>NC_000070.6:64701676-65061676 GCF_000001635.26 Mus musculus
CCCTGGATATTTTAGCATGTTTGGTGTGCGGATGGGCATAAAAATGCCTTTTGGCACAGGTGCTTTGGGTGAAAGTCTCAAGAAGGTGTCTGTTCCTAAGGATTTTGCATATTCTTTGTCCCTGTAATCAATATATTACAGCTGAGGTGATTTATGGCAGAATCAGACATTCTAAAGAGAGGTAAAAGCCAGACACTGAGCTGTATGTCTACTACAGTGATCCACTGAGTACAAGGACAGTTCCTGGAAAGTCCTTTCAAGACTAAACGTGTGGTGCAGAACAGAGTAATGACGAGCAGCTCAACTAATAGGCAGAGCTCTTGGGTTGATAATCATAAATACTAGTCTTCATTTACCCAAATTAATTCTACTTATATAACTTAATATCATTATCATTTTTGATCTAAAATGTCATAATAGGAAGGAGAAAATGTCAGTATCTTCTACACTGACATGCCAAAATGCCAGCAATGTGTGAAAATTTTTACCTGTGAAGTTTTATTGCATATTGGAAAATGTGTGGTGGTAACAAATCCTAATGAAAGTACTCAAACCCCCACAAAAGCCAGCGATATTTCCAAGGCAGAAACGAAACGAAGTCTACAATAAGTTCTAAATTTTGCTCTTGAGTTGTAAGTGTGCAATTTTGAGAAACCCAGCACAGAAAATAAAATGGGTAGCAGGAATGTGGTGGGTCTCATGAAGAATGACTTTATGAATGGTGTCAGTCTAACTGTCTCACTTATTCTAAGATCCCAAAGTGCTTGCTCAAGAGCATATTTTGATTCCACAGCAATCATTGTTCATACAGCATGAACTTTACCTTTTGGTGTGCTCATCCCTACTTAGTTAGTTAGCAACATCCTTGCCCTGTTTATGTCACTGTAACAAGTATATTAAAAATGTACCATGCTTGTTCAGTCACCAAGGGTAGGGAGAATCATGAATTTATTAAGCACAGTCGAGTTCTGTTTGGTATTTGAGGGATAAATAAGGCAAAATACAACACATTTCAGGCACATCAACATCTGTTGTGGAAGTCAATTAAAAACACGAGTCCCTGAACTGCATGCAGTATTTCTATGCATGACATGAAGAAGGGCAAACCATCAAGGTACTTGCAGGATGACCTGAGTGTTCACAATCAATAAAAGGACAGGTGTTACAGGTTACAGATGATGATGATTCATATGTAAGCTTATAGATTTGATTTGTAGAAGACTGAACTTTTATTACAACTCCACTGAAAACTGAGTCTTTGTATAACATTCAAAAGCCTTGGTATAGATGTAGATGAGAGAATGGATTTATATTTGAGCAACTGTACTTTTATGCTTTGTGCTTGATTTTTAAGTCTCAACTTTCATGTGGCTTCATAATGGCTTATTTATTCTCAACTTGTATAGCTTCAGGTGTTTGAAAACACGAAGTATCAGGATTTTGGTAGCTAAAATTACTCTGGTACATACAATTCCACAAAGAACAAAGATAGAATAAGTTAGTACACATACACATGCAGATGTATGTGTGTGCACATATGCATGCATATGCACATGCATGTGTGCACAGGCACACACATATGTATATGTACACATACATGTACATGTACATGTCCATGTCTCTGTATATGTATATAAAATGTTTGACAGAAACTAATGTCAGAATATAAGTATGAAAACATTGACAGAAATTGCCTATACAGGATAATGTCATGGTCTGAATGTGAAAGATGTAAAAGAACCTTCATAGATTCATGTGTTTTGACTTAATGGTCTGTTTAGGGAAACTATAAAACTTTTAAGGTAGTTGCTTGTTGGGGAAATGCAGTTCCTGGCAGTGGGCTATAGAGACTGTAGTTTAGTCCCACTTCTGTTCCATGTTCTCTGATGCTTGACTTTCTTTCTTTCTTTTTTTTTTTTTTTACTTTTTTTATTACATATTTTCCTCAATTACATTTCCAATGCTATCCAAAAAGTCCCCCATACCCTCCCCCCCCCCACTTCCCTACCCACCCATTCCCTTTTTGTTGGCCCTGGTGTTCCCCTGTACTGGGGCATATAAAGTTTGCAAGTCCAATGGGCCTCTCTTTCCAGTGATGGCCGACTAGGCCATCTTTTGATACATATGCAGCTAGAGTCAAGAGCTCTGGGGTACTGGTTAGTTCATAATGTTGTTCCACCTATAGGGTTGCAGATCTCTTTAGCTCCTTGGATACTTTCTCTAGCTCCTCCATTGGGGGCCCTGTGATCCATCCAATAGTTGACTGTGAGCATCCACTTATGTGTTTGCTAGGCCCCGGCATAGTCTCACAAGAGACAGCTATATCTGGGTCCTTTCAGCAAAATCTTGCTAGTGTATGCAATCTATGAGCACCACAGTTCAAACCCCAGCCATCATGCCTTCTCTACCATTATGGACTGTATTCACTCTTGTATGAAACAAAATAAATATTTTCCTCATAGGTTGTTTCTGTGTTTGGTCACAGTGATATAAAGTAACAATAATAATATGGTATAATATAAATCCAATGGACAGAATAGAGAGTGCATCTGTATTAGTATATGTCTTCCTGAAGTAGCTTTTAGAACTATGATAATGATGTCTTAGTTAAGTTTTTACTGCTGTGAACAGACACCATGACCAAAGCAACTCTTTTAAGGACAACATTTAATTGCAGCTGGCTTATAGGTTCAGAGGTTCAGTCCATTAACATTAAGGCAGGAATATGGCAGCATCTAGGCAGACATGGTTCAGGAGATGCTGAAAATTCTACATCTTCATCTGAAGGCTGCTATCAGAATACTGGTTCCCAGGCAATTAGGATAAAGATATTAAAGCCCACACCTACAAGGCCACACCTACTCTAACAAGGTCAACACCTTCCAACAATGCCACTCCTTGGGCCAAGCATATACAAGCTATCACAGTTGTATAACTTATCAAATAAATACGCCAATATAGAGGTGACAAATACAAGCTAAAGAAAATAGAAAAAATAGTTCATTTTAGTACAAGATGATCTTACCACAAGGACAAGGAAGACACGTGATGAGCTTGAGACAATTTGCAGGACCCATGGAAAAGGGCATGCCCAAGAATTTATGGGTGTGTGAAAAAGACATATGAATTGACCCAATGAAGGTTCTGGTAGCCACTTAGGACAGAATGATGAACACTGCAAAAGTTGGTAGTAACCAATATATTGTAACCAATAGCATGAAGGATAAAAAAGTCCTATTTTCCATAATGATATAATAAGGTAATAACTAAATGAAGAAAAATTATTTTCCTTATTAGGTTCCAAATTATATGAGAAGGAAATTGACTAGTTCACATCACCTGGCAAACATGACAGCAATAACTTATAGGCAAATCTCACCAGTAGAAATTAGAATTTGTGTGAAACCATATGATAGGAAGAAGATATTTAAACACAGATATCTCTATGTAAAACACTTACCAACAAAAATGTTAAATACATTTGAGAGAATAATAATCTTCCATTAATTTTTTTTCTGAAAATCCCCATCTTAACCAACTGTGAAATTTGAAAAGAACAGCAACCAAAAATACAAACACCCTTTACAAAGTAGTATGATACAGTGAGAATACAGTAGTAATATTATGCAATTCTATCAAAAGATGTAACTCTTAAATATTATAAATAGTTTTCTAAATAATTGGATTGCACCATAGCCATAGATGAAAACAAAAACTATAATAAAAAAAAAAAAACAAAGACTCCAGAAAATCAAATAACCCAATCAAAAAATAGGGCTCAGAGCTGAACAAAGAATTCTCACCTGAGGAATACCGAATTGCAGAGAAGCACCTGAAAAAATGTTCAACATCCTTAATCATCAGGGAAATGCAAATCAAAACAACACTGAGATTCCACTTCACTCCAGTCAGAATGGCAAAGATCAAAATCTCAGGTGACAGCAGATGCTGGCGAGGATGTGGAGAAAGAGGAACACTCCTCCATTGTTGGTGGGATTGCAAGCTTGTACAACCACTCTGGAAATCAGTCTGGCGGTTCCTCAGAAAATTGGACATAGTACTACTGGAGGATCCAGCAATACCTCTCCTGGGCATATATCCAGAAGATGTCCCAACCGGTAAGAAGGACACATGTTCCACTATGTTCATAGCAGCCTTGTTTATAATAGCCAGAAGCTGGAAAGAACCCAGATGCCCCTCAACAGAGGAATGTATACAGAAAATGTGGTACATTTACACAATGGAATACTACTCAGCTATTAAAAAATGAATTTATGAAATTCCTAGGCAAATGGATGGACCTGGAGGGCATCATCCTGAGTGAGGTAACACAATCACAAAGGAACTCACACAATATGTACTCACTGATAAGTGGATATTAGCCCAGAAACTTAGGATACCCAAGATATAAGATACAACTTGCCAAACGCATGAAATTCAAGAAGAACGAAGACCAAAGTGTGGACACTTTACCCTTTCTTAGAAATGGGGACAAAACACCCATAGAAGGAGTTACAGAGACAAAATTTGTAGTTGTGACGAAAGGATGGACCATCTAGTGATTGCCATATGCAGGGATCCATCCCATAATCAGCTTCCAAATGCTGACACCATTGCATACACTAGGAAGATTTCGCTGAAAGGACCCAGATATAGCTCTCTCTTGTGAGACTATGCCGGCGCCTAGCAAACACAGAAGTGGATGATCACAGTCAGCTATTGGATGGGTCACATGGCCCCTAATGGAGGAGCTAGAGAAATTACCCAAGGAGCTAAAGGGAACTGCAACCCTATAGGTGGAACAACAATATAAACTAACCAGTACCGGGGAGCTCTTGTCTTTAGCTGCATATGTATCAAAAGATGGCCTAGTTGGCCATCACTGCAAAGAGAGGCCCATTGGAATTGCAAACTTTATATGCCCCAGTACAGGGGAACGCCAGGGCCAAAAAGGGGGAGTGGGTGGGTAGGGGATTGTGGGGGTGGGTATGGGGGACCTTTGGGATAGCATTGAAAATGTAAACGAGGAAAATACCTAATTAAAAAAATATTAAAAAAAAACAAAGATAAAAATGTAAAGATTGCCCTCCAAACCAGAGGATTTGGAGATTATAGTGTACTTAAATTTAAAATTATGTCCTCATCCTGGAAAGGTATATCAGTGGGACAATTGATACATTTCAGATAATACCTATAAATGAGAAGAATTATATCAATATTAACTTAGTGACTTAATTCTACTCAGGTCATATAATAGGTTAGTATCTGAAATTGTGTAGCGAAATGTAAACAGAAAATTCACTGAGAGCTTTGCTGTATGCTTTATATCTTCTGGAAAAAGAAGCATATAGAAACCAATGGAGATGGAGATAACAGAGCCTGTGATAGAGAAAGATAGAAGGAGCAATAAGGAAGAGGTGGAAGGAAGGAAGGAAGGAAGGAAGGAAGGAAGGAAGGAAGGGAGGGAGGGAGGGAGGGAGGAAAGAAGGAAGAAAAGGAGGGGGAGGGAATGAGGCAGAGAATAAGTTTGTTAGTTTATTTCTGTTACCAGGTCCATGCAGTTATAATAAAATGATCATAAGGTCTGTTGCCAGAATCCTGAGAGAGCGTTTGTTTTCTCCTGTAATTGAATGTGATTTTATGTCTGACTTCCTTAAGAATCCCAGTATAAAAAAAAAAAACCTCATATTCAGAATTGTGGGCAATAAAAGCCAGCAGAGTACCGATGTGCCCCATGCCAGATAGTACACCGGGCACCTATTTACATCTCTAGGTTACACACTAAGTTTGCATCATGTAATTTTCCTGTCCTCTACTGAGCACCATAATTTTAATTCTGTTTTACAGAAAGCACTCCGAAGCAATCCATTCCTCTTTCTGAACACAGAGAGCAAACAGCATAATTGGAAATTGCTGTTTTTCGTCTCCCTATGATGGTAAAAATCATTTTCCATTTCTTCAGGCAGTTAAGAGTCATTGCCCTCCAGGAAATGAGGAACATTTCCACAGGCTTTATTTTTTCTACGTGCCATAAAATTAAGCACAGTTTTGTTTCATTTCAGGGTTGTTGCAGGGATAACAGAGAAATAGAAATATTTTGAAGAACAGAAGTATGCAATACAAAAACCTGCAAACCTTAAAGGTGCATTGGAAGTTACTAGAAACCAGAAAAATGGCTTTGGTGACCTGACTCTCCCAGGTTTCTTCTATGTGCCAAATTAATCACAAGCTGTCTCCTTGTTTTTCCCCTTACATGTGCATATATACAACACACACACACACACACACAGACACACACACACACACACACACACACACACACATCTATGTTTAAGCCTACATTACTAATCCTCAAAAGTCAAAGCCATTCTCATTTACTCATTAGTCCACAGCCTTGACCTAGCTTAAAGTCAAATGCATTTGTGGGTATTGCAGTCCCGTCTCCAGGTATGATAAGCCTACTCTCCCAGAGCTTACACTGCTCTGCCTTCTCTAGAGTCTGTTCAGTATGTCCACTTTCAGCAATGTCTACCTGCAGACAGTCTCTTCATCCCTATTTTTAGCCATCACACAGACTTTATGGGGTTTCCAAATATTTTATTGGCTACTTCAGAAGCCCAGAACAGTTTTCCTTTTCTTTAATAGATATTTATTTCTCAAATGTTCCTTGTGTTTCTTGCTGATCTATCCTGACCATAGTAGTTCCTCAATTTTGACTAAATCATTTTAGGTTTCAGCTCAGCTTGAGTGTTGATATATCTCTCATGTCTACACACATATGACATTTTGTTTGAAATCTTCCCCAGTTTTCTAAGTAAGGATTCATTGTTCCCTTTGTTGTGCACATTGCATTATTTCCTTCAGCCATTCCCTTAGCAGCCTACATTATACTGCCTTTATGCTAGCCGGAGACATGAAAAGCCACAAACATAGGAGAGAATACATACTTCACAATGCATTCTTCTTAGGGACATATACCTACACCTCAGAATTGCTGTTCAGGAAAGACTAAGGAAACTACAGCATCTATACTGCATTGTAAACAAGAAGTTAGATGTATGGAAAGTCTACTTCTGTGGAATATAGCACAATGTCATGGATGATTGTCAGTAAAAAGGAGCCTAGTGACCTGATGAAACTCCAAAGCTTCTGCAAGGCAAAAGACACCGTCAATAAGACAAAGAGACCACCAACAGATTGGGAAAGGATCTTTACCTATCCTAAATCAGATAGGGGACTAATATCCAACATATATAAAGAACTCAAGAAGGTGGACCTCAGAAAATCAAATAACCCCCCTAAAAAATGGGGCTCAGAACTGAACAAAGAATTCTCACCTGAGGAATACCGAATGGCAGAGAAGCACCTGAAAAAATGTTCAACATCCTTAATCATCAGGGAAATGCAAATCAAAACAACCCTGAGATTCCATCTCACACCAGTCAGAATGGCTAAGATCAAAAATTCAGGTGACAGCAGATGCTGGCGTGGATGTGGAGAAAGAGGAACACTCCTCCATTGTTGGTGGGATTGCAGGCTTGTACAACCACTCTGGAAATCAGTCTGGCGGTTCCTCAGAAAATTGGACATAGTACTACTGGAGGATCCAGCAATACCTCTCCTGGGCATATATCCAGAAGATGCCCCAACTGGTAAGAAGGACACATGCTCCACTATGTTCATAGCAGCCTTATTTATAATAGCCAGAAGCTGGAAAGAACCCAGATGCCCCTCAACAGAGGAATGGATACAGAAAATGTGGTACATCTACACAATGGAGTACTACTCAGCTATTAAAAAGAATGAATTTATGAAATTCCTAGCCAAATGGATGGACCTGGAGGGCATCATCCTGAGTGAGGTAACACATTCACAAAGGAACTCACACAATATGTACTCACTGATAAGTGGATACTAGCCCCAAACCTAGGATACCCAAGATATAAGATACAATTTGCTAAACACATGAAACTCAAGAAGAATGAAGACTGAAGTGTGGACACTATGCCCCTCCTTAGAGATGGGAACAAAACACCCATGGAAGGAGTTACAGAGACAAAGATTGGGGCGGAGATGAAAGGAAGGACCATGTAGAGACTGCCATATCCAGGGATCCACCCCATATTCAGCATCCAAGCGCTGACACCATTGCATACACTAGCAAGATTTTATCGAAAGGACCCAGATGTAGCTGTCTCTTGTGAGACTATGCCGGGGCCTAGCAAACACAGAAGTGGATGCTCACAGTCAGCTAATGGATGGATCACAGGGCTCCCAATGGAGGAGCTAGAGAAAGTACCCAAGGAGCTAAAGGGATCTGCAACCCTATAGGTGGAACAACATTATGAACTAACCATTACCCCAGAGCTTTTGACTCTAGCTGCATATGTATCAAAAGATGGCCTAGTTGGCCATCACTGGAAAGAGAGGCCCATTGGACACGCAAACTTTTACGCCCCAGTACAGGGGAACGCCAGGGTCAAAAAGGGGAAGTGGGTGGGTAGGGGAGTGGGGGTGGGTGGGTATGGGGGACTTTTGGTATAGCATTGGAAATGTAAATGAGCTAAATACCTAATAAAAAATGGAAAAAAAAGGAGCCTAGTTTGCATGTTTTCACAGAGACATTTTATAGTATTTCTGTACATCACTAATTTCTAAGAATCTGCTTTAGAGTGGAGTGGTATTGACAGTTAATTTCTCTAAGGAGAAATAAGAAAGTCTGATTGGGTTGACTCTGTGTGGCTTATTCAAGGATCACTGACATTGGCTACCGTTAGGTAAAACTGGAAGAAGAGGCTATAGCTAGTTGAGAAAATCCCATGCATGGAGAGCCACAGACTTGACCATCAATCTAGTTCTCCCATGTCACAACTCAGTCGTAAATTGCTCATTTTTATTAGGTTTTATCTTGTGTGTGTGTATGTGTGTGTGTGTGTGTGTGTGTGTATGTATGTGTGTGTGTACATGCATGTCTGTTCATGGTGAGCTTTACCTGAAAAGGAACTGTTCTATTGTGTTAGTGGTCCATGTACCACCTCTCTGAGCCAAGGTTACTTTCTTTAGGCTTAGAAGATTATGTATTCTTGAAGGTCAGGTCATGGAAGACAGATTAATCCACTAGAAAAACAAAACAAAATGAAAAAGCCAACAAACAGCAACAACAAACAAGCAAAAAAAAAAAAAACAAATTCAAAAAAAAAAAAAAAAACAAATGAAGGATCAAACAATAAAACATGGGACTAGACTGCCTGGCTGCCAGGGTGTGCACCCCAGCTCTATCCCAAAGTATCCAAACCATGTACTGGATGCCTGCTACCATAAGATTCTTTATGAAAGTCTCTGGGGATGGGGCCTCTTGTAAATGGCAGCTATTTTGATTCTAGTGCCAACCATTTAAACCTACTGGGAGGATCCAATGAGGTCAGTTTTTTAAACTTCATCAGTCTAGCGGAAAATAAGGACTCAGTAGAACTAATATGTTCTTTTATTTAAAACAGGAAAAATGTGCCCTCTTGTTCCAAAATCCTTTTGGGGTCATAAGCTAAGAATCCTGAAGAACAATTCATGACATTTATAGGAGATATTTTCTTCTTTCCAAAACATTCTAAAATTGAATTTTATAGTAAATTTTCTCCAAAATACATTTTGTTAGAATCAGTTTACAGTTCTGAGCTTTTGCATGTGTTTTAATTATCTTCCTCCTAAAGCCAGTAAAACAATTAGGGGGTGTAAAATCAATTTGCTAGTTATGAAAGTTATTTTAATCTAGGAAGATATTAAACTGTAAATAAAAATCTTATTCCCTACAGTAGCATTTTCCATAAACAATATATTTAAATAATAAATGAAGGAATAAAACTTTGGAATTACTAAGAAACGGTGTCTCTTATTTATAAATGTCTGATTCATTGTATCTAGCAGATCTTGACCTGAGGTTGATCTTAAAACATATTAGATAAGACAAAATGGTATAAAGCAATTTCCAAACTGGAAAATGGTCAGGTGTGATGCCTCTTTGTTTTTAGTAAAGAGTGGGAATTGTCATAAGAAGTTTGGAACTTATAGGGAGCAATACATACATGCATAATTATATACATACATACACACACATACATGCATACATACATGCATACATAAATACATAATCACAATACATAATCACATCATATCATATATGTGTGTGATTTTATCTAAAGATAAAGAATTTGTGTAAAATCTAAACTTATTGACAACATCCTATTTGCAAATACCTATACAAAAGGCTAAAATGTATGCCACAGAAGTATAAAACATAAAAAAATGTATTGTTCAATCATGTGCTAAAGGTAAAATTAATTCTTTTAGGAGTGATGTGCAAAATTGAGAGGGATCATGACAAAAAGATGACTTAAATATCCTCAAGTAGTTTTATCTAGCTCAAGATAAAGTGTGTATAACTTTACTTACACCAATTTTCCACATTTTTATTAGAGTTTATTTTATCATATAGAACTATATGATGATAATGGAGGGGCTTTTAATGTGTGATCACATAAGGCAATAGGTGGAAAGAAGGATGTGGAAACATGAAGAGGAAGAATCAGATATCAGAGATGAAGGATGGAAGACATGCATCTGGCCTCATGTCCTGGGAACTGGTTGGCATGATGTCTGCTGTGAGGTGATGATGGCAAAGAGCTGAAAATTTTCCATAGAGCTGAAATGTCTTAGCTCTCTCAGTCTTTAACTCTAACTCCCAAAGCTTCCAAATACTTGCATTTCTTCAAAAAAAGGAACCCCAGTTAGTATAGATGATTTTGTATGGTAAGAACAAACTATTAAAATACGGTATAATTTAAATGTTCTATATTATTGGACATCTTGGTATCTTGAATAACTTAAGCACAACTTGTCATTTACTAACAAACATTTAGAAGGATTTAGAGGTTGGTAGATACAGTATCCAAATATGTGATACCAACAGACTGTCTTGTTTTATAGGATAAAGGGAAAGGGTGCATTAATACATTAACCTAGATTTATTATTTCAATAAATAGGTACTGAGTACCTTTTATATGCCCCTGTATGTGCTGGGCTGTGAAGGTAAAATCATTGGGTTTATCCACACGTAGCTCATTATTTAAAAGCTTAGTCTGCAGGCCATCAGCATTTTATCAGTAGGCGTGAAGGTATTTTGAGTATACTTAGGACTTAGTGGGGGCAACTGATTGATTTTTCCATTCCAGAGGCCTGCAGGATCTGAAGTAGAGCTGTAATACGGTTGACATTCAATAAATGTCGGTAAAAGACTAGAAGAGAATAAGAGGGGAAATGATCATGGCAATTAGGAAGAGACCCAGGGTGGTGGAGGAAACGGATAAAGATCATTTGGAGAGTTTCAGTGCAATTCATTGCAACTATCATTGAAAAACTGCTAAGAGTTCCCACAAGAATTAGGCTAGTTCTGTCTAATAAAACCAACAGGGAATTAAAGTGAAATCTTAAATCATAAGGATAATTCAAGCTGGTCCCATTATAAATACAGAGTCAGAGAGTCTGTACAATTGCTGCCTGAACGATCTTATGTGATCTTTTAGTAGAAACTTATTTTCATAACCTTCCCATTAGATCTTGGACAGTTACTTTTCATGTGGTTGTTTTGGGTAAGCATAATTTGACTAGTCTATCCATTCATCCCTGTTTGTGTAACCTCTTGAAACCAGCTTTCAATTTCGCTTAAAACTCAATCATAGGAATGGATACCTATTAAGTTCCAGATATTTCTTTCTTTTTATTTTTCATTTGGTGATAGTTCTTTAACAGATATAACCACCTGTGTGCTATCAGGCTCTGTGTGAGAGACACTTAGTGCTTACAAGAGTCTCTACTGATTTCATACTACATAGGACAATCATTGCCTCATGAAGTTTTAAAACATCTATTATGCACTTGGATTGATATTTTAAAAACTAAGGCAGATAAAAATTTAGAAGTAGAATTACTTTAATTTTGAATTGAATACATCTATCGATAACAAATGATGCAAATATAAAACTGATTTCAAAGAATGTTATGATGAATGCCCAGGAATATGTATCAATTTCACTGCTAGTCCTTTGTGTAGTAATGCTTGTGGTAAGTGTAGCTTCACAGGATACTAGTTATAAACAAGCATATCTCTAAATGTGAAGAATCTATGTGAGAAAAACTCTTACACAAGAGTTTAGAAATCTTTTAAAATTAATGTTCTATGTTGATTGTTATGTATTTGGTTAGTCTCCTTAGGAGCCACCATCTGTTGAATCGTGTTGGTAAAATGTGAATGGTATATTCAATTTTTATCTCTACAACACAAGTGGAGAATGCCTATAAAATGGCATAAAATAGTTGAGGCAAATGAACATAAAAGTGTTTCTTAGTTTTTTCACAGAGGAACTCTCTGTGAGATTCCTCTGCCAATCATCACTGAAAATATATTATCTAAGTTCACATTATAGGAAATTCATGTTCCAGTTTTCTAATTGAGTAACCACCATGACCAATGTCTGGGCAGAATCATCAGGAAATAACTGGTATTTAGCTTTGAGTTTCTTTGTTGAGATCATGCTCTCACAATAGAAGGATTATACCAGGAAGCAAGAGATAAATCGACAATTCTTAGCCTGAACACATTCTTTTCAGAATGGAGCAAATTACCTGAGATGGGATACATGACAAGTGTTTCATAGAAATTAATTCATGGAGGATTTAGGGTGTGGATTTGACATTTTTGACACTTTCTTGTCTTTACTCTTGGCCCCAGTAGTCTATCAACAGCATTTTCCTGATGCCATTATTATTCAAAGACTTGAGTTGGCACAGAGGATGGAAAAAGTAAAGGAAAATGACAGATCCACATAAAATGACAGCATTCACAGAGATTGCAGCATCAATGGAACCCAGGAAAACTGTTCATTCAGTATGCAGTCTATACATGTTAACAGGAGGAAATTCATAGGGCCAAAGATCATGTCATGGACAAAGATAATCTTAACCAGAAAAAGTGGTAAAATATGAAGCTGAATTGCCAGCAAGATTTTGATGAAGGGACCCTGGTATAGTTGTCTAGTATGAGGCTATGCCAGTGGCTGGCAAATACAGAAGTGGATGCTCACAGTCATCTATAGGATGGAACAAAGGGCCCCCAATGGAGAAGCTAGAGAAAGCATCCAAGGAGCTGAAGGGGTCTGCAACCCTATAGGTGGAACAATATGAACTAATCAGTATCCCCAGATCTCATGTCTTTAGATGCATATGTAGCAGAAGACAGCCTAGCCAGCCATCATTGGGAAGGGAGGCCCCTTGGTCTTGCAAACTTTATATGCCTCAGTACAGGGGAAACACCAGGGCCAAGAAGTGGGAGTGGGTGGGTAGGGGAGCAGGGGGACGGGAGGCTATAGGGAACTTTTGGGATAGCATTTGAAAATTGAAATGTATATAAAGAAAATATCTAATAAAATAAAATAAACTATAGATCTGAGGTTTAAAGGAAGGGAAAGTGCAAATGCATCCATAGAAAGCTGTTAACATGATTTTGCTTTTACTATGGAAACAAAACATGACAAGAAGTAAAAAGACTACATGAATGAGCCTAGCTGGCCTTTGAGAAGCCCCTAGTTAAGAAAGATTAGGGCAAAATAAATCCACAAGAGGAGTGGGAAGCATTTACATTCATTCCTCTGTAGTAAATGCTGTCCACGGCCATGGAGTAAAGGGCAGTGACATATCTCAGGCCACATGACTCTGAGGATTGGACAAAGTCTGTTTTTCCATACAAGGGTAAAAAATTGTCGTTTGTTTTTCAGATTTCAATCTTCTTTTTCCCAAAGATATGCTTCAACTACATCAAATTCCATCCATAATTCATAGAAAGAAATCTTAAATACTGTAGTCTTAGAAATCATATTCTTAAAAAAAGGTATTATTAAGATAGTATTGGATTTCAAGTTGCCTTAATTCATGGCAAATCTAGATCCAAAATCCTTGATTTACAAGCATAACAGACAGGCAAAATGAGCTAAAATCATTTTTATATAGCCCCAATAATTTAATGGTGACAGAGACCAGTATAAAACAGTACATAGGTTTTCTTTGTAAACTTTAAATGGGGTAATTACCAAAATCCATAAGCAATAAAATAAAGACAATGGGGCTGAAAGGATGGTTGGGTCAGTTGTTCCAGTATTTGTTTAGAATCATGGGGTCCTACATTCAGATCCTTGGTGTGTAAGTAAAAAACCAGGTATAGTGAGTGCCTCATGTTTACAATCCCAGTTCTGGGACAAAGAAGCAGAAGGGTCATGAAGGCTTGCACAACTAGCCAGCCTAGTCAAACTCCAGGTTCAGTGGAAGACCTTGGCTCAAAAAATATTCACAAAACCAAAATTCTCTTTCAAATGTTATAATGAGAGTTAATATTGTTTATGCTAATTTCAAAATGATGACGAACATAGAACACATCTGGCTTTGACCTCTGGCCTATGCATGGGTTTGCATGGGTTTGTTTTGCATACCTGCTCATATGTCAAGAGACACTAGTTAAGTGGGTGATCCTATGTAAGGGAAGAGCCTCAACTGACTTGCTTGTTTGGCTGTGGAGCCACAAACAGAAAGATTCAGGAACAGCACTCAGGCTTGCTGTTTGAGAAACAGTGAATGACATCACTCTACTGATAGAAGTCAATGCAGTAGTGCCAAACGTCACAAGCTTAACCTAGTTCTGTCTCAAATGTACTCAGGTTACTAGTGAATGATGCTTTCAGAGACAGAAGACCAATCATTTCTGTACAAAGGAAAATTAACAGGGATCCCATCAGCTGGACAAAACTGTGCCGTGGCCTTTAACCAAGGCTCCCCCTTAGCTGTTAGCTAGTGACCTTGATACTGAATTTGATACTTGAGGTCTCTGTGGAGTCTCTTCTACCAGTATTTGTGCTCTCTCCATAGTCTTCTTTTTAGTGACATTCATTTCTACAATTTCAAAGTCATTCTTTCTCCACTTAAAGTAAACATCTAAACAGAAGACTTTATGGGAAAGAAGCAAAAGGAAGAACAGTTTTTCTTTATTCACTCAGACTCACGAATTATTGACTGACTGCCCAAGGCTGTTGTTTTAGGGATGATTCTGAAAAGTAAAGATAAATATTACTAAACTCTTGTGTGTGAGTGTGTGTGTGTGTGTCCTCCCAGCAGATAAACTCAGAGTTATAAAGTAGCTAAGGACTGTGAAGAACAAAGGGCAGCTAATTAGTTGCTAGGTGAGAATACTGAACACTCAAGATGTTCTCAAAGTAGCAAGAAAGAGCCTGTTAGTTACAGAAACTGACAATGCCAGGAAGACACTGACCTCCAAACTTCACTAGCTGAGGTTCCTACAATAAGCAAGGCAGGGCGCTGACTCCAAGTAATCAATAATTGATTTGAGTAATCAATAAGTGTGATGAATTATGCTTTTATCAAGCATGTTTAGGATCAAAGAGAAAGACATACATAGTATATTCCTTCAAAGATGTCCTTCTCAGGAAGGGTATTAGCTGTTATCAGAGTATATAAATGATGGGAAAACAACAGTTAAAGAGTTTCATGAAGCATTTTGAATTCTCCAAAAAGCTCCATGAAATTCAAGTGAGGGATGGGGTTGCCATCCCACAGTCACACCTCTGACCCATAATTGTTTCTGTCTGAAAGAATTACAGGGATGGAAATGGAGTGGAGCCTGAGGAAAAGAAGGTCCAGTGACAGGCCCAAAGTGGGATCCAGCTCAAGGGGAGGTCCCAAGGTCTGACACTATTACTGAGGGTATGGAGGGCTCACAAAAAGGGATCTATCATGACTGCGTCCTGAAAGATCCAACAAGAAGCTTAGTTAGAGGCAGAACTTAAAAATGACTTCAGTTCACCTACATAAATGATAATCTCCAGAGGAAAGAGGGAAACAAAACCCCAAAGATGAGAGTGTTATAAGAAATTCCATATGCACAGAGTACAATCCATGTGGATGCTCAGTGGAACAAAATAGACTCCTCTGCAGGTGGGTGGGTGTGGGTGTAGTATATAGATGTCTTCCTTATTATATAATTTTGTATCCACCACCATCCTTTTTGCTCTTAATATTTTATGTGAGATTCACTATGTACTGAGTGTTTATAGAGGCAATTTCTGATTAAACTGCATCTTTTATTATATCTCATTTCTTTATTGTGATGCTGATTTTTCTTTTTTTTTGGTTACATGTTAAATGGTGGATGCAGATATTTTACTACTGAATTTTCAGCAAGCAAGCGTCTTTCTCCTCAATAAATCACACAGTCTATCTTGATTTTCCCCATTGGTTATAAATGAGGAATCCTGAAGCTCTTGGACCAGAGCAAAATTAATAATAAAAAAATCAAAATACATAACATAACATGACAAACAGACATGGACACCTACCTAAGCTGGTATTGAGCAAGTGACCCTGAAAATGAATTAAAAAAAAAAAAAGCCTGAGTCCTAGTGACATTTTGTTTTCCGCTAACAGATTAAGCCTCATTTTAGAACACTGCTATTTCTGGACTTTTGAATTATATGAGTCAATAAACTCCTCTTATGTTTTGAGCCAGTTTGAATCAGATTTGGTATTCCTTGCCATTTAAAGCATCTTAAGATAAAATCCTTGAAAGGCACATGGAGATTTGGGTTAGAAATAGAGGATCTATTAATATGTCTAGCCCCCAGAGTGTCATACTCTGAGAAGTAATTTGGATTGTGATAGCAGGCAGCATAGTAGAGCACTAAATCAGGAGAGTCTAAAACAGAGTCCATTGGAGCCAGCCAACCTATTCATCTGAGAACTGCTTAAGTTCACAGTTATTCCCTGCTTAGTCACTGACTCCTGCCACTGTCTCCCAGGAGAAAAGGAAGTGATCTCTCTCAGGAAGAGCTTCCTCATCAAGCCTGAGCCCAGGAGGTTGACACTGTGTTTTTCGCTCCTAGATAAGCCATAAAAAAGTATTCATTTCCCTTTAGGTATTTAATATAAACCAGATAAACCACAAATGTATAACTATGGTCTATTTCAATTCAAAGGCAGGTTGAATTTGGGGAGGGGGCAATGTTTCAAGTTTAGGGTACTGTGATTTCCGTGATGGGGACACTTGGGGAATTGCTTTCTTAAATATTCCTTGCAATGTTTAGATTATGGTACATAGTCCACAAGTGTATTATGAGCAGAAAATCCTCTTGAACCCTGTCAGAAAGTCCTCATAAATCACATTCAAAAAGATATATTTAACTTCCATATATATATATATTTGTATGTATATGAAACTCAAGAACCTGAACAAGTGGACCAAATTCCAAACTGTCAGCTTACAGCACTAACTTTGCTTTTCAATGTAGGGACTGAGATTTGTGGCAAAAGGATTTAATGGAAAGAACATGTTTGTTGAGACGCCAGAGGGTCAGTTTGATTCCTAGAATGCTTTATAAGGAATGATACCTTGTTTTGGAATTCTGAAGTGCCTAGATTATGGGACCAGGTGATTGTGGAACTGAATTGTTCCTAGATGGCATGTCTCAGTCTTTTATCCTACAAAATGGGTTTAATCTTTCTATTTATGATACAGTACAAAAAGAAAATATTATTGAATAAGTGTATAATATTTGCAATTTCTTCTGCTCTACTATGAGTCACATGCTGTTTTATAGGCATGACTATCTATCATTTATTCAGCCCTTCATGTTGAGATAGTGGTGTGCATTACTATTTCACACACTTAACATTTAGGCCACTAAAAATACAGGAGCAAGCAAGGTGACTAGTTTGTATTATGCAAAAAATAATTACATGCAGAAATGTGAAAGAGTTTACTGAAGCACATAAGTGACATAGAGCACAGCACAGTTAGCTGGTCCCAGCAAAGCCATCTTTGTTTTTTTTTTTTTTCTTTTTTACAGATGGGAAAAAAAAAGTTGGCTGACCTATTCCATTTTCTACTGCTGCTTCAGATGACACAAAACTAGGCAATTATAGTGAAGAGAAATTCTTTTTCTCAAGGATGTAGAGGCTGAGAAGTTCAATATCAAGACCTGGACTCGACTTCTCACTCTCCTAACATGCATGGTGAAAGGACGAAAGAGGGAGAAATTATGCCCCACTCACTGAAGAAGAGTAGAAGAAAGTGAACTTATTCCTGCGATGGGGACTTCCATGTATTGATGACCTGAACCTGGTCCATTTAGGTTTCATCTCCGCAGACCAGTGTAGCAGGTTCCTTTCAAATTGAAGTTTCTGAGGCAATGAATCATTTAAATGGTAGTGTTTTCATTGTGCAGTTCTTTCTTCCAGTTACTCATACCTCACTCAGTGTCTTCAGTGAGCTAGGTTTGAGTGACATAAAACACAAGCAAAAGAGATACATTGTATGTGATCTGTATACGAAGTAAACATATTACTTTTAGCGTAATTGTTGCACAGCTTCATGTCAACAAGTTATGCTAACCCAATTAAATATAAATTTTTAAATATAACTGGCAGTTTTGTTTTTAAGCTTATTATGTTTTTAAATATTTTAAAATACTCATGACAGGATTAATTCCTTAAAAACCATTAGCCCATTATCATATTTCCCTTACACACTACATATTTTATTTTCTCTGATTCCAAGTTTAACTTTAGCTAGGGTTTTGAGTTTTGAATTCACACCATTTGTTATTGATAAGTTTCATAGGCGTAGGTGTTTTGCTGTATTTTATCATCATACCTGGTACTGTCTTCTAAAACCATTCTTCTCTATCATGAGAGATATATCTAGATTTCCTGATAGAACACTAGAATGTTTCAAGTTCTATCTGTAGTTTTCATCTCAGTAAATGCTCACAGCTGTGTTCCAACCTAAGTTGTCTAAAAGGGAAGCTGCTATCTGAAGACACCATGGTCTAATTATACAACACAAGAAAACTTTATTTGTGATGTCACAGTAGCTCAAAAATAGGAACTGTCCAGGTTATCATAAGGACAAACCAATTGGAAAAATGATTTAGCATGAGAAGGCTCTTCATCAGGTTGCATAACAAACCTTGCATAACAAAGTTTGTGTTTCTGAGCTTACACAGAAATTTTAAACACCTCATCTCACATAATTGGCATTAAGCCCCCCCTGTGAGGCACATAATTTTTTTTGTTAATTTTCCTAAAGTAAGGACCAAGAACATGCCAGAATTTCTCAGTAGCATACATTGAGGTATGTAAAAGGACTGGGCTATGAACACATTGCTGATTGCAAATCCAAGAGTAGCTCATTAGACCAACAGGTAGGCATGGGTGTGATCAGTACAGGAATGGTTAAAAGAAAAAACAAGAGTTTTCATTCTTAACATGCTGATGCTGGAATCTACTGGACCCCAGTGGATGGTCTTGGGTTTTCTTCATTTTTGTCTCTTTCTTTTCTTTTTTTTTTTTTTTTTTACAGTTTTCTTGGCCACATTTATGGGAAATGCCTCCAAGTCAAACAGCGAGGCCAGGACTGGTGAATGTATCAGGGACCACAGATTCTCTAGGATATGGACAAAGTTGGGTTCCTTGATTGTTTCCTTTCTACCCCCATGTTGTTGGGCATCTCTCAGGACTTTGTTTTATGAGGGCCTAAGTTTTGTTTTCATTGGCCTTTGTCATAAAAGTACTCAGATCATGTCTCCATCTGGGCCATTTTCTACATAATGCTTTTACATGAAAATTTTAAAAAGAGAAAGCCATTTCACTTTATTCCAACACTATGGAGCTTCTGTGCAGATCTTTGTTTCTTTCTTTTCTTTTTGTTGTTGTTGTTGTTTGTTGTTTTTCTATACTCCCAAGTGACATGTTGGATGAGATAGGGCCAAACATGGAAATGGCCTTGGATATTTCATTTCCATCTTTCTTGGGACTTTGTGCCTTGAATTTTTGATTATCTATTCTGTCTGTCAGTTGGTGCCTGTTAGAGTATTATATTCACTTAAATTACAAGGAAGAATTGCACTTTCTTTACTGTCCACCCTGTATAATGATGTGATCTGTGTGCAGTGGACAAAGTCTTTGTGTGTCTGTGTGTGTCTGTGTGTGTCTGTGTGTGTCTGTGTGTGTCTGTGTGTGTGTGTACTGTGTGTATGTGTGTGTTGTGTGTATATGTGTGTGTATCTTCTCTGAAATACTTTCTATATCATCCTTATAAATATAACTAGAAACTCAACTGAATCCTGGACAGTTTGATAACCAAGTCAACACTTTCTGCCACCTCATAGACTAATGTTGAAGCTGAAATTTGAAGTATGATGATATAGCAACTTCTAGTAGATTCCCATTGTTTGTCCTGCTGAACATTTCATTGGACAAGACAGAAAATCAAGAACAAAAGTTAAGATTTCTAGCTGTGGTCCCATTGTTTGTCCACTGCACTACTTTTGAAAGCTCTCACTCAGCAACATTTGCTTCACTTTTCACCTGAGCACATGGCCTCTTGTTTCTAAAATAGCATTTACCACCTTCATCCCTGCTGCATGACCAGGAATCATGAAGTCACTCCATTCTGTTTGTAGGCTCAACTCTACCGCAAGGGGCCCCAGATACATTTTTTTCTTCCTTTTCTTTTGTGACCCTTGAAGCAAGATTTTAATGCATACTATTATAGCAATCACCATAGTCTATGTGGTTGAGATATGTATCTGAGAAATCTTGCAGTAGATCTCTACTAAAATAATCTTGTATCTCTAATGTAAAAGAGCAGACATACCCAATTCATGTCTCCTTCACATGTTTCAAAATGAGTAAGGACTGATCTTCCTTATTTGAATATAGCCACATTTATTTTCTTCACAAGTAAATGTAGCCAATTTCATAGATATGTAGATATATTATAGAAAGAAATAAATGTTGATAGATAGACAATAGATAGATAGATAGATAGATAGATAGATAGATAGATAGATAGATAGATTATAGATTAGATAGATGGACAGACAGACAGAAAGATAGAAAGATAGATGATAGACATAAGATAGGTTATAGCAAATAGGGTTATGGTAAAGTAACAGAAATCAGCATGCATAGATTCACTCTTAATAGTTATTATATATTTATGTATAATTAGGAATGATTTTTCACAAATATTAACTATCTCAAGACTATTAGATGTTGCCACTCAATGTAAGACCAATATTCTTCTGACTCTTCTAGTCCAAAATGTATGGACAAAGACCTGTCTGGAATCCCCACTTGCTAGCTGTTTAGATTTGGATGGATCCTTTTGTCTCTCTATGCCTCATGTTTAACTTAGTGAAATAGATTTGGCATGTCAATAAATTATAGTAAGCAGGCTGTTTTTGTAGTAATTAAAATAAAGAAGAAATCGAAGTAGTAAGAATTCCCACAGGCTCAGATGTTCTCTACAGAGCTGGGGACTTGGTGTCTGGATAGGCTGGAAAAATCTCATTGTATCCTGTTAAGAAAAAGCTGTGCTCCACAATCCAGCCCCATTTCCTTCCCTCTTTGAACATATAGAGAGATAGGTTTTAGTGATTTTGCAAAGGTTCTGTTAACATTAAATGGATACACATGGCCCAGTAGAACTTAGATTCTTGCTGTGGAAAACTAATTAGGGAGCTGTTGCTTTAGAGATATTGTCAGCAAGAGCTTTTGTCTTAAGGGTTTGTAAATATTTATATTTTCAAACTACTATGAGAAGAACAACAGCTATTCCACATGAATGGGTTGCGTTAAATGTACCCGGAGCCTGTAATTCAAGCTGTCAAATGTGAGGAAATACCAGACTTAAGGCTGCCATTCCAATCCACTCAGAATAAATAAGGACTTCAGGCAGAGCTCTTTAACAGAATGGCTCACAGACATATGGAAGACGTTACTAGGGAAGATGACTGAAGAAAAGGAAAACACATTAAATAAATTCAAAATATACCTAGTCTTTCCCCCTGGGAGGGAAGGAACTGAGGCTTGAGGGAGAAGATTGTTGGCCTAGGAATAGGGAAATGGATTAACATTAAACCAAGAATGAGGGGTGGCACGTGGAGGCCTTTTCTTTTTCTAAGATATTTGTCTGGTTTTCATTTATTGTTTTGGGGTCTGGTGACATGACACCAATATAGACGTTAAAAAAATATATATATATATATTTGGATATGCCAGGTAAAGCAGGGATTTTATTTATTATGGAGATTCTGCATTAAGACTGAGAAAGTTTTCTGACCCTCTACACAGTCAGAAGCTCTGTTCATTGACAATGAAATATAAAACAATGGAACTCAAAGAGAGAATGGATAGCAGGTCATGTGGATCTCGTTCAATTCTCCAAGCTTGTGCTGGACTCTTAGGTTGTAACAATCAGAGGCAAGGATGCTTTTGAGCAATCTGACTTAGTGGAAAAATAAAGTTTTAGACTTTGCTCTTGTGTTTGCAAGCTTTCTAGAGGGAAAGAAATAACCTCCTCTTTCCAAACCTCAGCAAAGGATGCTAATTTTTCTTTTTTTTAATGATAAAATATTAACGGGTTATTTGGTTAAGGCAGGGGGCTAAATTGTGTTGCTAATGCATTGATCTCTTTCACCCTGTCTTCAGATGCAGGGGAGCTTAGGGATGCTGTTGTGTTCATTAACATCTGGTGTTTCAATCTGGGACACACTTTCAAACTCAGGTGTGGGCAGATGACTTCTACCCAGTGAGGAGTAAGAAAGATGCCTAAGTGGAAGCTTCCAGATCCAGTAAGTGTTTGGCTTGGTTTTCTTTTACCCTTTCTCTGTCTAATGACCAACAATGATCCAGATAGTTCTCAACTCCCTGTCTGTGTCCTGCAATGGGAATGCCTCAGACTCATGGCACACATCATGAATGACAAGTGTTCATTTACTCTCTAAATTTGTTTTGATGTAGTAAGAAAAGAGGAGTCTCTTTTCACTGTACTTAAATCTACCCCTATTGACTTATACTCACAGGACAAAAGAAAATTCTACTCTTCTGTATACAGAGTTTTGCTTCAGAAGGTCTTAAGTAACTTGCAAGTGCCTGTGCAAGTTGGTGCTGTGTGGAGGCCTGAGGTTGACCTCAGGCATCTGCCTCCTTAACTGATATCCTTTTTTTTTTTTTTTTTTTTTTTTTTTTTTATTGAGGCAGGATCTCATGTCACTGATGAAAGGACATTTTTTTCTAAGGAGAATGAGTTGAGAATGGTAAGTAATGCTTTGGTTCTAGACTCCCTTTTATGCAGGACCAGTAGTCATGTGATCCTGTCTTTTCCAAGCATGTTTACACTCACTCTACTATTCAAGATGTATCATGGAAGTACCCACTTGTGGCCCTTCTAGTAAGTTGATGGGAATTTTACTGGAAGACAACATTCATGCTCCGTGGGAGGTGTCCACAGGCATGGGAAGAATCAAGAATCTGACCACTTTTGTGCACCATGAAAAACAAGTGCTGATGAAGAAATGGATGGTGAAATTCTCTAAACCTGAGTCAAAAATCCAGTCCCACCATTTTCTTTCTATCTTGTGTGGAAAAAGCAACTAAAATCAATGGGGGTCTCTATTTTTACACTTAAAAATGGGAACAACATTATGGACTTTATAAAAAGTGTTATGATCATCCTAGCACTTAATCAATCTAACGTGACCGGAATAGAGAGGTTATTGCACAAGTTTGATTCGCTTTCCCCTTTCTTCCCCACATACTACTTAAGTGTTGTGGAATGTGACTGTTCTGCAGGACACCCTGAATGATATGTTTTTACTGGTCAGTTCACCCTTTAATTTGGAGAGTCCAGAAACAATCTTTCATGGTAAATCAAAGAAAATTTTGCCATCAAAGAAAAGAAAAGAACCAAATATCCCGTTTGCTTCCCACTTAAAGTACTTCAAGTGAGAAGGGCATTGTGCCTGATGAAGGATTGTCTTGGATGGGTGTATGTGCCGGGGAGGAGCTGGCAACGGTCCCCATTCTCACATATCATGTAGTCTGTTGGAATAAGTTGTTGGGGAATGATGTGCTTTGTGGTCCATACAAAAGAACTCTGACCAACAGATCAAAGTTCGCATGAGATGTATCTCAGTTCAATTCAATGGAGCTAATAATTCCACATCTACTTCTCAGAGGCAGTGGATGTTTTGTCACCAGACATACTCAAGTTAAGATTAGACAAACACTGGCAAATTAAGAGAGGAGTTGGTATTTCCATATTGATGGATGCTTACAATAGATGCATCTCAAAACAGCAAATCAAATGATGGCCTGTGAATACAGATATAAACTAAGGTAAGAACAGATTCAAAAGAGAGTGTTACACACATACTCAACTTTAATTTCTTTCAATCTAGGCTAGATACCATGACCCAACATTCGCTAACCACTTCAGTCATAAAGTCAGATATTATAAATTTTTTTATTTTGCATATTCTATACTACAATCAATCTCTTTACATAAGATTAATTAACTGTAGTTAGCTTTCAAAGAAAATGGTCTGGAAAATTGAGTTTTAGCAGAGTTACAAATTCAATGTGAACTGTGAAATTAAGGAAAACAATACCAAAGTAAAAATAATTTCAAAACATATTCAAAATAAAAGTGGAAGCCATAAAAGAAAAAGAAGTTAAATCTTGTACAAGTGGCTGCTAGGGACAATTTAAAACAGAATTAGATGCCTGACTTTTGTGATGCTTTACTTTTCTCCAAACTTCAGTGGCATTATCTACGTTATGGAATTTAACTTGGGAATTTCCAAGTTCTTGTCCTGTATCAAAAACTATCATTATGTTAGACATATGTACAATATTTAATAAATGAATCTTATGTGTGCTATTACGATTTTCATTCCTTTCATTCCAAAACAAATCTTTCCTCCCTTTCTGTTCTCTTCAAGTATTTAGCACAGGAATGAATATCTTTTTTTTTTTTTTCTTTTTAAACTTGGGTCTTATAGTTGTTTATATTGGGTCTTATAGTCTATAGTTGTTTTTAGACATTTTCTTCATTTACATTTTAAATGCTATCCCAAAATTCCACTATACTCTTGCCCTCCCCTGCTCCCCTACCCACCCACTACCACTTCTTGGCCCTGGCATTCCCCTGTACTGGGGCATATAAAGTTTGCAAGACCAAGGGACCTCTCTTCCCAGTGATGGCCGACTAGGCCATCTTCTGCTACATATGCATCTAGAGACACGCGCTCTGGGGGTACTGGTTAGTTCACATTGTTGTTCCACCTATGGGGTTGCAGACCCCTTCAGTTCTTGGGTACTTTCTCTAGCTCCTATACTGGGAGCCCTGTATTACTATGGATGACTGTGAGCATCCACTTCTGTATTTGCCAGGCACTAGCAATGCCTCACAGGAGACAGCCATATCAGGGTCCTGTCAGCAAAATCTTTCTGGCATATGCAATAGTGTCTGTGTTTGGTGGCTGATTAGGGGATGGACCCAGGGGTGAGGAAGTCTCTGCATGGTCCATCCTTTCATCTTAAGACCAAATTTTGTCTCTGCAACTCCTTCCATGGATATTTTATTCTGTATTCTAGGGAGGAATTAAGGATTCATGTGTTGGTCTTCCTTCTTGATTTTCTTGTGTTTTGGAAATTGTATCTTGGGTATTCTAGGTTTCTGGGCTAATATCCACTTAATGCAAATGAAAACAGCCCTGAGATTCTACCTCACAGCAGTCAGAATGGCTAGGATAAAAAATTCAGTTGACAGCAGTTGCTGGTGAGGATGTGGAGAAAGGAACAGTCCTCCATTGCTGGTGGGATTGCAAGCTGGTACAACCTCTCTGGAAATCAGTCTGGTGGTTCCTCAGGAAACTGGACATAGTACTACCACTAGATACAGCAATACCTCTCCTGGGCATATAGCCAGAATGTTTTGCAACTGGGAATAAGGACACATGCTCCACTATGTTCATACCAGCCTTATTTATAAAAGCCAGAAGCTGGAAAGAATCCAGATGTCCCTCAACAGAAGAATGGATACAGAAAATGTGGTGCATTTACGCAATGGAGTACTACTCAGCTATTAAAAGCAATTAATTTATGAAATTCTTGGACAAATAGAAGTATCTGGAAGATCTCATCCTGAGTGAGGTAACCCAATCACAAAAGAAGTCACTTGATCTGCTTTTCAGTTTCAAAAGTTCCCATTTATCAATTGTTGATCTTAATGCCTGAGCCATTTATGTTCAGGAAGTTTTCCCCTGTGACAATGTGTTCAAGGGTTATTCAATTTCTCTTCTATATATAATATAGAAGATCTGAATTATCCACTTTGACTTGAACTTTGTACAAGGTGATAAATATGGATGAATTTCCATTCTTCTGCATGCAGACATCCAATTAGACCAGCACAATTTGTTAAAGATGCTTTCCTTTTTCCCACTGAATGGTGTTGGCTTCTTTGTCAAAAATTAAATGTTTGTAGGTGTGTGAGTTTATTTCTGGATCTTCAGTTCTATTATGCTGATCAAATGTCAATTCTGGACCAGTACCATGCAGTTTTTAATCACTGTTGCTCAGTAGTACAGCTAGAGAACAGGGATGGCGACTCCTCCAGAATTTCTTTCATTGTTCAGAATTGTTTTGGCTATCTTGGGTTTTTTGTTTCTCCACATGAAGTTGAAAAGTGCTCTCTCTTTTTTAAATTTTCTTTTTGTTGTTTGTTTATTGTATCTGGCTAATAGTAATCAGATTTAAATTCTGCAGAGGATAGGAAAAAGTCCACAACAATAGCTAGCTGTATTTCATAGGTTAGTTATCAAAAATGAGAAATGAAATGAAGATAAGGCACACAAAGTTATACTAGTGGCCAAAGTGTGAATTGCATGAAGTAAACTGGACAAAATGTGTGCAGTCTGTCTGTGCATTGAAAACCACAAGCTTGTGCAACTACTCTGGAAATCAGTCTGGAGGTTCCTCAGGAAATTGGACATAGTACTACCAGAAGATCAAGCAATACCTCTCCTGGGCATATATCCAGAAGATGTTCGAACTGGTAATAAGGACACATGCTCCACTATGTTGATAGCAGCCTTATTTATAATAGCCAGAAGCTGGAAAGAAACCAGATGCCCCTCAACAGAGGAATGAATGTAGAAAATGTGGTACATTTACACAATGGAGTACTACTCAACTATTTAAAACAATGAATTTATGAAATTCTTAGACAAATGGATGTGTCTGGAGGATATCATCCTGAGTGAGGTAACCCAATCACAAAAGAACTCACTTGATATGTACTCACTGATAAGTGGATATTAGCCCAGAAACTTAGAATATATAAAATACAATTTGCAAAATACAAGAAAATCAAGAAGAAGGAAAACCAACACGTGGATACTTCATTCCTTCTTAGAATGGGGAACAAAATACCCATAGAAGGAGTTACAGAGAAAAAGCTTGGAGCTGAGATGAAAGGATGGACCAATCAGAGACTGTACCACCCAGGGATCCATCCAATAATCAGCCACCAAATGCAGACACCATTGCATATGCTAGCAAGATTTTGCTGAAATGACCCTGATATAACTGTCTCTTTTGTGAGGCTATGGAACACAGGGCCCCCAATGGAGAAGTTAGAGAAAACATCCAAGGAGCTGAAGGGGTCTGCAACCCTATAGCTGGAACAACAACTAACCAGTACCCCCAGAGCTCATATCTCTAGCTGCAAATGTAGCAGAAGATGGCCTAGTCAGCCATCATTGGGAAGAGAGGCCTGTGGTATTGCAAACTGTATATGCCCCAGTACAGGAGAATGCCAGGAATCACGAATGGGTGGGTAGGGGAGCAGGGCAGAGGGAGGGTATAGTGAACTTTCGGGATAGCATTCGAAATGTATATAAAGAAAATATCTAATAAAAAAAGAAAGAAAAGAAAAAAAAACAAGAGAATTATTTTCTAGGAACTACATATGGCTGAGGCATATTAAGATATCCCAAACATTGTGTACTATTTCCCCCTTTTCGTTACTTGAAAGAATTAATTTCCTTTTCCTTCACTCAATACCAGGTCAGGTTCCTGTTCCTTTCTCTCCCTACACTCACCTACCCCCTCCAATTTCCCTCCCAGGTCCCTCCCTCCTTCCCTCCCAACTTGTGATTGCTTTCTTCTCTCTCCCAAGTGGGACTGAGGTGTCCTCACTTGGGCACTTCAGCTTGTTGACCTTTTTGAGGTCTATGGACTCTATCTTGGGTATTCTGTACTGTATTTTCCCCTTTGGCTAATATCCATTTATTAGTGAGTATATACCATGTATGTTCTTCTGGGTATGAGTAACCTCACTCAGGATGATATTTTCTAGTTCCAACCATTTCGCTGCAAAACTCAGGATGTCCTCATTCTTAATAGCTGAGTAGTATTCCATTGTGTAAAAACCCTGAAGTCCAGCAGAAAGAATGGGAACAGGCAACCTCTGAGGTAGGAGGTTGGTGGAACCATTCAGAATACACCAGACACCTGGGAGGTGAGAGAGATTTAGGACGCAAAGGAATGCAGCTTAGATGAAATACCCAACAGTAGGGAGAGGGAACTTATACAGCCCACCTCCAGCAGGAAGACAGGGCATCAAATGAGTGAGGGGTGCATTCCAGAGTCACAAGTCTGACCCATAATTGTTCCTGTCTGAAAGAATTACAGGGAAGGAAATTGAGAGGAGCCTGAGGAAAAGAAGGTCCAGCAACAGGCCCAAAGTGGGATCCAGCTCAAAGGGAGGTTCCATGGCCTGACACTATCACTGAGGCTATGGAGCACTCACAAAAAGGGACCTAGCATGACCACACTCTGGAAGACCCAACAAGCAGTTGAAAGAGTCAGACACAGATAGTTGCACCAAACCAATAGACAGAAACAGCTGACCCCTGTTGTTGAATTAAAGAAAGACTGAAAGAAGCTGACAAGGAAGGCAACCCTATAGGAGGACCAGCAGTCTCAATTAATCTGGACCCCTGAGATCACTCAAACACTGAACCACCAAACAGACAGCATTCACCAGCTGATATGAGTCTCCTAACACACATACAGCAGAGGACTGCCAGGTCTGTGTTCATTCAGAGATGATGCTCCTAACCCTCAAGAGACTGGAGGCTCCAGGAAGTTTAGAGGTCAGGTGTGGTGGGGGTGGGGACACCTACATGGAGGCAGGGGGTGGGGAGGAGGTATGAAATGTGGAGCAGTAAGAGGGTGGAAGGGGGGAATAAAATATGGAGTGTAAAATAAACAAATAAATTATTTTTTTTAAAAAATTAATGTATCTTGACATATTAATTACCTTGCTGAGTTCACCATCTCAAGGAATATGAGTCATATGAAGACAGGCTAGATAGAAAGGAGAACTAATTATCCCTTATTGAGCTATTATACTCCTTCTTCCTAGAACTTCCTCCCTTGGTGGCTAATGGTACACTGCTTCTATGTTGTAGATCTATGGATCTGGCCTGCATTTCTGAGTTAATATCTTTTTGATTTTCCTCTTTATTTCAGATACTGGTCAAAGCCAGGATATGCTGTTTCTGATATTCTGAAATATATATTTCTCCAAAATACCTATCCATCTACCCTGTGGTGTCTTGTCAGCATCCATTGCTAAAATCTTGTCTCTCCCTCTTCTACATCTTCCTTCTCCTGGCAGCTGGTGGGATTTACAGCTTGCTAGCCAAGTTAGTTTTTCTCTTAAATTAAATTAAAATAAATAAAGAAAACTGTCTGCAGGCTTCCTTTTGAGTTTGTTTTTTTTCCTATTTATATATTTATTTATTTATTTATTTATTTATTTATTTATTTATTGGTAATGAGACTAGACTCCCTAAAGAGGTACCACCAGTTTCTTCAATAATAGGAGCTTACACTTTTTATTTTCACACCTCTCTCATTTTTATTGTTTGTTTTTATTTTTAGATAATTCTGTTATGACATGATATTACTTCATATTTATTTATCTTGTGATGTTCCCGCTTGTAACTTTAAGAAATGAAGAGTCCGGAAGTAAACAAATGCCTGTGTAAATATAATACATAATCTAAAATGTTTGTACCTGGGTTTCTTTTTTTTGGGGGGGTGGAATGCTTAAACTTCTATTCATATAAATATTCTATATTATTAGGACATCTCAATTTTCTTCAATTATAATACTTTTTGTCTTATAATTTTCTTCAATTATAAGACAAAAAGACCTTGAATATTTTTGATGCAACACTAATATTGTGAGGAAGTAAAAGCAGCTGGTATACTTGGACAGACAGTAACTAAGTTTTTGAAGATTATTTTATTACACACTTACTATCCCAAATGCAATATCTGGAGATGCAGTATGATTTTGTCATTTTCATTTCACGTATTCTTTAGGTAAAGTGACCTATTTTCACTTCAGAGTAAACCTTTTGTGCTCTGGACTACACTACTACAAGAGAACAGCAAAGCATCATCTCTCTGTGGGCTAACGTAAGATTTAACTACTGTGGAGGCAATACGGGTCATAGACTAGAATTTGGGGCCTCAATCTGGTCTTCACTCTACTGAATTACCTTGTGGCTTTGGAGAACCAAAGTTCTGTGATCCTCAGTATTCTATTGGATTGTGTAGGACGAAGAAGGGTGGTTTTTAGGGATTCTTTTAGATTCTTATTTCTAGTGTTCTCAGTTGGAAAGAGGCTAGTTAGAGGAGGTATTCTCAGTGAAAAGTTTAACAGATGAAAACACCCATTTGCTCTTGAAGAAAGAAAGTGTGCTGCATGTTTTTTGTCTGCTTGAAACAAAACTAGTCATATCTGAGGTGAGGAAATCATGATTGACAAAATACTGCCATAGTATTGGCAGGTGTGACAAGTCCATGGGACATTTTCCTGACTATTGATAGAAGTTACAGAGCCCCACCCACTATGTATATTACCACTCCTGAGGCAGGTGGTCCTGGGCCATAAGAGAAAGAAAATCAACCAAACCAGGAAGTATAAGCTAATAATCAGTATTCCTCTATATCAGTTTAAGCCATCAGTTTCCAGCCTGAGTTCCTGCCTTGTCTCCCCCTAAGGATGACTGTAACTGTAAGTTGAATAAACACTTTTCTCTCTAAGTTGCATTTGTCAGTGTGTTTTATCACTGCAATAGAAACTTTAATTAAGACAGAATTTTGTACCAGATTATATGATATACCAGGTTATATGACATGTTATGGAGAAGATTGTGTAAAGACTTTGGAACTTTGAGCTAGAAGATCATGTAGTGCTCAGAACTCAGTGGGCTGTTATAAAGGTGTATGGAAGACATGACTGTTGGTGGACACCTGGCCTTGGAGTTTTCATAGGGAATTAAAGGCTGCAGTGGTTAATAGTTTGAATTAAGACAGTGGTTCTGCAAAGAGATCATCCAGGAACTGACGGGAGCAGATACAGACTCCTTCATCTAAATAATAGGTGGAGATCAGGAAGTCCAGCCGAGGAGGGGGAGGAAGGAGGAAGGAGCCAGAAAGATGAAGGACACCATACAAACATGACCAACAAGATGCACTGTCAGGGACTCAGCTGTGCTCACAGATACCAAGGAGCCTAAATGAATCTGACCTAGGTCCTTTGGGAATATGTTATTGTTATGTACTGAATATGTTGGTGATCTTGTGGTATTTCTAACAATGGGATTGTGGGCTATTTCAAACTCTTTGTGCCCCTTTTCCTGCCAGTGGGTTGCCCTCCTGTGAAAATATGTTCCTGGCTTTATTTTAGCTTGTTATGCCATACGTGGTTGATTTTCCTGGACAGTCTGATCTTCTGTGAGGGGAGGAGAAGGAGACCTGGAAAAAAAAAAAGAGTTTGGGGAAAGATCCTGGAAAGAGGGGCAGAAAAGAACACTGCAGTTATGTAATATATGATAGGCATTTTTTTTAAAAAAAGGAAATATATAACATGAAAACACAATATAAATGACATTATGGTTCTGGTCACCTGGGGTTAGAGAACAGTACAAGATTAAAAAGACAAGTATCATTTAGGCAAAATCTTCTGTGACATATTTAATCAGTGTCCGCATAAATAAGCAGACTCTGGAGGAATTCAAAGCTGTACAAGAATTTGATGGCATGAAAGGGTCATGAATAATAACTTAATCTGGAACCATGTGGCAGGATCAGAATCCCCAAAGAGGGGGTTGGAGAGGCCATTAGTGAGGGTGCAGCCTAAACCACATTAGAAGCCTTAGTATATTGTAGGTATCAGTATCATAGGCAATCACATTCGTAAAGAAAACTTCTGAAGCTCAAAACATCCATTGAACCCCAAACAATAATATTGAGAGACTTCATCACCCCAATCTCACCAATAGAAAGGTCATCAAAACAGAAACTGAACAGACACACAATAAAACTAACAGAAGTTATAAACCAAATGGATTTAGCAGAACACTATACCTCAGAATAAAAGAATATAACTTCTAAGCAGCTCACAGAACCTTCTCCAAAAAAATGACCAATATTCAGAAACAAAACAAGCCTCAACAGATACAAGAAGATTGAAATAATTCCTCCATTCCATTAGGTTACTATGGATTAAGGCTGGAATTCAATAACAACAGAAACAACAGAAAGTCTGCATACTCATGGAAACTGAACAACTCTCTACTTGATGATAACTTGCTCAGGGAAGAAAGTAAAGTCTTCCCAGAAATGGAGCCACAACATAACCAAACTTATGGGACACAGTGTTAAGTGGAAATTGGATAGCATTAAGTGCCTTCTTCAAGAAATTTTGGAGATCCTCTACTATCAACTTACTAGCACAATTGAAAACTCTAGAACAAAAAGAAGCAAACACATCCAAAAGGAGTAGATGGCAGGAAATAATCAAACACGTGGCTAATATTAACCAAATAGAAATTAATTTATTCAGAAATTAATTTATTTAATGATTTTTGCCATCATTGTTTGCACACAACATTTTTTTTAAAAATTTTTGATTAGATATTTTCTTCATTTACATTTCAAATGCTATCCTGAAAGTTCCCAATATACCCCCTGCCCTGTCCCCTATCCACCCACTCCCACTTCTTGGCCCTGGTGCTCCACTGTACTGGGGAATACAAAGTTTGCAAGTCCAACAGGCCTCTCTTCCCAATGACGGCTAACTCAGCCATCTACTGCTACATATGCAGCTAGAGACACGAGCTCTGGGGGATACTGGTTAGTTCATATTGTTGTTCCACCTGTAGGGTTGCAGACTCCTTCAGCTCCTTAGGTATTTTTCTCTAGCACCTAAATTGGGGGTCCTGTGTTCTATCCAATAGATGACTGTGAGCATCCACTTCTGTATTTGCCTGTCACTGGCATAGCCTCATACAAGACAGTTATAACAGGGTCCCTTCAGCAAAATCTTTCTGGCATGTGCAATAGAGTCTGCATTTGGTGGCTGATTATGGGATGGATCCCCAGGTAGGTTAGTTTCTGGATAGTCCATCCTTCCCTATTAGCTCCAAACTTTGTCTCTGTAACTCCTTTCATGTTTATTTTGTTACCTGTTCTAAGGAGGAATGAAGTATCCACCCAATGGTCTTCCCTCTTCTTGATTTTCTTGTTTTGCAAATTGTATCTTGGGGGTTCTATGTTTCTGGGCTAATATCCACTTATCAGTGAGTGCATATCTAATGACTTCTTTTGTGATTGGGTTACCTCAATAAGGATGATATCCTCCAGATACATCCATTTGTCCAAGAATTTCATAAATCCGTTGTTTTTAATAGTTGAGTAGTACTCCATTGTGTAAAGGTACCACATTTTCTGTATCCACTCTTATGTTGAGGGACATTTGGGTTCTTTCTAGCTTCTGGCTAATATAAATAAGGCTGCTATGAACTTAGTGGAGCATGTGTTCTTATTACCAGTTGTAACATCTCTGGGTATATGCCCAGGAGAGGTATTGCTGGATCTTCCAGTAGTACTATGTCCAATTTTCTGAGGAACCTCCAGACTGACTTTCAGAGTGGTTGTACAAGCTTGAAAGCTCACCAGCAATGAAGGAAGGTTCCTCTTTCTCCACATTCTTGCCAGCATCTGCTGTCACTTGAATTTTTGATCTTAGCCATTCTGACTTGTGTGAGTTAGAATCTCAAGGTTGTTTTGATTTGCATTTTCCTAATGATTGAGGATGTTGAACATTTTTTCAGGTGCTTATCAGCCATTCAGTATTTCTCAGTTGAGAATTTTTTCTTTAGCTCTGTTCCCCATTTTTTAATGGGCTTATTTGAATTTCTGGATTCCAGCTTCTTGAGCTGTTTGTATATATTGGATATTAGTCCCCTATCAGATTTAGGATTGGTAAAAAAATCCTTTTTCAATCTGTTGGTGGCCTTTTTGTCTTAAAGACAGTATCTTTTGTCTTACAGAAGCTTTGCAATTTTATGAGGTCCCATTTGTCAATTCTTGATCATATAGCACAAGCCATTGCTGTTCTGTTTAGGAATTTTTCCCCTGTGCCCATATCTTCAAGGCTTTTCCTTACTTTCTCCTCTATTAGTTTCAGTGTCTCTGGTCTTATATGGAGGTCTTTGATCCACTTAGACTTGAGCTTTGTACAAGGAAATAAGAATGGATCAATCCGCATCCTTCTACATGATAAGCGCAGGTTGTGCCAGCACCATTTGTTGAAAATGCTGTCTTTTTACCACTGGATGGTTTTAGCTCCCTTGTCAAAGATCATAGGTGTGTGGATTCATTTCTGGGTCTTCAATTCTATTCCATTGATTTACCTGTCTGTCATCGTACCAGTACCTTGCAGTTTTTATCAATTGCTCTGTAGTACAGCTTAATGTCAGGCATGGTGATTCCACCAGAGATTCTTTTATTGTTGAGACTAGTTTTTGCTATCCTAGGTTTTTTATTATCCCAGATGTATTTGCAAATTGAGCTTTCTATTTCAGTGAAGAATTGAGTTGGAATTTTGATGGGGATTGCATAGAATCTGTAGATTGCTTTCAGCAGGGTAGCCATTTTTACTATATTAATCCTACCAATCCATGAGCATGGTAGACCTTTCCATCTTCTGAGATCTTCAATTTCTTTCTTAAGAGACTTGAAGTTTGTATCATACAGATCTTTCACTTCCTTAGTTAGAGTCACACCAAGGTATTTTATATTATTTGTGACTATTGGGAAGGGTGTTGTTTCCCTAATTTCTTTCTCAGTCTATTTATCCTGTGTGTAGAGAAAGGCCATTGATTTATTTGAGTTAATTATATATACAGCTACTGCACTGAAGCAGTTTATCAGGTTTAGGAGTTCTCTGGTTGAATTTTTGGGGTCACTTATATATATACCATCATATTATCTGCAAATAGTGATATTTTGACTTCATCTTTTCCAATTTGTATCCCCTTGATCTCCTTTTGTAGTCAAATTGCTCTGGCCAGAACTTCAAGTACTATATTGAATAGGTAGGGAGAAAGTGGGCAGCCTTATCTAGTCCCTGATTTTAGTGGTATTGCTTCGAGTTTCTCTCCATTTAGTTTGATGCTAGCTATTGCTTTGCTGTAGATTGCTTTTATTATGTTTAGGTATGGGCCTTGAATTCCTGATCTTTCCAAGACTTTTATCATAAATGGGTGTTGGATTTTGTCAAATGCTTTCTCAGCATCTATGAGATGATCATGTGGCTTTTTTTCTTTGTGTTTGTTTATATAGTGGATTATGTTGACTGATTTCCATATATTAAACCATCCCTGCATCCTTGGGATTAAGCCTACTTTGTCATGATGGATGATTGTTTTGATGTGTTCTTGGATTCGGCTTGTGAGGATTTTATTGAGTATTTTGCATCGATAATAATAAGGCAAATTGGTCTGAAGTTCTCTTTCTTTCTTGAATCTTTGTGTGGTTTAGGTATCAGAGTAATTGTGGCTTCATAGAATGAATTGGGTAGAGTACCTTCTGTTTCTATTTTGTGGAATAGCTTGAGAAGAGTTGGAATTAGGTCTTCTTTGAAGGTCTGATAGAACTCTGCACTAAACCCATCTGGTCCTGGGCTTTTTTTGGTTGGAAGACTATTAATGACTGCTTCTGTTTCTTTAGGGGAAATGGGACTGTTTAGATCTTTAATCTGATCCTGATTTAACTTTGGTACCTGGTATCTGTCTAGGAAGTTGTACATTTTATTCAGGTTTTCTAGTTTTGTTGAGTATAGCCTTTTGTAGTAGGATCTGATGATGTTTTGGATTTCCTCAGGTTCTGTTGCTATGTCTCCTTTTTCATTTCTGATTTTGTTAATTAGGATACTTGTTCCTATGCCCTCTAGTGAGTCTGGGTAAGGGTTTATCTATCTTGTTGATTTTCTCAAAGAACCAGCTCCTGGTTTGGTTGATTCTTTGAATAGTTCTTTTTGTTTCCACTTGGTTGATTTCAGCCCTGAGTTTGATTATTTCCTGCCTTCTACTCCTCTTGGGTGAATTTGCTTCCTTTAGTTCTGGAGCTTCTAGGCGTGCCTTCAGGCTGCTAATGTATGCTCTCTCTAGTTTCTTTTTGGAGGCACTCAGGGCTATGAGTTTGGGTATGTTGTGGCTTCATTTTTATTAAACTCTAAAAAGTCTTTAATTTCTTTCTTTCTTTCATCCTTGACAAAGGAATCATTGATTAGAGTGTTGTTCAACTTCCACGTGAATCTTGGCTTTCTATTATTTATTTTGTTATTGAAGATCAGCCTTAGTCAGTGGTGATTAGATAGGATGCATGGGATAATTTCAATATTTTTGTATCTGTTGAGGCCTGTTTTTTGACCAATTAGTTCGTCAATTTTGGAGGAGGTACCATGTGGCACTGAGAAGAAGGTATATCCTTTTGTTTTAGGATAAAATGTTTTGTAGATATCAATTAAATCCATTTGTTCCATAACTTCTGTTAGTGTCCATGTGTATCTGTTTATTTTCTGTTTTCATGATCTTTCCATTGATAAGAGTGGGGAGTTGAAGTCTCCCACTATTATTGTGTAAGGTGCAATGTGTACTTTGAGCTTTACTAAAGTTTCTTTAATGAATGTGGCTGCCCTTATAGTTGGAGCACAGATATTCAGAATTGAGAGTTCATCTTGGTAGATTTTACCTTTGATGAGTATGAAGTACCCCTCCTTGTCTTTTTTTTTTTTTTGTGATAACTTTTGGTTGGAAGTCAATTTTATTAGATATTAGAATGGCTACTCCAGCTTGTTTCTTCTGACCATTTGCTTGGAAAATTGTTTTTCAATCTTTTACTCTGAGGTAGTGTCTGTCCTTTTCCCTCAGGTGGGTTTCCTGTAAGCAACAAGATGTTGGGTCCTGTTTGTGTAGCCAGTCTATTAGTCTATGTCTTTTTATTGGAGAATTGAGTCCATTAATGTTAAGAGAAATTAAAGAAAGGTAATTGCTGCTTCCTGTTATTTATGTTGTTAAAGTTGGGATTCTGTTCCTGCTGCTGTTTTCCTTTAGGTTTGTTTAAGAATTACCTTCTTGCTTTTTCTAGGGTGTAGTTTCTGTCCTTGTTTTGGTGTTTTCTCTTTATTATCCTTTGAAGGGTTGAATTTGTGGAAAGATATTGTGTGAATTTGGTTTTATCATGGAGTACTTTGGTTTCTCCATCTATGGTAATTGAGAGTTTTGCTGGGTTTAGTAGCCTGGGCTGCCATTTGTGTTCTCTTAGGGTCTGTATAACATCTGTCCAGGATCATCTGGCTTTCATAGTTTCTGATGAGAAGTCTGGTGTAATTCTAATAGGCCCACCTTTAAATGTTACTTGACCTTTTTCTGTTCCTCTTTTTTAATATTCTATCTTTATTTAGTGCATTTGTTGTTCTGATTATTATGTGTTGGGAGAAATTTCTTTTCTAGTCCAGTCTATTTAGAGTTTTGTAGGCCTCTTGTATGTTCATGGGCATCTCTTTCTTTCGGTTTGGGAAGTTTTCTTCTATAATTTTTGTTGAAGATATTTACTGGTCCTTTGAGTTGAAAATCTTCATTCTCATCTACTCCTATTATCTGTAGGTTTGGTCTTCTCATTGTGTCCTGGATTTCCTGGATGTTTTGACTTAGGATCTTTTTTGCATTTTGCATTTTCTTTGATTGTTGTGCCCATGTTCTCTATGGAATCTTCTGCACCTGAGATTCTCTCTTCCATCTCTTGTATTCTGCACCTGAGATTCTCTCTTCCATCTCTTGTATTCTGTTGCTGATGCTTGCATCTATGGTTCCAGATTTCTTTCCTAGGTTTTCTATCTCCAGCTTTGCCTCACTTTGTGTTTTCTTTATTGTTTCTACTTCCCTTTTTAGGTCTTGTATGATTTTGTTCAATTCCATCATCTGTTTGGTTGTGTTTTCCTGTATTTCTTCAAGGACTTCTACCTCTTTACCAGTGTTCTCCTGTATTTCTTTAAGTGAGTTATTAAAGTCCTTCTTGATGTCCTCTACCAACATCATGAGATATGATTTTAAAACCAAGTCTTGCTTTTCGGTTGTGTTTGGGTATCCAGGACTGGCTGAGTTGGGAGTGCTGGGTTATGATGATGGCAAGTGGTGTTGTTTTCTGTTAGTAAGATTCTTATGTTTGTCTTTCACCATCTGATAATCTCTGGAGTTAGTTGTTATAGTTGTTTCTGGTTGGAGCTTGTTTCTCCTGTGATTCTGTTAGCCTCTGTCAGCAGACCTGGGAGTCTAGATCTCTCCTAAGTCTCAGAGGTCAGAGTACTCTCTGCAGTCAAGCTCTCCTCTTGCAGGGAAGGAGCACAGATATCTAGTGTTCAGACCTGCCTCCTGGCTGAAGATGAAGGCCTGAAACAGGGCCTGTCCCAGAAACTGTGTTGCTTCTGCCTGTCCCAGAAGCTATGTCCCTTCTGTAGTCCGTACTTTCACCTGTGCAGACTAGTCTCTGAGGGATCAGGACCCAAGATTGATGCCCTAGGTGCTCTGGCAGAGCCCTCCCGGGCGTACATCTCTCCTCTTGCAGGGAAGCTGCCCTGATATCTGGAGCCCCAAACGGGGTCTGTCCCAGAAGGTGTGTAGCTTCTGTAGTCCGCACTCTCACCTGTGCAGACTAGTTCTGAGGGATCTGGGATCCAAGATGGCTCCCCCAGGTGCTCAGTGGCAGAGCCCTACCAGGCGAGGTGGACATCTCTTCTCTGGCAGGGAAAGTGCTCGGATGTCTGGATCCTGTCCCAGAAGCTGTATTGCTTCTGTATTTAGCCCTCTCACCCATGCAGACTAGTCTCTGAGAGATCTGGGACCCAAGATTGAAAATGTTCTTTTGATCAGAAGGAAGTAGCTTTCTTTTAATACTTCTCAGCAAAACTGAGATACTTTCATCAATTCACATAGTAATATAAATCCCAAAGAGTAGTGAAGTTCATACTTACCCTTCCAGTGTTAACAGGAAAACAGTAGTTAGGGGCCAAAGTTGACCATGAGTGGAGGGTTTATAGTCAGTGACCTCTAAGGCTCTTAATAACTGTGATAGTGCTTACCATTTGTCATGGAAAAAGCTTCATGAAATTTGACTCATACTTTCTTAGTCATAACCCTGTGAAATAGCCATTTTTTTCCATTATTCACAAACAATGAAGCTGAAATACAGCAATAAAAGGCAGAGAACCCATCATCATTCCTGCACACATAGAAGACTGGGATTTAGAACTACAGTATTTTGATAGTGTACCATACTTTTCTTCAATTACTTACATTATTTCTACTAAAGAAATAAAGAATGTGTATGTTGAGAGATTGAAACAGTCTAGACATGATAGAGAGAAATGTGTTCTCCTCTTCAAACTAAGGACTACTCTACTAAGGAGATTCCCACACCCCAATTCTTTGTATTTTAGGATGCTGCTCCACAAACACAGATGGATGTAATTCTTGTAAAGGAGGCTTCCTAAAGGTAAGAAATGCATAATAATATCAGACCGGTCTACCCCAGAAAATATCTGCTTTACATAAGTTTGGACAAGATTCTAAGAAAAGACCATGGGGACCCAGGGAACATTGGAAGTCTTATATGAGATATTGGACTGAGAATTCTCTAGGAAGGCATCAAACTCTACATTTCGGTGATTGATCATCTGATCTGTAGCTCTTAGTTTCACATAAGAGGTACATTTAATTCTTGTAATTTGGGGTTACTATGTTTTGTCCAAATCCATATTATTTTTTCAAGGAGAAAAAAAGTCCTGAGCAGTGCTATATTATGACTTTGGCTAAAATTGCATACCTAAAATGTGAGACTGAAATATGGCTTTATGGAGGAGCTCCAAGTTTTTTCTGAATTATGTACTGTTGTAGAGGGCTCAACCACAGACCTGCACATCTCTGTAGTGTCTTCAAACATTGTGAATTGCTGAGGTCTGCAAAAGCAATTTGGCACCTTCCAGAATGGGAGGTCCTTTTGGCTTCTTTTCTACAAGCTGCAATTTAGGGGAATAAGAATCAGAAACAATATATACTTACTCAAAGACACCAGATTGGAACTTGCTAGACTTAGCAGCAGGTAGGCCCAGGAGTCAAGTAAGTGAGATTTCTATTTCATGTATTGTAGCCTCCATCAATCCCCACAAACTCTTAGATATAAAAAAACTCCTCAAAATATATGTTCATTTTTTTTCAGTCAAAAATGTTATATTGAGACTCAGAAAAGGGGAAATTAAATAGTTTTATAAACACAGTGACTTCATTCCAAGGCACTAACATCTAACTTCCTTGAATCACTTGGTGCTCAAGTATTTACAAAATTTCAGAAATCATGACATCACTAGAACTCCCTGAATTGGATAATCATAAGTTTCTATCTTAAGGGAACTTTCATTGGTTAAAGAACTTTTTGAAAGATTGAATGTGGTATTTGTTTCCTGGAGATCCATGTCCCTTATTGTCAAAGCTGTGAGATGTGTCACCCAAAAACAATCTTCATTTAATTTTTCATTCTTTCCCAAAGTCATTCTGTCCTACTATCATGAAGAGAACACAAGATATTTGAAAAATATGGCATAGAAGCATGAAGGTTGGCCATTCCAGTGTAATATCTGGCTTCTCTACCAGTTGAGTCACTTAAATTCCAGTTTTGATGTTCATAAAATCAGGATAATTACATAACTCTGTTTCTCACTTTCAAGCTATAAGTTCTTTGAGCAAAATATTGTGGTATGTCCATATCTATACATCATTATTTTGTCTTTTTTTTCCATGAATGTTGAAGTTTTGAAACCTGTAGGTAGTGTTTATATGGGTGTAAACACTAATGGTTATGATACGCCAGTTCTACATGTCTTTCAGGATCTGAACACTTCACTATTCTGATGGATGACTTGAATCTGATTAATTTTTGAAAGATTATGCAATCCTATCCTTTTGAGTTCTTTGTGCAATTAATAAATAATTATGACACAACTACCTGATTACTGGGAAGATATAGCAATGAGTTTGCCAAGAAAATTCTTGAATTTTATAAAAATTTCAATCTAAGTACTATGACATAATTATTTTAAAATGTGAAAAGTTGGCGTCTTGTGAACTAGAGAATATCTGGAATGTTCAGTTCTGAAGAAAGGACTGAACATGCAGAAAGTGAGGCAAATCTTTCATTGTAAATGTCCTTTTTACTGAGAAAACAAACAAACAAACAAATAATGAAAAAAAAAAGTGAGCCATACCAAAAGATAATGAAAGATGTTTCAAAAAGAAACACCAAGCCCAAAATCAAACTCAAATATGCCTAATTTGAGCAATTAAGAAGGCAATAATTGCAAAGTATTCTAGTTGGGTGATAATTATGAAAATGGCAATGAGCATTAGAACTTCTGGAAACAAGTTTTTTTCATTTATAAATATTATGCACCATTAATTATCTGTATGCACCATGTTTGTATTACTTCTTCATGGCTGACATTCTGTGCCCCTCTATAAGCACATTGAATAACAATCTCAATGGTTACAGACAAAAAGTAAGCCTTTCAGTAAGCTCTCTAGCTCTTTTTTCACTTATGATGGAGATTCCGAACCTATGTTTTTCAAAAATTGTAATACCCTATCGGATATATTTTACTCAAACCCTGGCATTTAAGGTTATATGTAAAAAGACAAACAATCAAACACCTATTCAGGGATATTTGGTGCTGTGAAATTAGGTGTGTAGAGTTTAAAGTCGTCTTCAAAAGTTCCTGAAATTTGTGAACAAAAAATGACCTCACTGAAATATAATATATAGCTCTCTAGAGAATATGATGTTTATAGGGCTTTGCAATATCAATTATATGACAAAGACACTTTCCTCTCTGTGGACAGCCAACAATAGCTCTGTTTCTCCATAAATGTCACTAGCAGGGTGGGTTAGTTATGATTTGGTTGGTGCCGCCCCATGAAATTCCTTTTATGTGTTACCTTTTAAAAGAAATGCGATAATTTAGCCTTAGCCTAATCTTTTACATTAACATGTTAAAACCTAGACACAGATAAGAAAAACTGCCCCTTGTTGGTAAGAGTCATGTTAGCACCTCTTTAAGGCAGTAACAGAAAAGATAAATGATAATGGAAGAAAGAAAGAAAGAAAGAAAGAAAGAAAGAAAGAAAGAAAGAAAGAAAGAAAGAAAGAAAGAAAAAAAAACAATTTCCATAGTGCTTTCAGCCATGACTGAATTCCAGCACCTAGGGCAAAGGCTTTTATTGAGAGATTATTAACAGACAATGAATCATAATCCCAATGTCACCAAGAAGGACAAACATTGCGCAGTAAGACCCTTGAGATAAAGACAAATAAAAGCAGTGATCTCAAATATTAATGCTTTTAACAAAGGCCTGATAAAACGTTTCCATATTTTTCTTCATTATTCTGACCGTGAAATTAAAAAAAAAAACAAAACAGAAATAAAAGTTCTGTGACTTACAGTAAGGTTTTTAAGAGAAGGAAAGAGAAACTCTATGCAAGAGGAATGCTATGTAGGAAAGCTGAGCTAAGAGGTCTTCAGAGGTCTTGGCATACCACCTCAGCTGCAGGCTTTTTTATGCATAGCTAAATGTCATAATATGCTTTAAGTGACTGTCAGCTCTCTTATTTGACACATTCTATTTACTTGATAAGTTAATGTGAGTTTTAATCACCAAAATTTTGTCTTTATCACATACTCATGGGCAACCTATTTTTATAGTTTAGTTTATTCATTAATTTTAGAACAATTGGGTATTTGTAGTAATTTTGTCCAAACTAGATTCAATGTATAATAGTTCTCTTAGTCTTCCTTAAAGTTTCTGACATTATGCCGGCAAAAGAGGCTCCAATTAGTCTAATTTTCTTTGGTTTCACTAAAAATCAAAATTTTCTTGCTTTGCAATAAATAAAAGAACATGCTTGGGTTTGGAGGGAAATTTTCAACGTTTACAGTAGAGGCTTTGCATTTTATGTACTTGGTGAGTAAAAATCTACTGTGAAGAATGAAAATATATCACTGCCAAGGCTTCATTTAAAACGTCCATTGGGATACCAGAGTATCAATAGGAGGGTTAAACAATATTTAGTTTCTCTCTGTAACATATTTACCTGTCCAGAGCCACCCAGAGAAGAACATGATGCCATCTAGTTGTGTTCCAGGTAAACACTTTGAGATAAAGATATTTGAGTTCACAGATGTGTTAATGCAAATCCCTTGACAAGTTAGAGAAGAAAAAGCCTCAGAATTTTCATTGGAACACCCATTCTCTATTTCTGCTCCCTGTATGTGGCCATGCAAAGTTAGTAAGTCACTTTCCCACATTGGGTTTCTGCTGTATGCATTATATACACTGTTGACAGAAGTAAATGATTTCCAAGATCCTTTCAGCCCAAGGAGGTTAGAGATCACTGTATATTTTGAAATCACTTATTTGGACTTAGCCACTTTTATACCTGCTTTTTATATGGTATGGGATGCTAAGTATTATAAATGTAAAGTGATGGATGTTTAAATTTTCCATTAATAAGGCTATTCATCAAATACAGATTCTATTAGCACAGCCACTAAAATAGAACAAATGCTAATTTCAGTGCCTGTGATAAAGAATGCCAATGGGCTAATGGAGAGGAAAGCATACAAATGTAAAATCCTTCATATGAATGAGAAAGGACTTGTGATTTATGAGACATAGACAAACAAATAAAGTGAAAATATGCCCAAGGAAGAGAAATAACTTTCATGTGGTATAATCAGGTAAGACTTGATGTAATAGGTAGTATTTTAGATCATACCAGAAGGATAGTCAGATTCTTTTTTCTGTGTCTAAGAGTCTCTAAAAATTGAGTGATGTATATCGGCATACAAAAACATGTGTATGTGCATGTGTGTGTGTGTGTGTGTGTGTGTGTGTGTGTGTGTTTGAAATAAGCTTTTTTTACAGTTAAATTCAAGCTTTTGTCATAGCCAGGTATCATAGGAAAATTAGGATTTGCGTTGAATAAATTAGGAGAGAGGAAAACCAGTGCATACAAACTTTTTGTAAGAACAATTATCAAAAACTTTTTCTGATGGTACTGAAGGTGAGGTAAAATCCTTTCAGAAAGATGCATCAAATAGGAATCTTTTTAAAATTAAATACTATTAGAACAGATTTATCTTCTTCTTTAGAACAGCATAAATCATCAGAAAGTATTTATACAATTAAAAAAAATTATAGCTCTGATCTGGGGAGATGGATCAATAGCTGAGAGAGTTTCCTGTCCTTGCAGAAGAGGAGTTTGGTTTCAAGCACCCACATGAGGCAGTTCATCTCACCACCACCACCTATAACTCCAGCTCCAGAGGATTGGAACCCTCTTCTGTCCTCCATGTGCACCTTCAAACACACACACACACACACACACACACACACACACACACACACACACACACATCTCCCACCAATGGGGAGAAGATAGCTCAGTGGATAAAATGCTTGCTCTGCAAGCATGAGGACTCAAGTTTGAATCCCCAGCACTCAAGTGAAAGTTTGGCTTGGCAGCACATGTCTTTAACCCCAGCACTGGGGAGGTAGAGACAGGTAGACCATAGGGGCTACTAATACAGTGAGAGATAAAGAAAGTCTACCTACCTCTGGCCTCTACATGTGCACGCACAGGCAATTCTATTCACACACACACACACACACACACACACACACACACACACACAAATAGATAGATAGATAGATAGATAGATAGATAGATAGATAGATTCTTCAAATTATTTAGCTTTGCCTGAATTTCTTGAGAAGCTCATGAAAATAAACATTGGTGTTAATTTTTCAAGTCACTAAATTGGTAACATATAACTTGCATAGTATAGTCTAGGTTAAAGCTATATCCATCTGGCAATATCATAGAGAATATTCCTCAGCATTAATGGGCCCGAGGACAAATGCAACTACTAATTGTACATATAAGATCTATCACATCTGCAGACACCAAACCCAGACACTATTGCTGATGCCAAGAAGCTCTTGTTGACTGGAGCTTGGTATGGCTGTTCCCTGAGAGGTTCTACCAGCATTTGACCAATACAGATATAGATTCTCGCACCCACTCAGCATACTGAGCCTGGGTACCCCAATGGAAGAGCTAGGGAAAGACTGAAGGAGCTGAAGGGGATTGCAAGCTCATAAGAAGAACAATATCAACTAACCGGACCACCCAGAGGTTCCAGAGACTAAACCACTGACCAAAGAGTATATATGGAGGGATTCATGCTTGTTGTTGGAGCTTGGTATGGCTGTTCCCTGAGAGGTTCTACCAGCATTTGACCAATACAGATATAGATTCTCGCACCCACTCAGCATACTGAGCCTGGGTACCCCAATGGAAGAGCTAGGGAAAGACTGAAGGAGCTGAAGGGGATTGCAAGCTCATAAGAAGAACAATATCAACTAACCGGACCACCCAGAGGTTCCAGAGACTAAACCACTGACCAAAGAGTATATATGGAGGGATTCATGCCTCCAGATACATATAAAGCAGAGGACGGCCTTATCTGACATCAATGGGCAGGAAGGTCTTTGGTCCTGTGGAGATTTGATACCCAGCATAGGGGCATGCTAGAGCAGTGAGGAGGGAGTGGATAAGTGAGAGGATAAGCACCTTTATAGAGGCAAAAGAGAAGGGGAGAGAATGGATGGGATGAGGGGCTTGTGGAAGGCTAACTGTGAAGGGGGCTATCATTTGAAATGTAAATGAACAAAACAATTATTAAAATAAAATGCAATTATAGGTTATTCATGTCAAACATTACCAATTCTGGGTGTTCACTGTTCAGAGTCAGGAATGTATACTTTAACCTGTGAAGATTGGATCTGCTTAGTGCAACTGTCTCAAGACCTGAGTTTGGAAAAGATTTGTGTGGAAGAGAGAAAGAAGCAACAGGCATGGAGGACGAAAGGAGAATGGTAACAGAGCTGGGAGGTTCTCCTCAGTTTAAGACAAAGAAAAAGTGGGAGTCCATGCTGCAGCAATAGGATTCATCATGTCAGAGAGCATGGTTACAGAAAAATGAAGGTGACATGAAGAGTGTAAGAGACTTGTTCAAAAAGCCCACGACATAGAGTTTCAGTTTTCTGTCTCTTTTGTATTTCTATTGTCCCCAGGGACAGATAGCTCTGGATCTCATGAATCAGAGTGTCTAATGTATGTAGCCAATAGAACATTCAATAGCTTTAAAATTAGAAGTTCTGTGCTGAGCATCCAGGATTTCATCCTTTATGCCAAGAACATTGATGTCTTCTTATATGAAAGAAATATGAAATATTTGTAAATGTCACTGGCTTTCTTACAATGAAGCTAATCTCCTTTTAAAGTCTCTTTGTTGGTCCAAGTAGACTCACTTTGCCTGAGAGGCACATTATAGCAATGAATCCCTACCAGCCTGATTCCTGTGAGGCAAAGAGAGCTTGTCTATCAGCTTGTGAGAATGAGTATATGTCTTATAACTGAGGAAAATACATCTTCAGATTTATATTTCAAATCTCTTTACTTTAACAAGATAATATAGATTGCCATGTTCTTCTTTGTATCATGAAATTACTAGTTAAAGACCTAATTGTGAGGGCTGGGTTTGTCACACACATACACATAAACACACACACACACACACACACACACACACACACACACACTTGCTTAGTTTTTGAAGCAGCTAACTGAGACAGATGCAGACACTTACACCCAATGGTTATTGGACTGAATGTTGGGGACCCCTGGGGTTGAATTAGAGAAAGGCTGGAAGAAATTGAGGAGGTGGGCCACACCATAGGAAGACTAGCAGTCAACTAACCTGGACCCCTGAGAACTCTCAGACTCTGTGCCATCAACCAGGCAGCATACACCAGCTGGTCTGAGGTCCTGGACACAAATACAGCAGAGGACTGCTTGGTGGCTTTAGGGGGAGAAGATGTACCTACTCCTTGAGATATTTAAGACTCCAGGGAGTGGGGAGCCCTGGAAGGGGGCACCCTCATTAAGACAGGGTGGGGGAAGGAATGAGATGAAGAACTGTGGGAGGGTGGGTAAGGAGCCAGGCAATGGCAGAACTGTAAAAAAAAATAATAAATAATAATAATAATAATAATAATGCAAATCAAAACAACCCTGAGATTCCACTTCACTCCAGTCAGAATGGCTAAGATCAAAAATTCAGGTGACAGCAGATGCTGGCGAGGATGTGGAGAAAGAGGAAGACTCCTCCATTGTTGGTGGGATTGCAAGCTTGTACAACTACTCTGGAAATCAGTCTGGCGCTTCCTCAGAAAATTGGACATAGTACTACCGGAGGATCCAGCAATACCTCTCCTGGGCATATATCCAGAAGATGCCCCAACTGGTAAGAAGGACACATGCTCCACTATGTTCATAGCAGCCTTATTTATAATAGCCAGAAGCTGGAAAGAACCCAGATGCCCCTCAACAGAGGAATGTATACAGAAAATGTGGTACATTTACACAATGGAATACTACTCAGCTATTAAAAAATGAATTTATGAAATTCCTAGCCAAATGGATGGACCTGGAGGGCATCATCCTGAGTGAGGTAACCCAAACACAAAGGAACTCACACAATATATACTCACTGATAAGTGGATATTAGCCCAGAAACTTAGGATACCCAAGATATAAGATACAATTTGCTAAACACATGAAATTCAAGAAGAACGAAGACCAAAGTGTGGACACTTCGCCCCTTCTTAGAAATGGGAACAAAACACCCATTGAAGGAGTTACAGAGACAAAATTTGGAGCTGAGATGAAAGTATGGACCATCTAGTGATTGCCATATGCAGGGATCCATCCCATAATCAGCTCCCAAACGCTGACACCATTGCATACACTAGCAAGATTTTGCTGAAAGGACCCAGATATAGCTGTCTCTTGTGAGACTATGCCGGGGCCTAGCAAACACAAAGTGGATGATCACAGTCAGCTATTGGATGGGTCACACGGCCCCCAATGGAGGAGCTAGAGAATTTACCCAAGGAGCTAAAGGGAACTGCAACCCTATAGGTGGAACAACATTATGAACTAACCAATACCCCGGAGCTCTTGACCCTAGCTGCATATGTATCAAAAGATGGCCTAGTTGGCCATCACTGCAAAGAGAGGCCCATTGGACTTGCAAACTGTATATGCCCCAGTACAGGGGAACCCCAGGGCCAAAACGGGGGAGTGGGTGGTAGTGGATTGGGGGGGTGGGTATGGCGGACTTTTGGGATAGCATTGAAAATGTAAACGAGGAAAATACCTAATAAAAATAAAATTAAATTAAAATAATAATAATAATAAAAGTAAATTTAAAATTAGCTTAGTGTTTGGATCAAGCTATCATTTTCAGTCTCATTTTGGTTGCACAAATACAGAGATGCAAGCACAAATGATGCAAAATATTTAAACACATTAAATTAGGAGGCATTAAGTATAGATCTCATTGTGTCCTAGAAACAATCATGTATACAAAGATGAGGGTCCCATTCTGGATTTTCTATGCGCCATTTTGGAGGGCAACAAACCCAGAATCAAAATTAGTCTGCCACTGAGTAATTTTGGTATTTCCAGCATTTTATCTGTCAGTGGGCTAGAGGGATTTATTGATCACCAACAGTTCCCTGGGCTCTTTGTTGGGCCTTCTCACACTCAAGTTTTTCTTATCCACTTTCCTCATTTCAAAAAAAAGGGGTATATTGAAACTGGGAGTGGCAAGGTAATCTAGCAAAGAATCCAGAGTTGGACCATAGTGTAAAGAGTTATGACTTTCATAGTGGCAGAAAGGTAGTGCGAAAAATGCACACTCAAAAGCCACTACTTCTCAACAAATGCAGAGAAAGGCAGAAGTCGGGCTTCATCCTGCACCAGGGGAGGAAGGTAACCCCTGCTTCCAGGGACTATAGGAAAAAATAAAATAATTCTCTTATCTTCATAAACCATCAGGAATGTTCTGAGTATAATTGCTATTGTTTGCTGAATGAATATTACTTAAATTCTTAGTTTTACTTAAGGATAAATATCTGTTCCGGCAGATATTATCTATTAAACGAAAAAGAAGAGAAGAAAAAATACATAGAATAAATTACTGAGTGAACCAAGGCTATTGTTAGTTCCAGAACCACGGTTATGAGAAAAGGACACATATTCCAAATTTGAAATCCATGAGTATCCTTGTATAAGAATGGTCTCTCAACCGTTTCTGAAAACTACTCATATGAAGAAATCAAATTGGCCTAGACATTAGCATTTAAAAACAACTGAATATTTCTTATAAGCCATCGTCATTCTCAACACCCTCTTGAGACAAGTAGTTGCTACAATACCTGCAGCTGCCTTTTTCAAATAAGTATAAACGGTGATTAGGCATTGTTAGGTTGCTTATAATTTACATTTAGGAAGGCATTTTAGTTGTTGATAATATATGTTTTAAAAGAACTTGGCCCATAAGTTTGTGAATGTGTGAGATACATGGGGATATTTTCCTTTTGTTTTTTGTTTTTTGGTTTTTTGAGACAGGGTTTCTCCGTATAGCCCTGGCTGTCCTGAAACTCACTTTGTAGACCAGGCTGGCCTCGAAGTCAGAAATCTGCCTGACTCTGCCTCCCTAGTGCTGGGATTAAAGGTGTGCACCACCACGCCCGCCGGCGATATTTTTCTATAGGTGTTGGAACATTAGATAATGTCATAACGTATCTTGGCACAGTATCTGTCATAGAAAATTTTCAATAAATATTAGATGAGTCAAATTATGTGAGTTAAAATGGTGGCCCTCATCCGGCCCACCACAGTGCCGAGGCCACTCAGGGAGGCCGTGTTGGGCCGTGAGAAGCGACAAGATCCCTGTTCTGGAGTTCAGTCTGAGGTCCCTGTGGACCTGCTGGAATTGGCTCTGGGTCCCTTGGCCTGCACAGAGGCCAAGGACGGCAGGTTCTAGCTCTTTGGTACCACAGATGTTGCTCAGTGCTGTGGAAGTGATAAGAACTAAGAGTAGAGTGTGGGCTTGTGGGGTTGGCTCTGGCCCTGGGCCAAAGGGAAAAAGGCAGGGTTCCCGCAGGGAGGACAGTCTTTGGTTTTCCTGGTCGGTGGCTTGAGTTGGCTGGCAGCTGTGGCTGAGAATGCAGGGAGGCTTCCTGAGTGAGATGAGATGGGAGGCTCTTTCAAGGAAGACCTGCTCCATTGTTCCTTGCAGAGGGTCTTGATGAGAAGAGACAGTCCATGGTTTCAAGGCATTTATTGTCCTGGAGAGAGGCAGAGGAAGGCAGAGCTAGGGAGACAGTAGAGAGAAGTAGAGGCCATGTGGAGAGGAGAGGGGGAGAGTATGCGAAGAGAGGGGAAGCAAGAGGACAAGTAAGAGAGGCAAGAGTAAGAGAGTAAAAACAAGAATGAGAGAGTAAGAGAGGGAGGAGGTGGGGAAACAGCCCCTTTTATAGTGGGCAGGGCCTACCCGGCTATTGCCAGGTAACCATGGGGAGGAGCATCCCTGACTGTGGCCAGGTAACTGTGGGCATGGTGTTCAGACAGAATACCAGGAGCTTGGGGCATTGCCCTATATGACTGATGTCCACAGAAATATGGAGCTGGGGCCTTGTGTCAGGAGTCTAGTGTCTGGGAGTGTGGCAAACTTCTTTCCATTCCTTGCAGAGTTATCTGTTGGGTCCCCGGGGTGGGGTTTAAACCTAGCTCAACCTGAAAACAGGCTGCCTTTCACAGTCCCACAAAATTATTATCTAATATTTGAAGAAGTGGGCCATCCCAAGCAAAGCCTCTATAAGGATGGTAAAGCTGCCTAAATATAGGAACTGTAGTCAGCAGAAAGTGTCTGGCTGTCAACAACTTTAAAAACCCTCTGGCCTTTGTTGCAAAAACTGCCTCATTACCTTTTAGACTTCCTGGATAACCTGCACCCAAATCCCTAGTAAGGCAGAATTTAAAGACTTGGGAATTTCATCTTAAGGTGGTGCCCCTGCTTAACTTCTCCTTGGTTGATTCAGCCAGTCTTTTTGAACTATATATATGTATATATATATATATATATATATATATATATATATATTCCCTAAAATGCATATTAGGGACTTCTTCAGAATACTTGCATACACAATACACATCATGGACCTGTGTATACACTGAAAAGAATATTAGTACCGGGGCTAAATAATTGAGATTTTTCTTGAAGTTTCTGTATGTGGTGCACAATTTTAGGTGTTTTTATAGTTTCCTTTACTAGGCTTAGAGCCTGAAAGGTTGGACCACATGAAGGTTCACTTGGTGCTCCAACTTCATGTTACTTCTCCCTGTATTCATGCTCTCATCAGTTCTTCATGACACATCCAGTTTTCTTTTTCTTTGACCTCCCAGAGCATCCTGGTCTACAGTGGAAAACTAGGATCCCATTGAACTATCTTTCAGATTTGATGGTCTATTTTATTTACATGATGTCATTGTATAAAAATATGTGCCTTTTACATTAAAGTTACTTTAAGTTCCTGCTGCCTGGTTTGAAGTCTGGAAGGTATTAATAAATGAGTGCATAATTAATAAATCCATGAGTTAGTAGATGTTCTGAGGTTTCTCCAACAGGGGACACTGTAATTTTCATCCTAGTCATCATTTTCTTTCAGGAAGTAGAATCTCATTTGGTGAATATCACCTTGCTTTCAAATTAATTGCTTCAAGACATAAACATGATGAAATAATTGACCCAAGAAATGAAGACATGCACAATATTTTATTTAACTGTCAGAGATGCTGAAATATGAAAAAATCATTCTTTTCAACTAAGAATATCTCTTTTAAAAATGAAATTAGAAAAATTTTTTACTACTTTATTTTGTTTTCCTTATAAAGAAGTAAGGATTTAAAGATACTGAAAGATAAAACACGATGAGAGATAGTAGAGTTAAGCCAGAGAGTCAGAGGTAGAAAAATTCTGTGAAAAGAGAGAAAGTGAAATTTATTATTTGGCAAATACATACCAGTGCTATTATTAGCCTTTGGTATATGTTATATTTAATTGTTTTATGTTACACAGAGAGAGGTGACATTCATGTCATAAGTACTCTATTCTGAGTCCTACAAAAATGGTCACAAGTTAGACATACAAGCTCAGACATTTTTGGCTCCAATAAAGGAATGTCTCAACAAGTAAACAAAGAATATAAGACTTCATGCTATCCAGTATTTCAAGTCATTAATGGTAGCCAGCTTAAATTTTACAAAGCATAAAAGAAGATGCAGGCAAACATAGAGACAGAAGAAGAGCAGATGACACAAAAATATGTTTGGTAAGTAGAAAGTGCTACACTAAACAAGAAGACAAGTACAATAGCAAACTATATTTCCCACCTCACAGAAAGAATTTCTGGCATATAGTTAAGAAAGCTTATATGCATTAACAAGTAAATTAGTGTGGAAACAGAGAAGACTCTTGTCTTCTATGCATGTTCTACAAGAATATGGACCTGAACTTGAATCTTCTACACTCATTTAGAAGCTAGGCATCCAGCTTATAAGTCTATAATCCTAAAGTTAGGGGAAGGTCAAAGAGTGGAGAATTACTAAAACTTACTTGCCAGCCAATTTATCTAATTAATGTTTTAAGTGTAGTTAGAGAGCCTGCCTTGAAAAATACAGTGGAGAAATGATTCAAGAGGACTCTGGAAAGCTAGCTGTTCTCTACATATGTGTTTCCATGAATACAGACATGATAATTGATGTAAATGATCTTCTATTTCCTCATTTGTCATAGTCAAGGTTACTACTTCTGTGATGAAATACCGTGACCAAAGCAACTTGAGGAGGACAGGACTTATTTAGCTTACACTTCCACATCACAGTTCATCATCAAAGGAAGTCAGGACAGGAACTCAAACCAGGCAGAAATCTGGAGGCAAGAGCTGATGCAGAAGCCATGGAGGAGTGCTACTTAATCATGTTAGCTTGATAAGCCTGATTTCCTATAGAACCAGGACCAGCAACCCAGGGGTGGCCTCAAGCAATCGCCTCACCCTACTTGATCAGTCATTAATTAAGAAAATTTCCTACATCCACATCTTACAGAATTATTTTCTCAGTTGAGATTCCATTTTTCAGATAAATCTAACTTGCTTCAACTTGACATAAAACTAGGTAGTATACCATTTTTCTCTTATCTCTCTGTTTAGGGCCTCCAAACAAATTCTCCATATGATTTTCAGAGTAGATATTCTGAAAATATAGATCACACTATGATATCTCATAGCTTAGCCATAACGAGTTCTTTACCTATCCTAGAAATATTACCGTTCTACACAACTCTATTTTTTCTACATGCTTATTAGTGAAAACATTATTTATCCTTTAAGGAAGGAAAAAACAATATCGAGGGTGTCTCATTTCAAAGACTTATGTGCATTCTGCTCTGGTAATTGACCTAATTTTTTAAAATGTTTATTTTCAAATATGAATTTGTATGTTATATAAAACGTATCTGTTACCAAATACATGCATTCCATAAGCATTTCTAAAGAAGAAATATATAAAATGTTATGAAGGAATTCTAGACATAATTATCTTGAAATTGCTATTATTTTCAACAAAGCCTCTTGCAGGAGGAAGTCTTTTTCATTATACTCAAAAGAAAAAAGAAAAAAAAAAAACAAGGTTGTTTTAAAGCTGGAAGCTGTGGCAGGGGAAGGGGCCATAAAAAAGCCAATCCAGTCTGTGAAGATTTTGCACGTGGGTGTGTAATATATGCACAGGTTCAATTTCTTCTGTAGAGAAGGAATGCAGCACTGTAACATTTCAGAAATTCTAAGCCGAACAGAGATCGAATAGAATCGTTAGAGTCTGAGCACATAGGCCAAGGTACGCTTTATGAATGCTAAAGCTGAAAGTCTTGCTTTTAAGAATGTGTGCAGGTCTCTCCTCTCCTGGCCACCCTGCATCCGGCCGTTCTTAAAAGGGTCTCCTTTGGAAAATAAAGTCAGTAATTCTTTTCCCCAATGAACTCACAAAGCAAGAACAGATGTGACATGAGTAACCTCCACTTTATGCATACCTCAGAGAAAAATGACACGAACTGAAGCAAGAATCTGGCTCCAGGCCAGAGAGAAGGACAACTGGAGTTTAGGCCTCTGTTGACATGGCTCACATCAGCTTGCTCTTTTGTACTTGAATCAGGGATGCAGGTGGTAAAAGGGGTTATACCTAATTCTTGGAAACACAGATGCCGTATTTGTAAAAAGCTGGCATTTTCCTCAGCTGTACCTTAGCACTGCCACATTAGAACACCCATGTTATCTCATTCAACTATCTCTCTTTTAAAATACTTTTGACAAATGTGTATCTATGAAGAAAGTACCATGATCACATTCATTACCTTCCTTTATCCCTCTTCTACCCCTGCGGACACTCACTCGCTTCACTCTACCACCATGTCCTAGTTTTGTGTGTACATGCCATCTCAGGTAGGAGCCACATTTATTGCACAGTCATAGTTGTGATGTCTATTCTATTTGATGTATATCTAGAAGACAGGGGTTCATAACCTTCCTCTCCATTCTCCAGCTCTATAGTCCATTCTACCTCCTCCTCCATCTAGCCTTGGATGGACTGAAGTAGAAAACTCATTTCTACAGTTGAGCACTCAACAGTCATTTATGGTTAGCACTTTGGCCAGCCGTGAACCTTTGCATTAATGGTCACCTGCTGCAAAATGAAGCTTCTCTAAACCAACCTACGTTGTGATAATACAATAGAGACACGATCATTAAAAATGCCTGTGACCTGGGTTCTACATTCTAACTCTCAGGTCTCAATTCCTGACTGTGTGAAAATGCATACATTCTTGCATACTTTAAAAAATAATATTCATTTTTATTCTCCATTTCCATGCCTCTGTTTTCTTTTCTGTTATAAAACACACCAAATTTATTTTCCAAAATCTCTTAGATTGTTTACTTATGTCTGAAAAATGTCTTACATGTATTAGTAAGTGCATAATAAATGATATATACATAGTGATTCCTGAGAATCACTTGCTGTCATGATTTACACTATTTGGATCTATTTATTGTCATCTTTATCTGATAATAAGCCCTCTGAGTGTAGGATGTATGTCAAAATCAACTTAATATACTTACTGTCCCAATTCATTTTTACTGGTACACTGAAAAATGTTCAGCAACTGCTTCTCAAATGAGGAAGTTTACATTTAAAGTGTTTTCCACTTTCTGTGGTGTAAATATGCCCATGACTGTCATTATCAAACTGTCAACATGATGTCAACTGATCAACAAAAATTTTTAAAATAATATAAACCAGGTTCAGCATAGCACTTAGATATGGAAGAATAAACATATGAAAAACATATAAAAATAAATGATCCCCATCAGAGATTCTCATTTCAATGTCCGGAAGGAAAGAACATACTACTGTTTACTGTGTCTTTCAACTCTCACCTATATTGGGTTGAAGGGACTATTCCTCAAATTTTCTATATTAAAAAGTCTATCTTTTTTTTCTCAAGGAAAGAATCTTGACTGTAAGATCTTAAGTACTGCCACATAGAGGTTTTCTGTGAAAATTAAAAATGCAGAAGAATCAGCTAAAAACTGTTAGAAGTCTTTTAGTAAAGAAACCCATAATATATATTTTTAACAGCCAAAAAAATCTGAGTGTTAAAATTTATTATCTTGATAACAGGTAAGATCATAAGGAATTATTAACACTAAAACATATTGGGGAACATAATAGAGACACTTCTTCTAATTATATAGAAAAAGTAAGTGACTCCAGATATTTTGTGAACCTACTAATTTCAAAAACCTTGAAATTATATGTGCTACGAATATTTGCCAAAAGAAAAAAAATGTAATAAAATAATAGAGACTATTTGCCAATATCTACTACTGTGCAATTCTTCAAGATAGATACAATTGTGAGTATTGTGGAGACAAAAATAAGGAGACTGATAAAATTTAAATTAGTTAATGTCACATTCTTGCTACAAGTTCAAATTCAGATATTTCTTTCTTCAATGGTAGCATCCATTTTTCAACATTTTGTTGTGTAATGTGATTCCAAAGTCATAAACAGAAGTTAAATTTTAGTCTTCTAACTCAAATAGTAATTTTATTATTTTTTAATTTACATTCACTTTCATCCACAAATGTCATATTTTCTAATTCCTATCTACCACCTCATTGAATAATATTAATCTACTTCTTTATCCAAGAATAAAATGAAATTAGTAAATTCTTCCAATACTCATAGTCTGACTTAAGTTTAGCTCTATATATACCCAAGTCCCCACTTTTCCTTTATTAATTGAAAAACAGAAAGAGCAATCCAAAAATAGAACCCTTTTAAAACCAGCGTGGTTATAACCTATAGAAACTGTAGTGTTTTTCTTCACAATTCAGTCTTTACCCTTTAATATTTTATTATCTTTAATATATTTTTACATTTTAGTATGGTTTCCTCAGTCTATATTTAACCAGAATGATTGATTTATCCTTCCTCTTGTATCTTTCTTTTTTTTCCATTTAAATGTCATTTTTCTTTTACAATGATGTTTTTGAAAAATCTCAAAGAGTACACATGGAGGGACCCATGGCTCCAGCTGCATATGTAGCCGAGGATAGTCTTATTTGCCATCAGTTGGAGGAGAGACCCACTGTAGGGGAATGCAAGGGTGGTGAGGTGGTAGTGGTGAGTGGGTGGTACACTCATAGAAGCCAGGGGAAGGGGTATGGGATAGGTGGGTTGCAAATGGGAAACTGGAAAAGGGGATAATATTTGAAATGTAAATAAATAAAATATCCAATTAAAAAAAATCTTATCCACCCTAACTAGTCAATACCATCCTTTCCATTCATTCGTCAAACCTTTTCCATTAGATTTCTATCTTTTCCCCACTGAAGAGCTCTTAAGATCTTCAATGACCTTGTATCAAAGTAACTTTCTGTTTCTTTGTGAAACATACTAGTAATTTTGCTGCACAAAAGTTCATTTGGCTTGCTCTTTTTCTATTTTTTTAGGGACATTTTCTGAACCTCCATGGAACTTTCTCTTCTGTTGTCTATCTTGTCATTGTTAGATAAATGAGTGTTCAATCTTTGACCCATTGGTCACCTTCATGAGAGATTTTATCACTGTCATGGGTACAAATACAGACTCGTTGTCACTCCTGACTTATACTTAATCTGTAAGAACTTATAATTTCAAAATATCATCCAAATTCTCAAATGTAACTTCAACTTTGATGATTTGAAAATATCAATGTATTCTAATAGTTTCAATTTGCCTTCATTACTAATTAACATACTGAAGTTTTTTCAAATGAATTATTTTCAGAATACTGTTTTCAATTAATATTCTCTATATAATATCTCAAAAAATTACACACACGCAGACACACAACACACACACACATACACTCCAGTTATTTGGATGAATCCTCATTTATCTTCTCTCATAAAGTAAAAGCCATCTTTTAAGGGAAACCTCCTTCAGTTCCTACAGTTCCTACAGCTTCCCTTCTAATGGTTCTCAGGCATCAGAAACATCAACTGGCATGATATCCATCAGCCATTTCTATACCACCATGAACTCCATACTTCATATGTTTGAGTTAAGTGCTTTTGAGAAAGTTCATGAAACTTAATGTGCCTGCATAGAGCACTTTCATATGGGAATATAGTGAAGTAACAAGTTTCTTAAATTCTATTGCATTCTTGAAAAGGTAATTTATATTACCCTACCGTTGAGTGTTATTTTTTTAAAGTGTTTATCCATGTAACTTCGATTATGAAAATCACAATGTGGTTATATATAACAAAAGAATTTTGCTTAAAATGGCTATCTTAAACATACCTTTTTCTAGGTTTCCTTTTTGGTAATTACCATGAAATGATAATAATGAAATTAAAATGTATGAATTCAGAAAGGTGAGGAAAACTAGAAGAAAAATGAACTGGGAAAAAAAGAAACAGCAAATTCTTGGAAGATGGAAAGCAGATGAGTTAGGGATACTGGAGCTAACAGGCTAGGCAAATCCAGAAAGCTCATTACTATCCAAAAGATATTCTAATTTAATAACTAATATGATTTGCATCATAGAAAGCTGGAAGACAGAGAAGAAAAACGTAGAGGTCCTTGGTAGCTTAGAATGTTTTACACACAGACAGCTAATCAATCATAGCAGGTGCTCAGATACTGCAATTTATAAATAGTATGGACCTAGCTAACTTACATATTATAACAGATAAATGATAGAGAGATAGATAGATAGATAGATAGATAGATAGATAGAGTTCTATTTGTTGAACATGGTTATATTTATATTATTCTTCTGAATATTTGTAGGCTTAGAAAATAATATTTGAGTTGAATGAATAAGTTCATTTTAAGCTTAAAGGGAAGAAAAGAAATAAAATGAAACAAAGTAATTATGTCATATTTTATGGTTTTGTTCTGAAAAATGTTAACATAGCCTAATTATTTTAAAATGCTGATTTAATTTTAAAAATACAGTAGAACTTTCTGTAAAGTTAAGAAAATGGAAATATTTCTGCTTTGGTATTAGAATGAGGATGAACAAATTACAGGCTACAAGACAGCAACCAACCCTTACCAAACATGGCTATAATGCAATAAAAGTGCCCAAACTAAACCAAAATGTGTGTGATTATGTAGGTGTACATAAATATATGAGATAATATGCGCAATGTTATAGACTCATGTTTTATAAAGCACCTTATTGAGAAAAATGCAAAATAAACATTTTCAAACGTTAAAAATTAGGAGCTCTGGGGAAGCAGGAATAAATGAGTTAGGACAAAGGACTGTTTTTGAGCTGCCCTAAGACCAATCAACTTTAATTAAATAACTTCAGTTATTTCTTTACTAGGCAATAAAGCAGTGAAGAGAGAGGGATTAGAATTGAGGCCGCACTGTTCATTTCAGTGCTGAACTCCAAAATGTTCTTTGCAATTTTATGCTTTATAACATGAAGTTTCAATATATTATTTGGTATGCATCAAGTCCCTAGAGTGTTTGGTTAATATTTAAAAGTTTGATAAAAGTGCTAGAGGAAAAACTTGAGACTAAGATAACTCATGGAACTAATTAAATATTTGAATTTTAGAATGGGCCAGGTATGGTAGTGAACACCTGTAGTCCCAGTGATGACCTCGTGAGCTGAGGATGATAACCTCTGTTCTAAACTCTCTCTCTCTCTCTCTCTCTCTCTCTCTCTCTCTGTCTGGCTGTATGTCTTTTCTTGTTTGTTTGGTTTTCAGTATTTATTTGAAATGATTGACAAGGATTTGCAATGATAGAAAGACACTTGGTCTTATCCTCATTCCAATGGTAATACTTTACACAACTACAGAACAAGATGGAAGCCCCAGGATTCAACACCAGATTGGCACGCTTGGAAAGATAGAGGCTGGTGGCAAACATACCTTTCTTTCCTTTGGATTCTCCCCGTGTCCCATACAGGTGTGGAGACAGTTACACGTTAAGGAGACATTGGTTTTCAGGTGGGAATGCGCTGCATTGACAGGTGGTCAAAGAACACAACCAGACAAGGGAGACTGTGGAGTGGCTTGCCAGTCATGTGTGCAAAGGCTGCTGGGGTGGGAACTACTTTCAGTACTGCTTCCAATTATGAAAAATTAATATCTCTTAAATGCTCAAGTAATATGGCCGAGAAAACTGGGTGTATCCAGAGGGGGAAAACAGTGTAGCTATAATAATTACATTGGGGGAGAATTTTTGTTATTGAGGTTAGGCTCTTACTTGATAGTGCAGACTGACTTTGAACAGAATTCAGTCTCAGCTTTCCAAATCAACATTTTTCATTAAGATAAGTGTAAAACGGTATTGGTTATACCCTAAAATGTTAACACTGGCCTTTAAAAATTATTTTAGACAAGGTCTTGATACCTCTCTAAATATGTGAATACATGCACATATATATTTGCGTGCGTGCATGCGTGTGTGTGTGTGTGTGTGTGTGTGTGTGTGTGTGTGTGTGTAGATGGACAGATAAATGAGAGGAGAGAGCTGTTCCCAGTTATCCCTTTTACTGACCTTACATTTGTCTGCAGGCTCAGCTGTCTCTTCCTCCAGGAAGACCTTCCTGAATGTCCTATCCCCTCAATGCTCTCCACAATCACCTCAATTGTACATCTTGACTATGGACCCCTGGTGCCCAGACTGTGGGCTGTCTGCTGGTTTCTTCCATCAGTTCATGAAGTTTAAAGAGAAGATCAGTATTGGGTTAACTCTTGTTTCTAGTGCACTCTCTAGCACAGTGCTCAGTACTAAAGGGTAGAAAGTCAATGTCACAGAAGATAAGAATGGCTCCCCTTCAACTAGCAGCACCTGCATTCCCTCTCCCAGCTAAGAACTGAAGTTTCCATGGTCTCAGGCTCATCTGTGCCCTTCCCAACCCCATTACTTAGTTCTTCCACTTGCTTCCAGTCCTGGTCAGGAGGAGAACAGAGAGGGACAGTGACTCAGCTCAATTCATCATCACTGGGAAAAAAAAAACAGTGTGTGTCTCTTTTCTTTCTCCATAAATCTTCCTTACATTTAGAACACAGGAGTTAATGCCTAGCCTAACCTCACTGTGTATGATGACAACAAACACGAAAGGAAAATGGAAAGAAAATAGATTTTTGTCAAACATTTAACGATTATTGCTTGTAGTTGACTGTAACCTCAATCTTCAGTTAAAAAGCTCACAGTCAGCTATTGGATGGATCACAGGGCCCCCAATGGAGGAGCTAGAGAAAGTATCCAAGGAGCTAAAGAGATCTGCAACCCTATCGGTGGAACAACATTATGAACTAACCAGTACCCCGGAGCTCTTGACTCTAGCTGCATATGTATCAAAAGATGGCCTAGTCGGCCATCACTGGAAAGAAAGGCCCATTGGACATGCAAACTGTATATGCCCCGGTACAGGGGAACGCCAGGGCCAAAAAAATGGTAATGGGTGAGTAGGGAAGTGGGGGGAGGGTATGGGGGACTTTTGGGGTAGCATTGGAAATGTAATTGAGGAAAATATGTAATAAAAAATATTTTTAAAAAGTAAATAAGTACTATACCAAAAGTCCCCCAGACCCCCCCCCATGCCCCTACCCACCCACTCCCACTTCTTCCCCCTTACTGAGGCATATAAAGTTTGCAAGACCAAGGGGCCTACATATGCAGCTAGAGACATGAGCTCCAGGGGAAATGTAAATGAAGAAGATACCTAATTTAAAAAATTAATTAAAATAAAAAAGTAAATAAGTAATACGTTAACCAAGTCAATTCAGAATGCTTGGATAGTATTCACAGAAGGAATAGTGTTGGTTGTGTTTGTTGAAAGATACCACTGTCTGACAGTAGATTATTTGAGTCAGTCAGTGGAAGAAGAAGGGTCTTCACTCACTAAGGCATGTGTACCTCTCAGAGTTTACAATCTAAAAGGAGAGATTTCAACATTCAATCAAGATTCTCCTGTATAAAAGGTCTGAGAAAAGACTGTGTAATTACATAGGAGAGGAGCTTGTACTTACATAGTTGCTGGACTAAAAATGTCATGTCACCGTCTACTTCATTGCTTGTCACACTATGGGAACTAAATAAAAATATCACAACTAATGGTTCATTTAACTACTACATGATGATTCATTTTTGCTATTGGCTAGAGTACTAAAAATTTCATAAGTTATTGCCAAGCCCTTCTTAAAGATTTACTTATCTATTTTCTTCTAAATCAGTAAAAGCTGAAATTTAAAGTCAAAAGATTCCAGTATAAATCCTGCCATTGCCCCTTACTGTCTGTATATTTTGAGCACCCTTCTGTGGTTCCATGAGTTTAAATTCTTTCATCCATTGAATTTTGATAATAAGATTTTCCCATAACATTATTATGACAAGGGACTGACCCAATAAATAGCTATTTTATAGACTGTAAAGTAATATATAAATGTCAGTTGTATCTATTACTGGAGTCCCTTTGATATATATTTTCCACATATTTTGGCATTTTCCCCTTTTCTACTTATTTTTACAAAAAAACATGGATTTATAAGGGAGAAATTTAAATACATGTTAATAGTCATACATTTGCATTAAGCACCATTTAGACACATTGTCACAGATATTTATTTCTGTCTCCTTGGGTCATAAAGACTCAAATGAAAGAGAGTCATCTCTTTTCACTCAAGGTACTATATGTCCTGTTTTTTCTGATGAGTTTACAGAATTAATCAGCACTATTAGAGTTAGTTATTAAGATAAAGGAAAATATTGAAAATAATCCTTACTTTCTATTTTAAAGTTGTCTGTTTTGAAAGAGGATATCACATTAAAAGATACAGAAAGAATACTGTAATTTTATTCATCAAGATAACTACTAGAATTTAATCACAATTGCTTCATTATCACATTCACATAAGGATAGATGATACTCTTCAAATGGGACACAGTGCTGGCTAGCTCTACGTCAACTTGATACGAGCTACAGTCATCTGAAAGGAGGGAACCTCAATTGAGAAATTTCCTTGATGTGATCAGGGGGAAAACAAGCTTGAAAGGCATTTTCTTAATTTGTGATTGATGTGGTAAGACCCAGCCTATTGTGAATGATTCTACCCTGCGTGGAGGTGGTCCTGGGTTGAGCAAGTCAAGACAAGCAAGCCAGAAAATAGTACTTCTCCATGGCCTTTGTATCAGCTCCTGCTTCCATGTTCTTATCCTGCTTTAGTTCCTGCATTGACTTCATTGGATGAACTGTGATGTGGAAGCATAAGCAAAATATATTCTCTTCTCTCCTAGTTGCTTTTGTTCATTTTATTTCATCACAGCAATAGTAACCCCAACTAAGACTGACATTCTGTAATGAAAGCCAATGCCCATGCTCTCAGTACTGTCTTTCTTCCCCCAACCTTCTTCTTGTTCTTCAGCTGCTAATTTAAAATCTATATTAAAAATATATGTATTAACCCCAAACTCTGCTTCATTCTGTTTAAGCTTGAAACTCTTTTATACATTAAGATCATGAATCTCATTTTACTTCAGTTGATGTCCATTAAAGTTTAGGGAAAATCCTTAGGCTGCTGCAGTTCACAAAATAGACCTACCCTATTCTCTCTCTTTCTCTCTCTCTCTCTCTCTCTCTCTCTCTCTCTCTCTCTCTCTCTCTCTCTCTCTCTCTCTCTCTCTCATTAGAGAAACAGCAGCTGTAGAAGGAGAGTGACTGGGCTACATCTGTCTAGCTGCCTCCCACAGGATCCCAGAGACACAGATGTCAGGCAGTGGTACATGAATAGCAGAGAAGAAAACAAAGTTGAGAGTGAGCTGAGATAGTCTGCTAGCCATTCCTTCACCACGACTGTTCAAAGGAAGGGGGAGCCTGCCAGACAAGATGTCCTTTAGTGCTCTAAAGTCTTGAGAGCCTTCAGATATGCGTGTTTGACATTAAAACCCAAGAACAGCTTTAATGATCTTGTCTTTGGGTGCTGAGGCCTTGAAAGAAAGAGAGGGTGGGACAAAATTAAAAGAGACAAATCTGTGCATCAGAGAGCCTCGTGACAACAGACATCTGCACAGCCTTCCAGGGAAGCTTCTCAAATTTGCAGTCTAGTCTCCCAAACAGTTCCAGGGTGGACTGACTGATTTTCCTGTCAGTGTTATATAAATCTAAGGAGATATAATGTCTAAAGTAATATAATGAAGATGAGCTTATAAATCCTGAATATAATATTAGCATATTAAACCCCAAGGAAAAATAAGTATTCTTCAGAGCTTCATGTAAAGTTCTAATTGAAATATTAGGCCAGTGTGTGTGTATGTGTGTGTGTGTGTGTGTGTGTGTATTGCATACTCATATCTATTCTGGGAGATTCTCAATTAATGTTGAGGTGATCCACAAAGCATGCATTGTTAACTTCAGCTCACAGAAAGTTTGGAGATGTTTGCTATTCCCAGATATCCCTGAGCTAAGTGTGTAAAGGTCTGACATTGTAACCTAAGCCTGTCACCTGAAACACAGCAGCTTGGTATCATGTATAATGTTTAATATCAATTATAGAGCTGATTAGGTTTAAAATCTATGATATCATGTCTGAAAAGGATTATCTAGATTAGGTTAATTGAGGTAAGAAGACCCATTCTAAATGTAGAGGACCACAATGTTCTCTGGACTAAAGCATGCACTGAATGAAAAAGTCAAATCTAGCTGAATCCCAGTATTTAAATTTGTCATTTCCTGACTGTGGATGCACTGTGACCAGTAGCTTCACCCTTCTCTATCTTTGCCACCATCATGAATTTCGTCTCAGACTATAAATCAAAATAAACTCTTCCTTTCTTAAGTCACTTTATTAGATTCTTTTAAAACATTATCTAGTGAGGACAAAAGTAAGTAAACACTAGGTTATTTAAAAGCATTTCCTGGGCCATCTAGAGGCAGTTTCTTGGTATAGCTGCATTGTAAACTGCACTAAAGCTACTGGGCACAATTGAAGTAGGTCCAGATGTGCATGTTTGCATTCATCAACTTTAAAGAAAACAACTAAGTACCTAAGGTTTTGAAAAATTTACCCAGTAGTTTATATTGAAATTTAAACTACAACAACAATGAAAAGAGATCAAGTAGTTCCGTTTCTTTTTACAACTATGGTAAACTGATATCTTTGCAAGTGAAATACACACACACACACACACACACACACACTTACACAAATGAAAATAAAATAGGCAAATCTGGATATCTGTTCTTCTGTAATGGAGGAGGTAGAATCTAAATTCCTTGGACTTGTCACCTAATATGAATGCAAATGAATGCAAACTAAGCACTAACAACTCACAGGACACAATGTCAAAAATGACCTAAGCAAAGACTCTTTCTTTGTAAAGAAATTGACTAGAATGTCTAACAACTCTTCCATAACTTTCTGTTGATGCCAACTTTGAAAAGCAAGGGATGCAACGCTTATTTTGTCAAACAAAAATCTAAGACCAAGGTCAGTAAATCATTTGAGCAAGGTTTAAGGAACCCTAAATAGAAACCAAGACTAAAATTGAGTTCTATTCCGTGACTAAGGATGACAGCACATTTGGTAAACAACACTCTCATGTTCAGGGTGTGTATGCATTATAGGAGATGCTCTTATATTTGTGAAAACAAAATCATCCTGTGGGTAATAAAAAGAATTCCTCCAACTCGCATTCCTGGCCACTTTTTTTTTAGATATTTTCTTCATTTACATTTCAAAGGCTATCTCCAAAGTCCCCTAGACCCTCAGTCCCACTCGCACCCCCTGCCCTGCTCCACAATTCACCCACTCCCACTTCCTGGCCCTGGCATTCCCCTGTACTGGGGCATATGATCTTCGCAATACCAAGGGCCTCTCCTCCCATTGATGGCTGACTAGGCCATCCTCTGCTACATATGCAACTAGAGACACAGCTCTGGGGGGTACTGGTTAGTTCATATTGTTGTTGCTCCTATAGGGTTGCAGATCCCTTTAGTTCCTTGGGTACCCATGAAAGGAGTTACAGAGACAAAGTTCAGAGCTGAGACAGAAGAAAGGATCATCTAGAGACTACCCCACCCAGGGATCCATCCCATAGACAACCACCAAACCCAGACACTATTGCATATGTCAGAAAGATTTTGCTGACAGGACCCTGATATAGCTCTCTTTTGTGAGGCTATGCCAGTGCCTGGCAAATACAGAAGTGGATGCTCACAGTCATCTAATGGATGGAACACAGGGCCCCTAATGAAGGAGCTAGAGAAAGTACCCTGGCCACTCTTATAATATTTAGTCCCTATTTGTGAATACTGCCCAACAAGGGTACTTTGCACACCTAGTACTTCCTTTTCCTGTTAGAAGCAAGTTGAGCATAAGGAAAGACCTTAGAGGTCCTGCAAAGCAGTTTCATTGGACAGGATGTCAGTAAAATAAAATTCAGACCCTCACTCATGTATGGATTTATGATGAAAGGATGGATGATCCATCTTTGAAAAAATGCATAAAAAACTACTTTGGATAAGTTTTCAGTTCAATGTCCTTTGCTGCATCCAAGAAGATACTGATAATATCTGTATAGCTGTGATTTGCCAACTGGAGTCCAATGTTGGATTCTGGATGTTTTATAGTGAGGACAAAATAAAAATATTTATTTTTTTTCCTCCTTCCACTTAATTCACTTGTAAAGGAGGTAAAGGTCATAGAGAGGACAGAGGGAATTTGGTGTAGTCAGGCAGATCAGGAGTTCTGATGCTTAGGGAGAGTGGAGGGAGTGGAAGGAAGTCAGATACTTAGCGTACAAGAAACTAAAGACAATTTAAAGACTAAACGAGTGTGGTTAGGAAGTCACTTCCATTAAGCAAATAATCAAATGGGTTAAGCAAACAAGTAAATATTTTGGATATAGTGAGGACCAGTTTTGTCACTGATGGAAAAAACGATTTCCAAACATAAAATAGAAGGAAGTCTAGAAAGTTCCTCCATGTGTTAGAGTAGAGTGGTGAGGTGTACTAGAATCTTATTGCTGCTTCATAAATCAACTCAAAACTTACTTCTATATGGTCTATGCATCAGGAATCTCTGTGCACACAGCAGGCACAGGCTGTGAATCTGTGTCAGCTGAGAACATTAGGTGACACACTATGAAAGAATGTGAATGAGACTCCATAACAGAATGCTGGAACTGTATAAATCTTCAGGGAAGTTGATCTTGCATAACTAGTCTAGTAATCCTGTGACTCCTAGTTAGCAAGATGGAAGCTGAGTCGTTTGTTTCAACCTGGACCCTACAATCATGTATCTTCATTCCAACATATTTTATAGATTGCATGTGAGTCACAAGTTTACTCAGCTTCCAGAGAACATGACTGTCTTGGGTCCTTCCTTCCTTCCTTCCTTCCTTCCTTCCTTCCTTCCTTCCTTCCTTCCTTCCTTCCTTCCTTCCTTTCTTCCTCTTCCTCCCTCCCTCCCTCTCTCTCTCTCTCTCTCTCTCTCTCTCTCTCTCTCTCTCTCTCTCTCTCTCTCTCTCTCTCTCTTCTGCTGTGATAAAAATACTCCAACAAAAACAACTTAATGAGGGACATGTTTTTTATTCAGTTCATAGTTCAGGATTACTCAAACTTCAAAATTACAGGACATGATGGAGGTAGATATAATAGATGAAGAAACTTGAGTTGGGTAGAATTTGGAGAAAAGCATCAGAGCAGGGCAATGGCTGCTGCACTGCTCCCCTTTTCCTTCTCATTCAGTCCATGGACCAGACCATGAAATACTGCTGCCCAAAATCAGGCTAAGCCTGTCTAACTCAGTTCACCCAATTATGAAAATTCCTCACAGACATGATCAGCAGACTATCTGTCAAGTAGTTCTAGATTCTGTCCATTTGACAATTAAGACTAACCTTTACCACTCTATTCTTTGTCTATTTAACACAAAAACGCATCATGTTTGAGTCATAATCATTTACTACTTGTCTCCAGAGTCTCATGTTTATCTCATAATGTAAAGTACAGTACAACTTTAAGAGTTCCCATAGCCATTAACAGTTTCAATATTTTAAAAGATCTCTGTACTGTGGATTCCTATAAAATAAAATTAAAAAGTTATGTATTTCCCACATATAACAACACAAAGTAAACATCCTTATTCCATGCAAAAGAGAATATAGGTCTCTCAAAGAATGATCAAGTAAAACACCAACCAAATCCAGCAGGGTAAACATCGAATGCTGTAGCTTCATGTATGGAATCTGAGGCCCATGAAGAATGATTGGGCCTTCAAAGAGGTTTGAGCAGTCCCATCCCTTCTTCTATGCTACATACATCATACATAGTATCTCTTGGGTCAGCTCCTCTCCACACCAAAGCTTCTGTTGGCATATGACCCATGATCCTGGAATCTCTAACATTTTTGTGTCTCCATTGCAACTAAGCCTTCTCCTTCACAGTTTCACACTACAGTCTCTCATGTTAGGACCTAGCATTGAAATAGTGCTGTCCACATTTGGGGTTGTTGTGTCCATCTCAGTTAACGATAATCTCTTACAGGCTTGCTCAAATGTTGATCTCCCAAATTAGAATAGATCTAATTCTAGATCTGGTCAAATTGACAACTAACACTGAGTATTATATACATACAACTATAAAAGTGACAACAGATGTGGACAATTATAAACAGCTATGGAGAGGGTATGAATTCATATAAATATTATAGCTGGTATATCTAAGTTGTGTTTATAAATTCAAATACATATACTTATAAATACAAGCATATGCTTTTGTGTTATATATATATATTGTGTTATATATATATATATTTATATATTTTGTGTTATATATATATATATATGTGTGTGTGTGTATATATATATATATATGAGAGATATTTTTGTCCATTTTGAGTTCATATTCAAATGACAGAACAATTGCAATGAACTATTTAAACATATGCGCAGTTTTAGGTTCTAAATTTCCTCCCCGAGCAAAGGAATTCTAAGAGACTAGGAAGAGACAAAGAGCTCCATGGAGTAAGTGCTTGCTATGCAAGTCTAGTAACTCGTATTCAGATCCCCAGTGCCAAAGGAAGGTGTGGTGGCAGGTATGTGCAACTCTAGGGTAAGGGAGATGAGCAGATCTTGAGGTCTTGCTGGATATCCAACTAGCCCAAACAGCACTCTCTAACTTCAGTAAAAGATCATGTTTCAAGAGGCAATATGAAAAGCAGTAGAGCAAGGCACCTGATGCAAACCTCTAGCCTCTGTACATGTATATTTATGTATGTGCATACATACACAAGAAGGAAAGAAAGAGAAGAGTTCAAGAGGAGTAATAATTCTTTGGATAAGCTGGGCATGGTGGTTGCATACCTTTAATCCCAGCAATGGGGAGGCAGAGGCAGGTGGATTTCTGAGTTTGAGGCCAGCCTGTTCTACAAAGTGACACTGACAGAAATATTACCACGTGAGTTACAGGACAGCCAGGGCTATACAGAAAAACTCTGTCTCAAAAAACCAAATAATAATTATTATTAATTATTGCGTCCCGCTTAACCGGCAAGAAAGACGCAACAAACCAGAATCTTCCGCGGCAAGAGCTTTATTGCTTGCTTCTCAGGAAGATTCTGAACCGGGAAAATGGCGCTGCTTTTATAACCCGCAGCGTGACGTTTCAGCACCTGATATGGCGTGACAGCTCCCGATTCGTTGCTTGCCCATCACCCCACTATTACACCCCGAGAATGGGAGTGACTAGCAGTGAATTCACTCTTGCACCTGCGTACAAAGCTTGTTTACTAGTTAGGCACAGCGGAGGCCCGCGCCATCTTATAATGGCGATTGCTCGCGGCACACACGGCTCTCCTCAGAGATTACTGGCGGCACACATACGATTGCTCGCAGCACGTACCGGCTCTCCATAATTAATATTATTATTATTTGGATAAATGGCTATTTATAAACTTAAGAATAGAAACAATGATCACCAAAGATCTTTCTTTACCACTTGGTAAAGAAATGTTCAGGGAGTAATGAAATATGTGGGAAAGAGATGATGGGTATGGTCAACTTAATGCTTAGCCTAGTGACTCAATAGAAAACCATTTGAGAATCAAATTAAATATCAATAGTAACGTATACCAATCCATTAAATTAATCAGATTCACTAATTTCATAATGATCTAAACCAACAAGCAAATAACTCTATCAACAAAGTAGATAAAATATAAGCAAAGTAGAGGAAGCTTTATTTTTTTTATGTCAGTAAATATAGAGGTAGTGACATATACCATAGCACTAATTCTCAATCATTACAGCTGTGGTCATGACTGTGGTAGAACAAAGGATACAAGGCTGACAAAAGCAAGAGTCTGGGGTAAACTACTATAGCCCAAGATTTTATTAGTTACAAAGGAGAAATCCAATCATTAGAAACATAGCTAGATTTCTCAGAAAGACAAGAACAGTATAAGAACTGGTGAATATCATCAGTCCTTAAATCAGGTTCACTTAGGAAAAAAAGCACAGTTCAAACTCTATTTTTCTGTCATCAAGATTTGGACTCTGTCTCCTTGCAGAGAAGGCTGATACAGACTATGATAATTAAAGGCTGTCCTACATAAATGTGTGATGTGCACTTATTCTTAGAAGTTTTCAAGAGGGCTAAAGAAATGGCTCATGGATTAATAGTACTTACTGTTCTTCTGAAGACCCAATTTATTTTCCCATCATCCATTTAGGTGGTTCACAATGGTCTGTAACTCCTGCTCTATGGGATATGATGTCTTCTTCTGGCCTCCATAGATGTACACATATGACATACACATATGCATAATAAAATAACTAAAAATACAGTTTTTAAAATGTGAAGAATCTAAACACTGAAGAAAACCTATTTTGAACTAAAGGAGTACCAAGCTTTAAATATACATAAATGATATCTTTTGTGGGAACATTAAAGACATCCTGCTAACTGTGTAAAAATTACCTGGGGCACACAAGAGGATGTTGGTGTGACATAAAGTTGATATCTGCTTTGGGGATTCATATGGTAGTGATATAAGAGAAGTCCTATGGCTGGGGTAAATACACACTGAAGGATTATGGAGTCATAGGAGACATTACATCACTCTCCTTCTCAAATCGCTAAATGATGAATGGCAATGATGGGGAGTGGGAAGTGAGGAGAGAAATAAATGTCAGAGATCCATATGCTCCCGGTAACATCATGAACTAAAGTCCTAAACTCCATTGGTCAAAAGTGTGGCTTTATTTGTAGTTGAAATCTTCTCAGATACTATTATTAAAGCGAGGCTATTAGGGTCACCCTTAAGCTACTATGCCTGCCATCCTTATAAGAGAAAATGTGGACTTATAGTTATTAATAAAAGAGCAAGGATATGAAGAGGCTGGGAGAGGATATCATTTACAACCCAAGGACACAGGAAGAAAATGGTCCACTCTCACAGCACATGGAAAGAACTAGCCCCACTTATATACTTCTGCCTTAGTTAAGGTTCCATTGCTGCGAAGAGACACCCAGACCAAGTCAACTTTTGGAAGGGACTGCATTTAATTTGGTATGGCTTACAGGTTCAGAGGTTCAGTCTATTATCATCAAGGCAGAAGCATGGCAGTATCTAGGCAGGTCTGGTACTTGAGGAGCTGAGAGTTATAAATCTTGTTCCAAAGGCAAACAGGAGGTAACTGACTCCCAGGTAACTAGAAGGAGCGTCTCAAATCCACCACCACAGTGACACACTTCATCCAACAAGGCCATACCTACTCCAAAAGGCCACACCTCCTAATAGTGCTAATCCCTGGGCTAAGCATATTCAAACCACCACGTCTTCCTTCACCTTGATTTCAAACTTATGTCTATATTTAAGATACTTTTGAATTTTAAGAGAGTAAGCATTTGTTGTATAAGTCATCTAATTACAGGTACTTTGTTATGGCAGGACAAATAAATAAAGATGTAGCAGAAATTGAGGGAATGGTCAAGCAATGACTGACTGGTTTATCTTAAGACTTATCCTATTAGAGAGAACCAACCCCTGACATTATTAATCTTATTCGGATAAACTTGCAGACAGGATCTGAGCATAATTGCCTTCTGAGAGACTTCACCCAGTGTTTGATGGAAGCATATTCAGAGACCCACAGCCAGAAATTAGTCACAGCTTGAGGAATCTTGTAGAAGATGGAGACAAAATATTGAAAGATCCAAAGAGGCCAAGGATTGCAAAAGAAAACCTATAGAATTAACTAACCTGGGACCATAAGGGCTCACAAAGACTGAACCATCCATCAGAGAGCATGCACATCTACATACGTACATATAGCAAATATGTAGATTGGTCTTCATGGTCTCTAGTTCCTTAACATCTGGAATGGGGGATCTCTGACTCTGTTACCTACCTTTGGATCCCTTTTCCATATTTGGGCTGCCTTGTCTAGCCTCAATAGGAGATGTGCCTATTCTTATTATATCTTGATATGCCAAGGCATGTTGATAAACATGAGAGGCCTCCCCTTTTCTGAGGAGAAGGGGAGGATGACTGTGGAAGAGGGGAGAAGAGGGACTAAGAAAAGAGGAGGGAGGGGAATCTGTGATCTGGTTGTAAAGTAACTAAATAATTACTAACAAAGATATTAAATACCGAATAAAGTGTTGGGAGAATTATTTCATGCTTGCAAATTTCCCATGATTTTTAAAATATTGAGAAATGCAATGCATTTTATAATATGCTATATGCCTACAATTAACCAGCTAATACATTTTAAATAACTTTGCCAAAGAAATAAGACAAGCATAAGAGATAATATATGCACTAAATGGCACAATTTAGCCATTCCATAATGTGCATAATGTATCTATGTATCAAAGCATTACGTTCTACATCATATATATATACTTTTAATTTTCAAAAGTAAGCATAAATATAATTATATCCTATAATTTAAATGCAAGGATACAGCAATATAGAATCTCCTTTGATCTTCAATCCACTTCACTGATTTAGGTGACATGGGCATTGTAAACATATTTTATGGTTCATGGTTTTTGTATAAGTAGGTTGTTCGTGGGTTCCCCTGGCTAATGGAAGATAGAGAGGAGGTATTCTTTGAGGAAAGAAAAATATGTTCGTACATATTAACATTCTAAAAAGGTAACAGTCAGAAAAGAGCAAGGGAGCTAAATCCTGTCTCCAAATAACCGACTTTTAAAAAGAAAAGCACTAGAGAGAAAAAAAAAAGATGGAGATTAGTAGGATGTAGGAAATGGTTGAAGAGAAATCAAGAGTCTCATCCTTGGATAGTTTTGGTCTTCAACTGAAAGCTGATATGCAGACCCATAGGGAATCAGTTTCTCCCCCACTGAGGCAGATGGTTATTCATACCACTGACTTGAAGTTTATCCTTGAACCATAATGCAAGTTCCTCCACATTACTATTTAATGCTACTTGTCTCTCATCTATCAACACATTATATCTTCCAGATTCTTAAAGTTACTGGTTAAGAAACTTTGGTAAGCACAGTTATCTCCCTAAATCCATGTAGTTCCACATACTCAGTAGTTCCTTTCCGTACTACATAATCTCAATCTATAGTCCTGAGTGTTCTAGGATAAGTTTATAATGTGCTCATTGCCTCCAATGAGTTTGCTTCAGATGTCTATGACTTGTCTTTCTGAAATTGTCCACCGTGGGCTACCCTTCTTAGAATCTAAAAATCATTCCATGGGACCTTTTCCTTTTTCCTTCTTAACTACTATGAAACTCATAAGAGTATAATGAATTCTAAATACTCCTATTTCTTATGCTTGTATAAATTTGCCGAAATTTCTTATAAGCTATATTTCACAAAACAGAAACATTTTGTTTTCTTTAGGGTTACATTCAATATACGATGTTCACTAGTTGTTCACTGAGTAGATAAATGGAAATATTTGACAATACTGTGCATTGTTCCAATGTTCAAAATAGTATAATAAATATGAAGTTCTAGAGAAGCTTGAGGGAAACAATCATTCATGTACACAGTGGTAAAATCTAAATTGTCATAGCCATCATGGAAAAGTTTTCAATTACCCCTCTAGACTAAATATGTGATTACTATATGACTCAGCAGGTGTACCTTGGGACAGTCCTGCCCAAGTGAAAGGTATTTTCTCATAAAATATGTCTATGAACATTCACTGTTTATATTAACTGAAAACCAAAACCAATGTGAGTATCCTTTAATGGATATTAAGGTAAACAGATGGTGATACATCACACTGATGGAATATTTCTAAGTAGTAATAGAGGTAAAGTTAATAAAGTAATTTATAAATGTTTTTTGACTTCCTTGCAGTTTTCAATCTCTCTGTCTCTCTGTCTCTCTCTCTGTCTCTCTCTCTCCCTCTCCATATATATATGCAGTTCATTGGTAAGGAAGGCTTCTCTGATTAAGGCTAAGAATGTAGCATATATTATATAATATATATTATATTAATATAATATATTACATCATATATAATATATATTATAATATATGTGTATGTATGTGTATAATCTCTATATATGTGTATAGTAACATTATATGAAACAAACATACACAGAGAGAAATATGTGCATATATGAAAATTTTGATAATTTGAGCAGTATATGTGGATTGCATTTGTTTTGGTTACTGTTGCTGAGATAAAAAAAATACTCTAGCAAAAGCACTTTGAAGAAAAAATAATTCATTTTGGCTTGTAGTTCAAAGGTAAAGTTTATTATGGCAAATAAATCTAGGTACCAGGAACTAGAAACCACTATTCCTTTGTATCAATCAGGAAACAAAGAACAATTAATGCCTACACACAGCATAGCTCAGATTTACTTTATATAGTGTAGGATAAACACCCTGGAAAATTTCCTCTCATTTTTTGGTAGATCTTCCAACCTCAATTAAGCTAATCTATTAATTAAGCTAGTCTGTCACAGGAGTGCTTAGAAGCTAACCTAATCAAAATATTCACATATATGCGCAGAGGCTGTATTTTAGATGATACTAGCTTCTGTTGACAATTTAAAGTAACCATCAAAACTCTACTCCTTGACAATTTAACACCTCCAACCACCACTTTCCTTTTTAAATAATAGTGAACTGTAAATTCTTCCCCTGCCTCATAATTTCCTTTGTCAATATCATACATATGTACAGTATATTCTGGTACTTCCTCCCTCCCACAATTTCTTATTTCAGTCCTATCTATATCAACATTTACTCCTCAATTCTTACCCCTTTCCGAGATTTATCACTTTTGAAATTGTTATGTGACCTATTTAATAAGCACCACATGTCTAGCTGTTGAATTAGGAGTATCTTTTGGAGCCTAGAGAGATCACTGATGGGTACATAAATAAAGCCAATGCTACCCCTTGCCCTGAATCCATCTGTGGGAAGTAGTTTTATCCGTGATGGTTCTGACTCCTAAATCCTTCTTCCAGCTAGTCTGGCTGTTGACAAACCCATGCTTGGGCAGGCTCAATACAGTCTTCTGTTATTGCCATTTTGTGGTTGTAATGAACCTCCGTGGCCCAGAGAATGGCATTGTATACATACCTTTGTCTTTTCCAGTTCTTAGAACATCTCCAGGTCCTCTTCTTCAGTGTTCTCTAAACCTTGGAGGAGATGGTAAAAATGTCTTGACTAAGGAAAAAAAAATTCAACCATGATTTATTCTCAGAACCTGTATGCCTTCGCCTTCTTTGCAGTTCATTGGTAAGGAAGGCTTCCCTGATTAAGGCTAAGAACGTAGAGCTAATCTGTGAATATAGACATATTCATTTAGAACATGTTTTGACACTATATCAGCTTATCTAAACAGCATAGTTAAGTTTCTCAGAGGTGACTTTTAAACTACTTTAAGCATGACTTACCTCCTTCCAGTTACTCCCATTTCCCTACAAATTTCTTATTTCTTTATAACTAAATAAAACTCTATTTTGTACTTGTACCATATTTTCATTATCCATCCATCCATCCATCCATCGGTTGATGAATATCTGGATTAATTTCATTTCCTAGATATTTCAAATAAACTGACAATAAACATTAATGAGCAAATATCTTGGCAGGATATAAAACCCTCTGACTTTCTATGAAGAAATGGAGTAACTGGGTCATTCTGTTCCTACCTTCATAAGGAATCTATAACCAATTTTGATAGTGGCTGTATCACTTGGCATTTACAGTAAAAGTGAATAAAGTTTATTCTTTCTCACATCTATGATCATTTGATTTCTTGATCATATCCATTGTGACTTGAGTGAGAATGAATCTCAAAGTAGTTTTGATTTGCATTCTCTGACACCTACTAATATTAAACCCATTTAAAAAACTATTTATTTTCTTTTTTAAGATTATAATATAATGATATCATTCCCCCATTACCATTCCTCTATCTAAACTCTTTTGTAGATTTCTCCTTAATCTTTTTTTAAAATCCATGGTCTCTTTTTTTCATTAAATTGTTAATTGTGTATTTGCAGTGTTTGTGTGTGTGCGTGTGCATATGTGTTTATCTGAGTGAGTGTATGTGATGCAGTCTTTGTGTGTGTGTGTGTGTGTGTGTGTGTGTGCGTGTGTGCATGTATGTTTATCTGAGTGAGTGTATGTGTGTTGTGTTCCTAAATACAATAATGAAACCTGCTCAGTCTGTATAAAAAATACACTTTAAGCTATGCATTAGCCATTGATATTTCTTCTTTTGAGAATTCTCTCTTCACACTGTTTGGGATGTTGGTTTTCTCTATGTCAAATTTACCACTTTAAAGTCACAATATTCTTCCTCTTGTATCATTATTCTCAGAGTGAAAGGGTCTATTTAGTCCAACTTCAAACATTCTCATAGCCTGTAATGACGCCAACTCTGCTTAAAAGTCCAAAGTCTCATCTGAAATACAAGACATCTCTGCACACTCAGCTCCTATAAAGTAAAATGGGAGACACAGTGTCACAGAATTAATATTTCTATACTAAAATGGAGGAATGGAAACATTTTTAAGGACAGACAGAACTAAAACATGACTGAAATACATCAGGATAAGCACCAATCCCTGCACTCTATTCCTGCCATCGGACACTTGTGATATAACCACCCATGTTCAAAAAGGTTTACATAGCTCTACCCCTCTACGCCTTTTCTCTTGTGTCTAATCTAGGCATGTAGCTTTTCTCAGTCTTTGCATAGTCATGCCCTCTCTGGTAGTCTGATGTCTCCAATACAACTTAAATCACACCTTGACAGCTTCACATAATGGTCCTTCAAGTTTCTAAAAAAATCTGTGACATATTGTTTGGCCTCTACTGCTACATATAACATGAAGCCAAACTTGATGACCCTGATTTCTGCATTTTTCATGTCTGTGAAATCAATACAATATGGACAATTTGACCAAGTTCTGCTACCAACTTGAGCTGAACATTTCCCATGGACCACAGCTGTATCACCATCTGCGTGCTGAACTTGGAGAAAGAAACACCTTCCTAGAGTACTTTTAGGGATCTGGATTTTTATGTTACATTCTCAGTTCACTTTCTCTTCTTTCAAATAACTTTACATTTTCACTTGGAGCCTTTGATGTATGGAAATCCCCTTCAGGGAACACTTCCTTTTGTCTAAGCACAAAGCAAGATATTTAACAATTACAGTTTCATTTTTTTGGCACACGCCTAGCTGAATAGTTCAGCTTTTTTGAGTTATTTTCATTCTTTTTTTTATTACGTATTTTCCTCAATTACATTTCCAATGCTTTCCCAAAAGTCCCCCATACCCTCCCCCCACTTCCCTACCCACCAATTCCCATTTTTTTGGCCCTGGCGTTCCCCTGTATTGGGGCATATAAAGTTTGTCTGTCCAATGGGCCTCTCTTTCCAGTGATAGCCGACTAGGCCATCTTTTGATACATATTCAGATAGAGTCAAGAGCTCCTGGGTACTGGATAGTTCATAATGTTGTTCCACCTATAGGGTCGCAGGTCCCTTTAGCTCCTTGGGTACTTTCTCTAGCTCCTCCATTGGGAGCCCTGTGCTCCATCCAATAGCTGACTGTGAGCATCCACTTCTGTGTTTGCTAGGCCCCGGCATGGCATAATCTCACAAGAGACAGCTATATCTGGGTCCTTTCAGCAAAATCTTGCTAGTGTATGCAATGGTGTCAGCGTTTAGAAGCTTATTATGGGGTGGATCCCTGGATATGGCAGTCTCTAGATGGTCCATCCTTTCGTCTTAGCTCCAAACTTTGTCTCTGTAACTCCTTCCATGGGTGTTTTGTTCCCAATTCTAAGAAGGGGCACAGTGTCCACACTTTGGTCTTCATTCTTCTTGAGTTTCATGCATTTAGCAAATTGTATCTTATATCTTGGGTATCCTAAGTTTTGGGCTAATATCTACTTATCATTGAGTACATATTGTGTGAGTTCCTTTGTGATTGTGTTACCTCACTCAGGATGATGCCCTCCAGGTCTATCCATTTGCCTAGGAATTTCATAAACAAAGTGTTTGATTGGGGTGTTAGAAAAGCACATTTTATACAACTTTTCCACCAAAAACTTTTCCATCTTTTTCTCTGTATATCTGGACAAGTACAGTAACTAGTAGGCATGCCAAGTTCTGAACTTTTGTGTGTGTGTGTGTGTGTCCCAAAATTTACTTTGCCAAACAAATTAATACATTAACATTAAGTTTAGCCTAACTGAAGTTTCCAGGATAAAGTCAAATGGAAACTGAGTCTTTCCTAAAATGTAATGAATGTCCAGTAGTTCTGGTACTGAAGGCATTCTTGCTCCCCTTGGAAACCCGATAGGCTAAGAGCTTCCACTCTCTATCTTTCTCTAAGACTTCCTGCAAGCTCTCATGAAAATGACTCATCAAATTCTGATTCTTGCCACGCTAAAATATTTCTAGACTAGAATATTAAAGTCCTCTACATTCTCCCACAAATACTTGCTAAGATGTAAATGTAACTAGTCAGGTTTATCAGATCAGTGGTTGTATGAATTGTATCAGTTTTATGACATAGATACTTTTCCTGTTACTATGAAAAAAATTATGGTAAAAGCAAAGGCTTATTTAACTCACAAGGGTATGTTTCATCATGATGAGGGAATCATGTGGTAGGAGCTTGAAGCTGCTAGCCATATTGTATCAGCAGCTAGGACACGGGGAACAATACACATTTATGTTTGGCCAGCTTTCTCCTTTTTATGCAGTCTTGAACATAAGCCCAGAGAATGATGCGACCCACTTTCATGGTGACTCTTCCTACATAATTAACCTTATCTACATACTTCTTTACAAGCATGCCCAGAGGTTTTTCTCCTCCATGATTTCTGATCTTGTGAAGTTGACCATCCATATAACACTCATCATTTGAATTTTCTGAGTATGCTATTCCACTATTCTGACACTGATGGAAACCAGCTAACAGGTAACTGAGATTTCTTTGAATTATTTCTAATAAGTATATACAAATGATCTCACAGAATGGAAAATGTTTAATTTGAAGAGTACACTGTAGTTTAATTCTAAAATTATGCAGCAAAGATGCAGCAGGTATGCTATAGTTTCAATATAGCAATAAACATAAAATAATATGAATATAAAGAATATTTGGATGTGTGCACTTATATTATAATTTGGACTATATAAATTTTATTATACTTATGCATAATATACATATACTAGCATTACTTTGATCATATTAAATGGATATATACAAACATTTGTATTATCATATGATTCACATGTTTACATATGTGCAGAACACTCAGAATGTTTCTCAGTCCCTGACCTAATTTATACTAATCATTTAGAACTGTCATATTGACTTTTATACATATTGTTAATAGCAGTCTATGATATCTAAATTCATAGGTTGTTTTCTTATTGCATCCACATTCAGAGACTTTGATTAAATAATAGTGAAGATGTCGGTGGGTAACTGTTATTATCTAGAACATCACATAGTGACAAGACAAAATAACTTAGACCTATGTCACCACTGTGAAAACAGAAACAATGTGGATCATCGTCTCTGTTTATAAAATGATAAATTTGAATATTATTTCTCAATAATATTTTTAACATTTTACTTTATTTTTTATATTTTATACTGATATATTATGATCATGTGTGTTCTTGTTATGGCCTTTCATACTCCTCTCATTTCTTCTGTTCTTTCCAACCCTTACCTGTTCTATTAAATGCTTCAATGAACATGAAGTGATATTTTAGAAGCCTGGAAAATTAATGTTCTTGAAACTTGAATATTAGACTGATGTTCCAAAGGAAGCTATTGATTTATCCTCAACTTTTGGCTTCAATTTCCACTTGGGACCGGTAGAATTGTTTCTGGCTCTATTCTAGAAAGGTTGTTAACATTTGAGCTTTCCCTGTGTAGTTCTTTAAGTACATGGTATGCTAAATATCTGTAAATGATAATAAGCCAAGATTCTGAGATATTGGGGGAATATGAACTTGTATGTATTTACGTTACAGTTATAGAATTAGTCACCATCATTGCATCATTATTATCCAGAGCCAAGGAGAGTTACACTTGCTAAGTTTGAAAACAATAAGAGTATGCAGTGATTTATGAAAGCACTAAAAAGGGATTCAGAAAAAGAGCAGCTTGTTTATTCTGGTATTTATAACACAACTTATTGTATCCATGTCGTGAATTTTGAGAAGACTCCTGAGAAATGTTCCATCCTAAAAGTTAGCCAATAGCTGACAGATGTCCTTACTCAAAAAGGCAACATTTAAACTACTCTGAACATTCCATGGAATTGTTTTGCTTGAATTCTTGGATGTAGACTATCCTGCAACTTCACAATTGAAATTGTTTGAGATTTCTAAACTAATTAGCTCTGACTTCCTTGAATAGCCAGGCACTAATGCTTACTGAACACCATGTATGGACTTAACCTTACAGAGTCATTGGGAAACAATTGCTATGGATATGAATTGCCCCACTAGTAATGAATACAGTCTTCCGAGTAAGTACCAAAATCCTCCATACTACTTATATTTGTCCACCTAACTTTACTCCCTGAAGTAACATCCTCATGTCATAGAAACAACCCATCAGATTAGAAGGCATAAACCAAATGGTATTGTAACAAAAAACACTCTAGAGTCTCCAAATCCTAAAGGGTTTTCCGATGCTGATCAGTGACAAGACTAAAAGGAAAATATAAAATATACAGACTGTGGCTTCTAAATAACAACGACAGTGACAGCCATACTAGGAATCAAGTAGAATGTGAGGCAATTGGAGCAATATTTTTCTAAGTGTTGAAATAAAATAGTGAGTCTGTGGAACCCACAAGACTAATTTTAATGAATGAGGCTGAAATACAGACTTGATTACATACTTAAAATCTGACTGGAGGGCAAAATTTCTCATAAAAGATATTTCTAAGGGACTTAATGGGGGGGAGTAATTCATAGAGTTATAGACTGGTGCAAAGAACATGCAGACACTCACACATTCCATTTTACAACTAATTACACATAGTTTGTGATTTAAACTTAAAAAAAAACATAGGAATTGCCATTGAAATACCATACAAGTGTTTATGCCTTGAGAGCAGTGAAGAGGAAAAGCATTTCAAAGACAGTTTCATTGTTTACCCTGGAAATAAAGATTCTGATGAACTTTGTTATTTTGATAATTGTCTGTGTCATTTCAGCATAACCACTAAGATACTAGAAAGAGACTTAATGAGAGAACATATATTCAAAGCTCACAGAAAGAAAAACACTCACAGGAAACAGACAATTTTTAGGATGGCACAAGCTTGCATAAAACAAGGGATACCTAGGAAGAGGAATCTACCCCAACGAAAAGAGAAATCCAACAGATCTTACGTTAAAAATATTCTTGACAATGGACCATCTAAGCTCTCTTTGCTATGAACTGTTCTCAATATCATCCCAAACTGTAAATCTTACCATTTCAACTTAACCAGTGGGATATGCCCATATGAGTTTCCAAGGACAGAACTCTTCCGAATAGTTCTAAGATACATTTTGTAGTCCTAAGCAATGAGTTGGATGATGTAAAGACTACATTTTCTTTCTTTTTATTAGATATTTTCTTTACTTACATGTCAAATGTTATCCTCTTTCCAGGTCTTCCCTCTGGAAAACTCCTATACCACCCCCCTTTACCCTGCCTTTTAAGGGTGTTCCCCTACCTACCCACCCACTCCCTCCTTGCCACCTTGCCATTCCCCAACACTGGGGCACTGAACCCACACACACCAAGGGCTGCTCCTTCCACTGATGTCCAACAAAGCCATCCTCTGCCACATACTCAGGCAGAGCTATGGGTTGCTCCATGTGTACTCCTTGGTTGGTGGTTTAGTCCCTTGGAGCTCTAGGGGATCTGGTTAGTTGATATTGTTGTTCTTCCAACGGAGTTGAAACCCCCTTTGTCTCCTTCAGTCCTTTCTATAACTCCTTTATTGGGAACCCTGTATTCAGGCCAATGGTTGGCTGCAAGTATTCGCCTTGCCTCTGTATTTGCCAGGCTCTCGCAGAGTCTCTCAGGAAACAGGCATATCAGGCTCCTGTCAGCAAGTATGTCCCGGCATCCGCAATAGCTTCCAAGTTTAACAATTGTATATGGGATGGATATGCAAGTTGTTTGGGCAGTCTCTGATTGGCCTTTCTTGGAGTCTCTGCTCCACACTTTGTCTCTATATTTTCTCCTGTGAGTATTTTGTTCCTCCTTCTAGGAAGCACTAAAGTATCAACACTTTAGTCTTCATTCTTCTTGAGCTTCATATGGTATGTGAATGAACTTACACACTTTTAGTTACTTGAACTTTGACAAAGGAGCTAAAACCATCAAGTGGAAGAAAGACAGCATTTTTAACAAATGGTGCTAGTTCAACTTACAGTCAAAATGTAGAAGATTGCAAATTGATCCGTTCTTATCTCCCTGTATAAAGCTCAAATATAAGTGGATCAGGGACTTTCACATGAAACCAGATACACTGAATCTAATAGAAGAGAAAGTGGGGAAAAGCCTCAAACACATGGGCACAGGGGAAATTTTCCTGAACAGAACAATGACTTATGCTCTAAGAGCAAGAATCGACAAATGGGATTTCATAAAGTAGCAAAGCTTCGGTAAGGCAAAGGAATCTGACAATAGGGACAAAACAGCAACCAACAGATTTGGAAAAGATCTTTACAAATTCTATATTCAATACAGGGCTAATATCCAATAAATACAAAGAACTGAAAAAGTTAAACACCAGAGAATCAAATAACTCTATTAAAATGGGGAAAGAGCTAAACAGATACATTTCAGCTGAGGAAACTCGAATGGCAGAGAAACACCTAAAAAAAAAAATGTTGAACATCCTTAATTATCAGGGAAATGCAAATCAAAATGACCCTGATATTCCACCTCACATCAGTCAGAATGGCTAAGATCAAAAACTCAAGTGACAGCACATGCTGGTGAGGATGTGGAGAAAGAGGAACACTCCTCCACTGCTGGTGAGATTACAAGCTGGTACAACCACTCTGGAAATCAGTCTGGCAGTTCCTCTGAAAAATGGACATAGGACTATCTGAGGACCCAGTGATACCACTCCTGGGCATATACCCAGAAGATGTTCCAACATGTAATAAGGACACAAGCTCAACTATGTTCATAGCAGCTATATTATAATAGCCAGAAGTTGGAAACAGTCCATATGTCCCTCAACAGAGGAATGGACACAGAAAATGTGGTACATTTATGCAATGGAATACTACTCAACTACTAAAATCAATGGCTTCATGAAATTCCCAGGCAATGAATGGAATTTGAAAATATCAAGATGCCTGAGAGAGATAACACAGTCACAATAGAACACACATGGCAGGCACTCACTGATAAGTGGATATTAGCCCAAAAGCTTGGAACACCCAAGACTACATTTTTAAATTTGGTTTCTGTGTGGGGTTATTGCAGTCCTTTGACAGTTCTGTATGTCAGTATACAACAATTCTTGGTTTATATGCCAGTTTCTGGGAGGGTTTGATATGGAAGGGAGATTATGCATTCATTTTTACAAGGTCACTGTTCATACTAATAAAATGCCTCTTCTTTTAAAGACCCAAAGTCCAGATCTTGATATAGTTTTTAGTTAACATCTATGAATCCACCGCTTGGAGAAGCACTTATCTGACCTTTCCTGGTGACATCTTTCATTGTCACTACTCTATTTCTATTTGTTTTCTTTGTTTTTCAGTTTGGTAAAAATATATCAAATAATGTTTTGGGAAATATGAGGTCACGTCAAATACTCTCTCTCTCTCTCTCTCTTTCTCTCTCTCTCTCTCATTGAAATAACATCTTCTTCAGGTGGAAGGATTATTGAAAATGTATTATCTTAATAGATTCTGAAGCCAATTTCTACCAATACAGCATCTATCTAACAATGTTTAGCTCTGTAACTCTTCATTTAAAAAAGTTCATTAACCATTAGTCATCAGCTGTGTATGCATTTACTCATTGTAATAGTCACACTTCCTTATACTTCCATGGCCTCTCATCCCCACACTGATGTACCAATTTGCCACTCTTTATTGTGTTTGTCATTAATTTATATTTGTGACCATTTCTGATTTCATCATTCATTTCTGCATCAGATTACTCACATTGCCTTTGATGGCTGCCTCTTTGATTCTCTGAATAATGTATTCATTCATTCATTCATTCATTCATTCATTCTTTAAAACTTGCCTCCACAACTCAGAGGAGTATACATCCTTCATGGCAGTTTGTTCTGTTTTTGAGCTTTAGTGAGAGATTGTCCAGGAAGTCATGAAAAGCCTCAGAGATCATGAATTATTTTCTTTCTCTTTGCCAAGTTGGTTCCTGAAAGTGCCTGGCAAACTTTACCTTTTAGTGAAAGTCAGACCATTACTTCATAATGACATTTCTGCATAAGAACAAAGTTTCCAGAAGTTTCCAATTTCTATCCTTGATGTGCTTGAAGAAAATAATATTTATTAGGTTAGAGCAACATATTCCCAATGACTTTGACTTACTATGATAGTTAATGTTGATTGATAACTTGACAGGATATAGAATCACTCATAAGACAAGACTTTGACATTCTTGTGAAGGTATATGTAAGTGACAGTAATCTCTGGAAATTCCTGTGAAGGATTTTCTTGTCTTCCAGTGAAGAGTCCCAAGTTGGTCATCCAATTTGGTCATCCATGTGATCATTACTAAAATCATATATGTAATAGTAATGTTACATGTTCTGGATACGTTTTATTGATGTATTTACACATACACACACACACACACACACACACACACACACACACACACATACATATATATATATATATATAATGTGATACATAATTTTGTAATATATTATATATTATATAACATATTAATATATTTCATATATGTTTACATATAATACTAATATATCTCAACAACTAAAGAACAAGTGGTCATGGAATGTGAAGTGAAGAGACACAACCTGATTTTAAAAGGGGCCTGGAGAAAAGCTTTTATTTGTCTGTCTTTGCACTCCAGGTGAATTCATCTACTGTGTTGGTGAATTCATCTAACCTGTTGAGCTGACAGAGTTGCCACTATACTTTTTAAAAATCAGCATTCAGATTCTTTGACTTTCTTTCTTATTTTCTTTAATTTTCTTCATTTTATTGATGCTTCTTCAGTAATAGTATAAGAACAACACCATACAAGCAGGTAAACACTGGGTTGGGTTTAGAATGATCGAGGTGACATCATAAGTAAGGTAATTTAAAATGTGGAAGAACAGTTCATTTTTTAAAATTTAAAACATTTTATTTATTTACATTCCAGTCATTGCCCACTTCAATCCCTCTACCCACAGTTTCTCAGCCCATTCCTCCTTCCTCTTGCCTCTGAGACGGTGCTCCACCCACTAGACCTCCACTTTCCCTGGAGATTCAAGGCTTTCAAGGATCAAGTGCATCTTCTGACACTGAGGTCAGACCAGGTAGACCTCTGCTACATATATGCCAGGAGCCTCAGACCAGCCCATATATGCTCCTAGTCGGTAGCTGAGTCTCTGGGAGCTCCCGGAGGTCTGAATTAGTTGACTTTCTAACCTGGACTGACTACTGCCTCTCTGGGACCCTCCAGCAATTCATGGGAGATTGAAAATGTTGTTATCTGATCTCATGGACCAAGCAGCTATTAGTAGAGTCTCAGGCTTTCTAGTGTGAGGACAGCATCTTTAGAAGATCCATAAAATATTCTTGAAAAAATCTAATAAATACCTTTTAATATACAGTCATTCTATCAGTGAAGTTTTCTTTTTCTTTTTCTTAAAGGAATTTTATTGGATTTTGTTTGATAAATACAAAGTCATATATTTAATTCTTAAGAATAAGAGCCACCTACACACTGTTAATATGTGTTGATATTAGTTTCATTTATATGTGTTGATCTGTTTTAGTTATAATTTTTCCTATTTTGGTATGGAGAACAGAAAAGAGTCACATCCCTGGCACATGTCAAGCACATAGTTATCCAGATGAACTTTGATCTCTACAATTGCTAATCTGTGCCCTTTTACCAGCATTTTCCCCTTTGCTTGGCGCCTCACTCAGCAATGGCTCCTTCCTTTATATCTCCATTATTCTACTTCTTTCAATGGGATGTGTAAGTTAAATTAATGTGCAATTTTCTTTGCCTGGCTCTTTTTACTTAGCACAATGTCCTCTAGATTCATCCATGTCATTACGGATAGCAGAGTCCTTCATTTTCAAAAGCTAGACAGTAATGCTCTGTGTACACATAGACATACACACAAATGCACACACACACATACACACCCAATCACTTTTTCTTTATCTGTGTATCCTGTGGAGCTGAGGCATTGGTCGTTGATACTGAGATGGTTTCATTCTGTAATGTGATTGTTGCTAACAATCCTACACATTTCTGAGAACAATATGGGGCAAATATAATTTACATCTACACAATCTTGATATAGGATGATTTCTTCCTTTAAAGGTTGAAAATAGAAGGGTTCTTATTACCAAAGTAGTAAACTCATGGATGAGGGACATAATACAGAAAACACTGTCTTGCTTGTTAAGGAATATTAGCATAAGAGAAGAATGTTTGAGCCATGTTTTATCTAGTAGCCACATTTAATCAGAATTACACAATCCATATTCTCCTTTTCCTCGTGTTAATTCATATGTCCTCTCATTTATATCTCACATGCTTTCAATAAACATCTCATTTTCTTTATTTCATTGTCAGTTCCCTGGTTTTGAACCCACTTTTGTGATCTGAACTTTTGAAACAATCCTAAGGTTTTTATTACCACATACCACCAGTATGTTCCACTTACCACTTGAGACTGGGAATACTGTGGTGTGAATGTAGTCTGAATATGTCTGCCCATAGCATATGTGTTGAAAAGTAATCTATACTTTAAAGTTATTAAAAGGGTGAAAACTTGATTCTACTCCATAATGTTTATGAGTGGGGCTTCAGGCGTAATGGTGTGATTAAAGAACAACATCAAGGCAGAACCCCATCATTGAGTTCCAGTGTCTTGGGAAGAAGAGCAGTGGATATGGCTACAGTAACACTCTCACAGTATTCTCTTATAAGGCATTCTATGGTACCTCAGGACTCTGCTAGAAAAAAAGACTTTTGGTAGAATCAGAACTGTGCTTCAAAACTGTGAGATAAAATAAATCTCTCCTTTTAAAAGTTATTATATCTCAAGTGCATCATTATAATAACAAATAGGGGAGTAATGCGGTGAGGTCTTTAAGTAGCTTAACCATTGTGTAATATTTTCCAACTGCTTAAAAGCAATCAATATTAAGTGCTAACTCTGTAATAAACTCCACAACATGATGTCATCTCAGGTGACTCCTCTAGTGCTCTTCTATTTCATTAATAAATATTCATTAAGTATTTTGAAGCTCTGAAACCTGTATCTCTATCTCATAATCTATTATAAAAATGACAATTTCCACCTTGGATTGTTGCATAATATTGCATAAGCAGTAGTTTACTTATGTATTTATGATTTATTGACATAAAATGGATATTTACCCTTGTTTACATGATGCAATTCAATTTACATGATACAGTTCCATGCATATTTGGAACTTGCAGTGATAGAATTGATTTAACACTTCACAATTACTAGAAGAATGTGTTGATGATAACATCTGTGCATTCTGTTTCTGTCCACTAACTCCACCTAGGTCATAAGAATATTATTTTATTTCAAATTTTTTTTGTCAGTAAATCATTTGATTAAATATAAATCTCTGCTTTTCAAATTTTAAATGCTTAAATAATGTACAAAAATCAAAGAAATGAATTTACATTTAGAAACGGATCATGTTCAACTATGATATAAAAAATATGTTCTGTTACTTTGGAACATGTTTACACTTTTGACTTCTTGAAAAGATACAAATCTGTCTTTGCACACTATTACTCATCTATTAGGAGTTCATTGTTATAAAAGTGGAATGTAGAGTTTAGCATTGATAAACTGTAAGCATGTACTGAGTGATACCCAGGGAGGAATTGACTTACAGTGCTTCCAACTGTGCTGCTAAAAATGTGGTTTGTTTGGATGATTATTAGAAGAACCAAGAATTCAAATGTCTTTTCTCTACTCCACATTTTCCAGCTGCGTCTAAAGGGAGCTATTTGGGTCCATCCCGGGCAATACACACAGTCTGTTTTCAAGAACACTTTCAATTTACTTAGGAATCTTCTCTGTAGATGAGATAGATATGAAAAATGGATACCCACTAAACTATATAAACAAACATGAAATTAATTGATACTCTCAATATTTGCTTTTTAATTAAGAATCTGTAACTTATTATCTCATGTAGTTTATTGAAGAAGCAGTATAACCCCACAAAGATGAATTAATTTTTCAAAAAACACTAACAACAACAATAACAATAAACCCAACATGAGATACAGAAGTTAAATTCAGTTGCATTTGATCCATTTTCTTAATAGGCCTTGTTTCTAGTCCTTTCTCAATCCCTAGTGTTTATCTAATCTGAGAAATGTGTAGAAAATAGTCCCCCATATGTGTATGACTGAAAGACAATATAAATGACCATCTGCAGAGAATGGAATTTTTGATTTGTAACTAACTCATAATGGAAACATTAGTCAGACGATTGACTGGAATGTTCTCATTTTTGCATCTTCTGGAAGGATTGGTCCATTGTGGAATTTTAGAAGCAGTCACCTTGCATATGAATGTATGCTATATGTATTTGGAACTTGAATAGGGACTTTGACAAGAAGCCTAGTACAAACTCTATTTTTAACTCAGGAGGCAGAGGCAGGTGGATCTCTGAGTTCGAGGTCAGCCTGGTCTACAAAGTGAGTTCCAGGATAGCCAGGGCTATACAGTACAGAGAAACCCTGTCTCAAAAAATCAAAAAAAAATCTATTTTTAAAACAAATTGTAAATATTGTTTCACCTATCACTTAGATCTTTAAAACCATTGTATTTTATGTGAAGATATTCACTACGGATATTGAATGGTTTTCTGTTATGGTCTATCTATCACTTATGTGGGTTGTAAACTTATCTAGATTCCACCTACAAATACTGCATTCATTCAGGGTATTAAATCACATATTCTTTGAAACTCTCCATAAGTTGCTTTATTCATAGATACTAAATAATCTCTGGATCATTTTACACACCTCTTTCCAAAATGAACGTGAATGATATTCTTGCTCAAGACATGTGCAGGGCCATGTGGCACATGCTGGTTTGCTTGCTCAGAATATGTTCTGATACAGAGTAATATAAGACTCAATTTGCAAGAAGCATGAATGGAGGTGCAGGGAACATCAAGAGAGAGAAAAAATGGAGGTGTAAATATTTTATCCTGAGGAAAATAATAGAAGTTCTCCTTATTTATCAAACTAAAGGTGCTAAAGATGCTGATAACCTTCTGTGGTGTTCTCAAGAACTGTGTGTTAGGTGAGAAAAGCCTATAGACTAAAGAGGTACTAAAGCCTGAAGCCTTAATATCAAGTTGTGATAGTTATGTGTTAATTGTCTCCTCAAGAATATCTAGAATCATCAGCTAAATGGACCTTTGAGCATGCCTTGGAAGATTATCTTGTTGGCATTATTTAAAGTAGGAAGACTTTCCCATTGTGGGTGGTGTCATTCCCTTGACAGAAGATCTTGTAGTGTATAATCGGAGAAAGATAATGCATTGGATCTTGAGAATCAATTTGATAACCTGAATACTAGCCAATAGAGAAGAGTAAATGTTATAATTACTATCTTTCAAAATCCAAACAAACTTTTTCATATAGGGAGTCTAACTTATCATAAAACAAAAATTAGAAAGTAACCCAAGCTTGAAGTCCAAAAAGAGGATTAAGTGTGTTCTGGCCAACAGGAAGGCAGATAACTTCTTGTAAATTGTGGTTCCTTGCAGCTTCTCTCCCAGGAGCAACCCCCATCTTTGTTTCTTTTGAGAATGTTTCATTCTGTGGTCTAGGCTGGAGACTGGACTAGCCTTAATTAATTATGATCCTCATAGCTTCTCTTCCCAGGTTCTAGGATATGCGTTTGTTGGGAAGAGTGGGCTGTAAGCATCAGCTTATGTTTAGACAACATGCCACTAGTATAGCTATCCTGATGAATCAGCTAAAACAGAGATGAGACTGAACATCTGGAGGGCTATGAATCAGCACAAAATGGCTGACATTAGATGTCCAAGAACTCCCCAAAAGTAAATAGCAATGTAATCTGTTGTGTAACTATTACCGGAAGAGTGCCACTTCTATGTCACTGTATGAATACAGCTTTGATGCCAACCCGTGTGCCTATGCCCACTTGTGTGTGATGCCTTTTGCCCAGTGTCCATCTCACTTAGCAGCTTCAACCCAAAGTAAATAAAGTGTCAGTTTATAAGTCCTTGAATTCTCTTCAGCTGTCTACCCTCACATGAATCTCACTCTTTCCTAGCATTTGAACACAGACAAACATGCTCAGCTTGACTGAAGTTTACTGTTAATGGGTTAATATAATTGGAGATTTTAAGATATACTTAAGTAGTAGAGTGCTTGCCTAGCATGCATGAAGAGTGCATTCAATTTAGAGGATTACAGAAAGACAGACAAACAGATTGATAGAAAAGGAGGAAGGAAGGAGGGAGAGAGGGAGGGAGGAGAGAGGGGGGAAAGGGGGAAAGAAATATACAGTAAGAGAGAGTCTGTGGGGTAATGAAAGAGAGAAACAGTGAGAGAGGAAGACATTTTTACAAGGAGATAAGAATGGATCGATTTGCATTCTTCTACATGCTAACTGCCAGTTGAACCAGCAACATTTATTCAAAATGCTGTCTCTTTTACACTGGATGGTTTAAGCTCCTATGTCAAAGAACAAGTGACCAATAAACTCCACATAAAACTAGAGACACTGAAACTTATAGAGGAGACAGTGAGGAAGAGCCTTGAACATATGGGAACAGGGGAAGAATTCCTGAACAGAACACTAATGGCTTTTGCTGTAAGATCAAGAATTGACAAATGGGACCAAATAAATTTGCAAAGCTTCTGTAAGGCAACGGACACTGTCAATAAGACCAAAAAAAAAAAAAAAAAAAAAAAAAAAAAAAAAAGAAAAAGCAAGCAAACTAATCCTAAATATGATCGAGGGCTAATATCCAATGTATCCAAAGAACTCAAGAAGTTAGACTCCAGAGAACCAAATAACCCTATTAAAAATGTGGTACAGAGCTAAACAAAAAATTCTCAACTGAGAAATTTCAAATGGCTGAGAAGCACCTAAGGGTGTGTGTGGGGGGTGGGGGGAAGGTCAACATCCTTAGTCATCAGGGAAATGCAAATCAAAACAATCCTGAGATTCCACTTCATACTGGTCAGAATGACTAAGGTCAAAAACTGAGGTGATAGCAGATGCTGGCGAGGATGTGGAGAAAGAGGAGCACTCCTCCACTGCTGATGGGATTGCAAGCTGGTAAAGCCACTCTGGAAATCAGTCTGGCAGTTCCTCAGAAAATTGGACATAGGACTACCTGAGGACCCAGCTATACCACTCCTTGCATATACCCCAAAGAATTTCCAACATGTAATGACATAAGCTCCACTATGTTCATAGCAACCATATTATCATAGCCAGAAGCTGGAAGAACCCATATGTCCCTCAACAGAAGAATGGATACAGAAAATGTGGTACATTTACACAATGGATTACTACACAGCTATTAAAAACAATGAATTTATGAAATTCTTAGACAAATGGATCGATTTGGAGGATATCATCCTGAATGAGGTAACCCAATCATGAAAGAACACACATGATATGAACTCATTGATAAGTGGATATTAGCCCAGAAGCTCAGAATATCCAAGATACAATTTTCAAAACATATGAAACTCAAGAAGAAGGAAGACCAAAGTGTTGATACTTCCATCCTTCTTAAAAGGGGGAACAAAATACCCATGAAAGGAGTTACAGAAACAAAGTGTGAAGCAGAGACTGAAGGAATGACTATCCAGAAAGTGACTCACCTGGGGATCCCTCCCATATACAGCCACCAAACCCAGACACTGTTGTGAATGCCAACAAGAGCTTGTTAACACAGAGCCTGATATAGCTGTCTCCAGAGGGGCTCTAAGAGTACCTGACAAATACAGAATTGGATGCTCACAGCCATCCATTAGATAGAGCACAGGGTCCCCAATGAAGGAGCTAGAGAAAGTACCCAAGGAGCTGGAGGGGTTTGCAGCCCCATAGGAGGAACATCAATATGAACTAAACAGTATCCCCAGAGCTCCCTGGGACTAAACTACCAACCCAAGAAAACACATGGTGGGACTCATGGCTCTAGCTCCACTTGTAGCAGAGGGTGGACTAGTCAGTCATCAATGGGAGGAGAGGCCCTTAGTCCTTTGAAGGTTCTATGTCCCAGTATAGGGGAATGCCAGGGCCGGGAAGCAGGATTGGTTGGGTTTGTGAGCAGGAGGAGGGGAGAGGAAATGAAGGTTTAGGAGGGGAAACCAGGAAAGAGGATAACATTTGAAATGTAAATAAAGAAAATATTTAAGAAAAAAAAAGAAAAAAGAGACATTTTAATACAAAAGTGTAAGAATGCTGCTATAGACTTCAGGTGAAAAGAAGTCAACCTAGGTATTTTCTGGACACTGTGGCATTCTGAAATCTGATGACTGGATGTTTGCTTTCATATTGTCTCCATTTCTCTTTGCCTCTCCAACATGAATAATTGTCAGAATTTCACTAGGCTGAAATATATTCCAGGGAAATTGAATCTGCAGTTTTGCAGAATTTCACAATGCCTTTTGCAGTTCTATGTCAAATTGTTTGTTTAAATCTAGTTTATTCTACCTTCTTGGTCCTGGATGTCCTATCAGCTGAAATATTTATACCATTTTTCCCTAGTTATGTGTTTCCTTCATTCTATGAAAAAATGTGCTGACCAACTCTATCTATACGAGCAATTTTTTATTATTTTAATGACTTAAGTGCCTGTGGAAAGAAATTGGCTTTACTGGTTTATTCTCTCTTTGACTCTTTCTTTCTTTGTTTTCACTGTCCTTCTTTACCAACAAAACTCTTATACTGACCACCTAGAATGTTTATGGAGACCATGAGAAGTTGTATTCAGCAGGTATTATCTAACCTTTTGAAAGGCTTGTGAAGATGACACAATTTGTTATACTCTGCAGAAATACCCCAACTGCACCAGACAAGAGGACTCTGAAAAGGAAGTCTAATTATGTTCCTTCTCTGGCCCAATTCTTATTTCTGAGTTCTTGCCTAAACATATACACATTCTTTATTACACATGGCACTCTGTCCCTCATCTGCCCCTTCTCTGAGCCCATTCATTCATGCCACACAATTACTAAATATCCACTGTATTGTCAAGCAATAACCAGTGCAGGGACATCTCTTACCTCAGAAAGAAGGAACCTTTAACAAGCCATGCTATTTTCTTTCAAAAAACTATGAATGGTATGGCAGAAAAAAAGGATATTCAAGTTGAGTGAGTCAGGCAGTAAACTGTTACAGATTTGCCTTGATAGTTCAGTAGGTAAGAGGTCCAACCAGGGAGCCGAATGCCTGAAGGAGACATTTATTTTTGTTAATCTCCTTTCCACATTACTGTGGCCAGACATGCTTGTATTTCAGACCTGCTCTAATTCTTCTTTGCTCTTCATTATTAAACAGGGTTTCTTCCTACAAGTTTACAGAAGTAGTCCATCTGATTTGTTAACATACCAGCTGACACTTGCTAATATCTCAACACAAAGAACTGCACATCCTTAGCTTTGTTAGTTGTATAATTACCATCTAGGTCAATATTGTCTATTTTTTTCCATTTTTTATTAGGTATTTAACTCATTTACATTTCCAATGCTATACCAAAAGTCCCCCATATCCACCCACCCCCACTCCCCTGCCCACCCACTCCCCCTTTTTGGCCCTGGTGTTCCCCTGTACTGGGGCATATAAAGTTTGCAAGTCCAATGGGCCTCTCTTCCCAGTGATGGCCGACTAGGCCATCTTTTGATATATATGCAGCTAGAGTCAAGAGCTCCGGGGTACTGGTTAGTTCATAATGTTGTTCCACCTATAAGGTTGCAGATCCCTTTAGCTCCTTGGCTACTTTCTCTAGCTCCTCCATTGGGAGCCCTATGATCCATCCATTAGCTGACTGTGAGCATCCACTTCTGTGTTTGCTAGGCCCCGGCATAGTCTCACAAGAGACAGCTACATCTGGGTCCTTTCAATAAAATCTTGCTAGTGTATGCAATGGTGTCAGCGTTTGGATGCTGATTATGGGGTGGATCCCTGGATATGGCAGTCTCTACATGGTCCATCCTTTCATCTCAGCTCCAAACTTTGTCTCTGTAACTCCTTCCATGGGTGTTTTGTTCCCAAATCTAAGGAGGGGCATAGTGTCCACACTTCAGTCTTCATTCTTCTTGAGTTTCATGTGTTTAGCAAATTATATCTTATATCTTGGGTATCCTAGGTTTGGGGCTAATATCCACTTATCAGTGAATACATATTGTGTGAGTTTCTTTGTGAATGTGTTACCTCACTCCGGATGATGCCCTCCAGGTCCATCCATTTGGCTAGGAATTTCATAAATTCATTCTTTTTAATAGCTGAGTAGTACTCCATTGTGTAGATGTACCACATTTTCTGTATCCATTCCTCTGTTGAGGGGCATCTAGGTTCTTTCCAGCTTCTGGCTATTATAAATAAGGCTGCTATGAACATAGTGGAGCATGTGTCCTTCTTACCTGTTGGGACATCTTCTGGATATATGCCCAGGAGAGGTATTGCTGGATCCTCCGGTAGTACTATGTCCAGTTTTCTGAGGAACCGCCAGACTGATTTCCAGAGTGGTTGTACAAGCCTGCATTCCCACCAACAATGGAGGAGTGTTCCTCTTTCTCCACATCCACGCCAGCATCTGCTGTCACCTGAATTTTTGATCTTAGCCATTCTGACTGGTGTGAGGTGGAATCTCAGGGTTGTTTTGATTTGCATTTCCCTGATGATTAAGGATGTTGAACATTTTTTCAAGTGCTTCTCTGCCATTCGGTATTCCTCAGGTGAGAATTCTTTGTTCAGTTCTGACCCCCATTTTTTAATGGGGTTATTTGATTTTCTGAAGTCCACCTTCTTGAGTTCTTTATATATGTTGGATATTAGTCCCCTATCTGATTTAGGATAGGTAAAGATCCTTTCCCAATCTGTTGGTGGTCTTTTTGTCTTATTGACGGTGTCTTTTGCCTTGCAGAAACTTTGGAGTTTCATTAGGTCCCATTTGTCAATTCTCGATCTTACAGCACAAGCCTTTGTTTCATCTCCTTCAGTCAGTATATTATGGTCTGTATATGTTGAGATTTTTCTGAAACCCACTCCCAATTCTTCCTCTCTTTCCACATGTCTTTCCAACTTTTCCTCTTTTCCCTACTATATTTCTACAGTTGGAATTCCATCATATGTGAGACCTGGGAACTTGATAAACTATAATATTTAAATATATATATTCTGGTGTTCTTTCCACTCCAAAAAGTATTTTTCCTATACAGTGTTCACTTGGAAATACAATTTATTGTGTTCTACACTTATGGTGAAAGTAAGCAAATTATAAAATAAAAAATTGACAGCATGTATCAGTCAGCTATCTGACTGAAGTTACTTTAGTTACTGGGATGTGTAGTTTTCAGTTGTCAGGTTGACACAGCATAGAATCATCTGGAAAGAGTTTTCTGAAGGAGGTGTTGACTACATTTGTTTGGTCTATGGACATGTCTGTGGAGAAATAGTTTAGTAAAGTTAATTGATGTGAGATGACGCAGCCTACTCTGGGAGGTACCATTCCTCAGCCAGAGGTTCCTGAGTGAGAAATTGAGCTGAACCCAAATCAGCAAGCTGGTATTTTTGTGAGCATCCATGCATTCATTCCCCTTTGTTATTGACTGTGAATGGGATTTTATTATTGTTGGAAGTTTCTTCCCAGACTTCTCCCACAGCAATTGACTGTAACCTAGAATTATAAACTGAAATAAATCCCTTTCTTCTCAGTCACTTCCTGTCAGAGTATTTTATCACAGCATGAGAAATAAAACAAAGACAGTCAATATTTCCCTATTTTTCTATATTTCCATTTCCGAAGTGCAATATCTAAAATCAGTGTTCATCTGTTGAAATGTGCATATTATTCTAATATACCCCCTCTTTTCTCTCAAATATATCCATTTCAATATACCTTATAGCATGACACGTAATTATATAGTCTTTTCATCCCATACATCACAATTTGTTCCTGTTTGGGATAATAAAAAATTGATGGTATGGAACAATAGCAACCTTATACCAGTTTAGAAATATTCAGTGCTGACTTGAGCGTTAGGTACCAGTTGATAAATATCAGACATTTTTGGTTTGGTTGATTTGTTTGTTTGTTTGTTACTGTTTTGCTTTGCCTCCAAATTTAAATTTTGTTTTCTAACTAATTTTCCCACATGATGGGAAATGGTTCAGAAGGCCATAGGCATCCTGTGATCATGCTATATAATCCATGTATAGAAACACAATCAGATTGGATTGCTTGTATTTGTTGCTGGTTACATTGCTCTTCTTTATCACAGCTTACATTTCAATTCTTGACCACTTACTGGGTCTACATAGAAATCAGGAATGAATTGTGTAACACTGTAGTTTAAAACCTAACTCTAAGATGACATGTAGAAAGATGATGCATTCCTTTAATCTGGCAGCTCTGGTGGAATTGGAAGCACGAGTTAAAGGATTTCTAGCCAAAGACACACGTCATTATTAAGCAGGGCAATGAATGCTGGTAAGGCAGATGACAGCATCCTTCACTCTGAGGATGTCATCCAAGGACTGTCACTTTGAGGATGTCATTCAAGACTGGTCACAAATCTAGTTCCAACCTAAAATTCAAATTTTCCATCATTGCTTTTCTTACATTACTCTAGTCAGGCCGAATTAGCTGCTCAAAATTTCCATTTCAGTGATTTTGCTCCAAATTAACTTTGTTGTTGTGTTTTGTTGTTTTGGAACACCGTGCTTCTGCTTCTGGTGTCTCCTAATTCTTGGTCTTCTCAAAATTAAGAAAACATACCTGGTCACCAAGACGAAAATGTTATCTTCTTGTTGAGAAGAGATGAGTGCAAATCAGTAAGTTCTACCATTTGAACAAGATTTATATTTTGGATCTGTCCTTCAATAGTGAATCCATCAATCTATCTATCTATCTATCTATCTATCTATCCATCCATCGATCTATCTATCTATCTATCTATCTATCTATCTATCTATCTATCTATCTATCTATCTTCTATCTATCTATGTTTCTATCATCTATCTATCTATCTATCTATCTATCTATCTATCTATGTTTCTATCTATCTATCTATCTATCTATCTATCTATCTATCTATCTATCTATCCATCTATCTATCCATCTATCTATCTATCATCTAGCTCTAGCTCTAGCTCTTTGCTTCCCTCTTCACCTTTTTCTTCCTTTCAGCAAGACTCAATAAACTTATATTGGCTCTCTTTAGGTTAACAATGTTGCCTCCTTTTTAAATATCAAAAACATTTCAGACATAAATTTTTGAGCTGAAACCTTGGCAACTTTGTGCAGATACTTATTTTATTAGAGAACCATTCATATAAGAAGCCAATAATCTGGAAATTATTACAAAAGTGCATCAAAATGAATGCAGGAAGTCTAGAATGTTCAATATTCGTTATAACTGTGCCATTAAGGATTACATATTTTCTGTCATCTGTAAGAAAGTCTTGTTGTATAATCCCATTTACATTTTTCAAGATGTCATGTACAAGTAAAATTATTTCATGTTCTTATTTACATATATTAATATCAGACAGATATACCACATATTTGTTTTCAATATTTAGTGATAAGCTGCACCAAAATTCCTTGACAAGTGAGCAATAAATGCATGTATGTCTTCATCTTTTAAGATTAAATGTTATAGAAGCCACCTAAAAATTGTATACATACTGCTGCTTGTACAGATTTCCCTGATAGACCTTTTAAATGTGCTTCTAGTGTGCTTTCATGGGTCCAATATCATGCTGTTCAGTCAATACTTCACACATGTCTACAGCTAGTTTTTGAAATCCCCACTACACAAACACCCTCATTCACATTGGTCAAGACATCATCAGCATTAAGACCAAGATATTCATAGAATAGCATGTAATCAAGGCCCAAGTTCAATTTATTGGAAATATCTCTTTGCAAGAAGTATGACATTATTGAAATGATGATAGACCTGTGAAGACATGATACCTTGAAAGTTCCTCATACTGGATAAATGTGGCATTGCAGACATTGTAAATCATGGGCTCCTTGACAAATTTCTGACCCTGTTGCCCTTCTTTGGGCACACCATCTGGAATATTCTATTTTCTGGACAAAATAATGCACCAAATTGGCATCACTGAAATGAAAGCACATTACATCATAACATTACTAACTAGTTATGCTAGTTTTGGAAGCTTCTATCATTTTTATCTGTTTTGAAAATTTGTATTCTAATTCCCTTTTAGAATAAATCTGCATGTAAATAAATGATTTTATGAAGGCATTGAAAAATCAAATTATGGCATGGGATATCAATTACAAGTTTGGAACAAGTAATGGTAAGTACAGTTATTTTTATGTTGACTTCAAATATTAATGAATTATGAATATCTTCAATCAAGCTTTTAATGATATAAAAATTCATATGGCTTTAAGTAATTTTCCTTTTGTGAAGAACACTACTTTTGAGAAGTATGAAGTTACCAGTGATTATACAAAGACAGTATGCATAAAATGTAACTCAGAGGGATGGAGTGATGGCTCAGTGGTTAAGAGTACTACCTGCTCTTCCAGAGGACACAGGTCACTCTCCAGCACCCACATTCTGCTTCCCGGTTGTCTGGAACTCCAGTCTCAGGGAGCTCTGCCATCACTGTTTGGTCTTCAGAGACACTGCATACATGTGGTGCACTGATATACATGAGGTAAGACATCCAAACATGCACGCGCACGTGTGTGCACAGACACACACACACACACACACACACACACACACACACTGGACTTAGGTTGTAACTTCTTGAAGGGAAATTCAGCTCTGTGTGTTACATAGATTTTTATGTGATAAATGTTAGGGAAATGATGTAAAAATTACCACTTGGCCTACACTGTTGTAATAATTATTGTATGAATCAGTTGATCCTCTAGTTAAGAATGATAGGAAGCAGGTCAGTTGAATAGTGTCTATCCCAACCCATATGGTAATTACTAATTACTAGTGGAACAACTGCTGTTACATACAGAAATATGACAGACAATACCATAACTAAGTAATTAGTGAGCCAAGGGACACCTAGAAGCAACCAAATATCTGTGTAATTGGAGTACCCAAAGGATAGTGAAGGTTGGAGGGCTAACAAAATAAAGTATATGAAGAAATAATGACTTATAATTATCCATGCTTGATGGAAATCATAAGCCAGATATCTAAGAAACATGATTAATTCCCAACACATAGAACATGAAGCAAGCCACAAGGTACAACATAATAAGAACTATTAAACTAATGTTAAAATATTAGGAAAAAATAAGACAGGATAGACTATGCATTAAAAATCAGCAACAAGGGTATTGTGAAAAGCCAGAAGGAAAAAATGGAGCTGGGAGAGCAAACACTTGAACACTGACAGAGAACAGGGGCAAGGGAAGCAGTAAAGCCACAAGCAGACCAATCTGGAGTTGTGTAACCTAGAAACACAAACGAAATTTATATAAAAAGAAAAAGAGTTAATTTCATAAAATGACTTTCTACATTTCCCAGCTCTAGAAGGAAGATGTGCTGGCTATCTCAAGAGAACAAGATGGTAAGAGAACTCAATGTAGAATAACAGTGAATGCAGAATTTTGAACATCTGCAGAGGATGGCGCTTAATTTTTTTAAGTCAAAAGTTAGAGTGTAGACTCTTTTGAACTTGTATCCTCTATAACTACATTCAAACCCTACCAAGGACTTCTGTAAAAATGTGCATGGTGTTTCTAAAACTCTTCTGAGATGCATAGGGTCTCCAACAGTCAAACTATATTTTCAAAATATAGTGCTAGTTAACATAAAGGAAAAATTGATATTAGAATTTATTTTAAAAGCTGGTATTTTTTGAGGTAATGTGTTTCAAGATACAAATGTTCTTATATTTTGTTTCAGAGTTCACTTCTTTTTAGCTCATGTGATTCAGGGACATGAGAACATCTGTTTCTCTTCAGAAGTGTCTGCAGAAGCAGATGACTGTTACAAAGTTACTGTCTGTGTTCCAAACACATACAACCTTGTTCTAGAACTGTCTGTCCTTAGAATTTGCTTTATTTAGCTTATTTTTTTAATTATTCAGAAGAATACTAACAAACATTATAGGTGTCTTCAAAATTTAAAGAGTATGGAGACATATAGATATAAATTTAGACTGCTAGATGGAGAGGTAAGTAAGATAGATAGATAGATAGATAGATAGATAGATAGATAGATAGATAGATAGATAGATAGATAGATAGATATAGATAGGCAGACAGATAAAGCATAGTCAAGGCATGGCAGACATAGTAAATGATAGGTGGTAGCTATTACATACATTGATACAGAGAATATAGATTTGCTTGAGGAAAATTGAAGAGACTGATTTGGAAGAATTGTAATTTTTCAGATCTGACTGTAATTTTTCAGATCTGAATAAGGATTCAGGTAACCCAGCCATACAGTTCCTAGTATCTAGTAATACTAGTTGTCAACTTGAAATTTACATATTAGCTCAAAAATCTCATAAATTGTTCCCTAGAAATAGTGGAAAATATGAGTTCTTCTGATTTTTAAATCATGTTACAGTGGTAAAAGTTGTTTCTTCTATGCCTTTCAAGCCCCTTTCCTTCCTGAATTATCGATATTCAAGCTTATCCTTGCTTCTGCATGTTAGCATAATTCAAAGCCATCTCAGCAGTCACAACATACAAATTTAAAAATAGTCTTGCTATAAACATAGCTAATCTATTTCAGTTCCACAAAGAATTCTGACATGCTGCTGTAGTTTGTGACCCAATGTCACACACATAAATTCATATAACCATCTCCTAAAAAAGGAAAGAATAAAAAAATAAATGTGAATATTTTCTTTTATTGTGATCTCTCCAGGTTTCAGATGTAACTGTATGGTTCCTGCCAATTTCAGAAGGCTATAATAAGAATCAAAGTAGACTAAAGCTAAAATAATAAATGAGTAGATCATCTTTTCTTGGATTAAAAACTATATAATGTGGAACACGCCTTTAGAAAATGCAGTTCTGAGTTTGAATCTTAGCTCTGCACTTCCTATCTAAAAAAAAAAAAAAAAAAAAAAAAATCTGCCAACGCTTTCCCATTTTCTTGGCCTCTATGCTTATTTTTTTTTTTAAGAGAAGGATCACTATAGTAATGTCACAGAGTTGACATGAGGGTAAAATGACATAATTAATATTTAGTCCTCGTTCAGGGCAGGACACCTGGTTGTGTTTCTGTCAAACAAATTCCCTCTCCATCAAGTGGAACAAGGGACTGAGAGGCTGCTGGACATCAGGAGCAAGAAGCAAGCTGTCAGTGGTAGAACATAACAATTTATAAATTTCTTATTTCACAACAAACCATGGGACATTCATCGTCCATGGAAATACACAAGTACTGAGACTGGGGCTGGTTCCCAGCCAGAGTCCAACGCAAATGTACCTGAATGACTAACGTGTGCTGTATGACTCACCCGTCCCTGACTGCAATCTGGGTCCATCTGCTGAGCAGAGCCACATACGCCCAGGGAGGGCCAGGGAGGGTTGCAGGCCTCTTTGGAAGAGGAAGTTCTGCTTATTCTTAAGCTGAGTTAGGCAAAAGGCTGATAATTAGTATTTATCAGCCTCCGTGAGAGGCCGGCAAGTTTTTCTATACATAGTTTCAGGCTGTCCTGGGACTGTTCCCGTTTTAGCAGAAAGGAAGCCCCATTCCAGTTAAGGTACAAGAGACTTTCCCCAGACCTCATAGACAGACTCTGTGCTGGCTACTTCTATGTCAACATGACTCAGTCTACAATCATCGGAGAGAAGGGTATCTCACCTGAAAAAAAAAATCTCCTTAAGATGGGAATGTAGGCAAGCATATAGGGAATTTTCTTAATTAGTGATGGACAATGAAGAGCCCAGCCCAGCCCACCCCTGGGCTGGTGGTAGCAAATTGGGTAAGAAAAAAGGCTTAGCAGGCCGTGAGGAGCAAGCCAGTAAGCAATGCCTGTCAGTGCCCCTTGCATCAGCTCCTGCTTCCTACCCTGTTTGAGTTCCTGTCCTGGCTTCCTTCAGTGATCAATAGTGTGAAAGTATATGCTAAATACACCCTTTCCTTATACAGTTCTCTTGGGTAATGTTGTTTCATAGCAACAATAGTAACCCTAAGTAAAACTGACTCCAAAGCTCTCCTTTCTTGGCCATTTCTATTCAGGGTAGTGCAGGCTGTTTGCTGAGCTACACTGTCTCAAGTTTAGAGAATAGGAGTTAGAAGGATGGTGTTATGTCTTATAGTCTTCCAAATGCCACGCCAAAACATCACATACTGGTGGGTTCTCAGACACATGCATTTTGACTTTGGTTGCTAAACTACTTACTGTGCTCTTTTGTCTGTCCTGATCTTCTGAATCCTTCCTTACAAGAATTAAGCTCGACAGTGATGAGAATATGTCCTGCCTTTCACACACATCATCTCACTGGATTCTGTTGACCAGCTATAAACCTTGTTCATGCTGAAATTAGAAGCCAGCCTGAAAGCTAGGTCTCCAAGCTGGCACACAGCCAAAGTTTCTCATCATGCAGTTTCAGAGGAATGTGAGCCCCTAGCGCATAAGGTTCCCTTTCAAAACCAACTCACAAAATTGTAATCCTGTTATTAGTGTCAGCAGTGGACTTAGGACTGTAGCACATAGCAGATCACCAATAATAATTGAGAGAATAAATGAGACAACAGAATACATATAATGGTGGAGACTGGGGAGATGCCAATCAAGATAGCACCAGAGTTCAGAACCCTTTTCAAGAGCATATGGTGGATGTGTACATCTGTAATCCTAGCTCAAGTAGGGAAATGATAGGTAGATGTTAGTGTTTCCTATCCCCCAGTCTATGGGAGGAATGAGTCCTGGGTCTTTTCAGAAACTCCCTCTCTAAAGATGATCCAGAATGTAACTGAAACAAACAAACAAACAAGCAAACAAAAAGTCAACTACTAGTTTACACACACAAGGAGTAGGGATTGTATAAATTTATACAAGTGAAAGTTACTTGTATACAGGTAAGAAAGGCTCTATCAGAGATTCAGAGACAAGAATGGAAAATTGACAAGGTATTTATTTAGTGTTGTTCATAAAATTAAAATAGTAATACAGGGACTTTCCATAGAAAGATAATTATTGAATACTGTAAGAAATGAGGTCCCTGCAAGCCTCTTTGTCCAGGAAGTCAATATATTGCTTGCATATTTTCCTATAATGTCTATATCCGGGTTTGGTTCTGGAATGTACACACACTCACTTCAGATAGGAGGTAGCTGACTCCTCTGTGGCTTACTAAACACCATGAGGTTAAATGGCTGAAGGGGTTCTATTCTGTTATATCTTTGAAAAATGTAGGTCAATTATATTTTAATGTGCTTAGATTGCTGTGGTTGCTGATAGAACTGACTGTTGATCAATTTGAGATGCTTTTATTTATTTATTTATTTATTTATTTTTGTTAGCTATTTTATTTACATTTCAAATGTTATCCCCTATCCTGGTTTCCCCTCTGAAAACACTTTCCTCCAATCCCCCCCTCCCCTGCTCACCAATCCACTCACTCCCACTTCTTGACCCTGTCATTCCCCTACACTGGTGCATAAAGCCTTCACAGGACCAAAAACCTCTCCTCCCATTGATGACTGACTAGGCCATCCTCTGCTACATATGCAAATGGAGCCTTGAGTCCCACCATGTGTACTCTTTGATTGGTGGTTTAGTACCTGGGAGCTCTGGGGATACTGGTTAGTTCATATTGTTGTTCCTCCGGGGGGCTGCAAACCCCTTCAGTTCCTTGGGTCCCTTCTCTAGCTCCTTCATCGGAGATCCTGTGCTTATTCCAATGGTAGGCTGCAAGCATCCACCTCTGTATTTGTCATGCACTGTTGGAGCCTTTTAAGAAGACTGTTGATCAAATTGAGATGACTTTATAAATGATGGTGCCTAGAATAAAGGTATAAAGTGGTATGAGAAGAAGTTTTTGAAAATGTGGATGTCCTAGGAAACAATTGTCATTGTGCACAAGGCATCCAGCTAAAGCCAATGTCTCTGTATTGGGAGCATCTTCTTTGTAAGCAAGTTAAGGATGCATCAAGACACACAAAGCCAGCAGTTAACTCATGTTCCTACCACACAGCCTTTACTCAAAGGCTGTCCAATGTTGCTTTCAAAATCCATCTTCTTACAAGTTTTTATCCTGGATTTCTAGACAAGATCAAGAATAATGAATGTGTTTCAGTTTTTGACAAAGTTCAGTGGTAAAACAGGTAGAAAACGTTGTTGGTTTTTTTAAAGAATATTTTTTATTGCTTTTACTTGTGTGTTGCCTCTGCACATGTGATAACACATCTGTGAAGACCAGAGGTACTGGATCCCCTGGAGCTGGAGTTAGAAGTGGCTGGGAGCTACCTGACATGAGTGCTGGGAACTGATTAGGGATCCTGAAACACTCTGCACTCTTAAGCACTCAGACATCTCTCCGGTCCCATCAAAGAAGGAGTTCTATTTATCTAAAGAATGTATTTTTATTAATTATTTTTCTTATTTACATCCCAGCCATTGCTCCCCTTCAGCTCCCCCCCCCAGTTCCTCACCCCATCCCCCTCCCAACTGTCTCCAAGATCATGCTCCCCCTCTCCCCACATCCCATGTATCCCCCTTTCCCTGGGGCCTCAAGTCTCTCCAGGATTAGGCACATCTGTTTCCACTGAAGCCAGACCAGGCAGTCCTCTGTTATATATGTGCAGGGGTGGGGGTGGGGTGGGTTGCATAGATCAGCCTGGGATGCTGCCTGCTTGGTGGCTCAGGCTCTGGGATCTCCCAGGGGTCCAGGTTAGTTGAGGCTGCTGGTTTTCCTATGGGGTCTTCCTCTTCTTGAGCTCCTTCAGTCCTTCCTGTAATCCTTCATAGAGGTCCAGACCTCAGTCCAATGGTTGGATGTAAGTATCTGCATCTGTCTTAATCAGCTGCTGGTAGGGCCTCTCAGAGGACAGCCATGCTAGGTTCCTGTCTGCAAAATGCATGGTGTCCTCATTTTTTAATAACTAAACAGTATTCCATTGTGTAAATGAACCACATTTTCTGTATCCATTCTTCAGTTGAGGGACATCTAGGTGGTTTTTAGCTTCTGGCTATTATGAATAAGGCTGTCAGGAACATAGCAGAGCACATGTCTTTGTGATATGGAGGAACATCTTTTGAGAATATGCCCAGGAGTGGTATAGCTGGGTCTTTAGGTAGATATATTTCTAATTTCCTGAGAAACCTCAAGATTGATTTCCAGAGTGTACCAGTTTGCAATCCCACCATCAATGGAGGACTGTTCCTCTTTCTCCACATCCTTTGCTTGTTTGGTTTTTTGTTTTGTTTTTTTTTTAAGAGTCCAGTCATTATCCCCCTCCAGGTCCAACCTCCTACAGTTCCTCATCCCATACCTCCCCTCTGCCTCCAAGAGGATGTCCCCACCACCCCAACCCACCTCACCCTGCCAGGTCTCCCTACTCCCTGGGGCCTCAAGTCTTTCTAGGGTTAGGCATTTCTTCTCTCACTGAGTTCAGACCAGGCAGTCTTCTGCTGTATATGTGTTGGGGACCTCATATCAGCTGGTGTATGCTGACTGGTTGGTTGCTCAGTGTCTGAGAGATCTTGGGGGTTCCAGTTGGTTGAGACTTCTGGTCTTATTATGAGGTCACCCTCCCCCACAACTTTTTCCAGCCTTTCCCTAATTCAACCACAGAAGTCTCTGGCTTCTGTCCATTGGTTGGGTGTAAATATCTGCTTCTGTTTCAGTCAGCTGCTTGTTGGGCCTCTGGGAGGGTAGCCATGCTAGGCTCCTGACTGTAAGTACATCATAGCATCACTACTAACCTCCCCAATAGCATCAGGCCTTGGAGCCTCCCCTTGAGCTGAACCCCAATTTGAGCCAGTCACTGGACCTTATTTCCCTCAGTCTCTTCTCCATTTTTGTCATGGCAGTTCTTTTAGACAGGAACAATTCAGCGTCAGAGTTTTTTAGTATGGGATAGCAACCCTATCCCTCTACTTTATGCTCTGTCATTTTACTGAAGGTAGACTCTCCATGTTCCCTCTCCTCACTGTTGAGAATTTCATCTAAGGTCCCTCCCTTTGAGACCCAAGAGCTTTTCACCTTCCAGATCTCTGGTACAATCTAGAAGGTCACCTCACCTCCTACCTCCCAAGTTGCCTGTTTCCATTCATTCTGGTGACCCACAGGACTTCACTCCTGTTTTCCCCCACCAATAAGTGATCATGTTCCTCTTTTCCATTCCCTTTCCCCTCTCCAACCCATGTTCCTTTCTTCCTTTGACCCCTTGATTGCTTCCTTCTCCCTCCCAAGTGGGATTAAGGCATCCTCACTTGGGCCCTTCAGCTTGTTAACCATCTTGAGTTCTGTGGATTTTATTCTGAGAATGATGTACATTTTTGGCTAATATCTACTTGTTAGTGAGTATATACCATGCGTGTCCTTGTTCTTAATAGCTGAATAGTATTCATTGTGTAAGTGAACCACATTTTCTGTATTAATTCTTCTATTATAGGACATATGTGTTGTTTCCAGCTTCTGGATATCAGAAATAAAGTATCTATGAACATAGTGGAGCATGTGCCCATGTGGTATGGTGGGGCATCTTTCCAATGTTCTGAGGAACTTTCAGATTAATTTCTAGAGTGGTTGTACCAGTTTACAATCCCACCAGCAAAGGAGGAGTTTTCCTCTTTTTCCACATGAAGAATGAGTTATTAAGTACATGTCTTGGAATGCACTGGAATAGATGGATGGTGACCTGGAAAAAGGATATGTTTGGAAAGCTGTCAACTATGGTTCTTGTCCAAGCTCAGATCCCTCTTAACTCACTTAAAGCCTCATTTTCTTCTGTCTCTGAAAATGAAGGTATTTGGTATAACTCTTTTGGGGGAAGATTTTGAGACACTATTCTACAGCTAAATATATGATCTAGCAATTTTACTGAATTGAAATCAACAGACTCAAGTGGATGACGTGTCTATGAGTAGGTGGTATCTTATCAGAATTTCTGTAATTAAAATATTTCTTGTTTTGTTTTTAAAACCGTTTCTCTTTGTAGAACTGGCTGGCTGTTCTGGAACTTACTCTGTATATCAGGCTGACCTTAAACTCAGAAATCTGCCTGTCTCTGCCTCCTCAGTGCCTCCTCCTGTTTCAGGCATGTTCTACTACACCTGGCTAAAAGTAACTTTTTAAAACCAGCCCTGGCCTAACTGTTATGTAGCCTGGAAAGAGCCCAAATTGAGAGCCTGCTACTCCATACCAAGACTCTTGACAATGAAAGCAGAAGGTTCAATAATGGTTGCCCAAGAAATTTTTCAAAGTGGGTTCTGCCTGGTGGTCACTGTGGACATTGATGAGTCTGCATAGTGATCTGAAGGTAGTAGGCTCCTGAGCAACAACTCAACAACTCTCCAGCTAATTTCATTTTAGAAATAATAAGGCTGGAAATACATTTGTGTTATTTTTAGATAGATCATACATACTGATGTGTAATTTCCCAAGTTTCTTAAATTGTATGTGAAAAATCAATTAATCAAAGAGAACTAAAGTGGATTTCACACAAGAAAAAAAAAAAAAACCTAGAGATGTCCCATATATGGATCAGCTCAAAAATATAGTAACCCAATACAGTGTTATATAACAAAGGTAATGAGCACACAAAAAGATTACTTACCACAATATTGAAAAATACTGCATGAATAGACCATTCCATAGTATATTTTATTATCTATAAACACTCTAACAATTGACAAAACCAGTTTACAATGAGGAAAAGAAATGCTTTGGGATTAAATAGATCTGAGTTCTAATCTTGGTCTTGCAAGTATAAAATTAAGCAGTTTGGGACAATTGATTGCCTCTCAAAATTTCGGTTCTCTCTCTATATAAAGCATCCAATATATATTTCATTTAAAGTGTATAGAAAACAGTGAATCATACTACTGGTGTTGCAAAATCTGACGTCCAGTATTCCTTTTGATATGTGTTATTAGAGATCAGAAGTCATTCCTAAGTTTATTTCTCTTTGTCTATATTTTTTTCACTTGCACATATATTTTGGTTTTAGTATGCTTATTTGGTCTATACCTCTTCCTGCCCTCTTTGTCCTCTTCTTCCTCTCCCTTCTTTCGCTTTCCATATACTTCTCTCCATATGGTAATCTTGTCCCTGCCTTGACCTTAGTGTTGGTTTGCCAAGACTTCACTCAGATACAACACATAGAAGCTCACCCAGTGCTAAAACAAGTCGATGATTTTTCCTCACAACCTCTCTCATCTGGGTCTCTCTTCTCATTTCCACACCTATGGTTACAGATTAAGTCCATCATTATAGTGTGTACATATGTGCATTAGATGTGGGATCATGACTGAGTTCAAGTCACAGCTATGTTAGAAGAGAAATGTGTAATAACTTGTGAGAAAAGAAATTGCTTTATTTTGAATAAATAATTTGAAATATTTTGATATTTGGGTTTATTTGCCATACATACATGAACTAAAGCAGCATCAAGCCATAACTTCTGAGTCAACTGCCTTACACCCATAACATAGGACTCTAAGACTGCACAACGAATATCCACCCCACAGAATCCTATTGGTTTCAAATATTGTCCTCCATTTTTCCCTTTTCCTCTACTTTGATACATTTTTCTCTAGAGATCTTTTTTTTTAAAGACTGTCTAACCAATGCCTCATTACTCATTTGTTTAAATACTTCTAATAACCCTATCAACTACTAATGTACTTGGAATAACTTGAAGTTCTAAATAATACCCACCAGGATTTCCAGGATCCTTCCTTCCAATATCTACTGGCCACTATCCTCTTTCTTCACTATAGTGGCCTTTTTTGTGCACGTTTGTCTCCGGGTTTACTGAGTCTAAGACTTTATCAGAACAGTCTCCCAGATTTCCTAGATAGGGCTTTCTCAGAAAATTCTAATCTTAGTATCATATTTGGAAAGAGTTCCTAAGATTAGGCTGGCTAAAGTAAGTTTTGCCACACCCTAGGTTACAACACCATTCTATTTTATTTTTGGTGCAACACTCCTCATTGGCTCATTTATCTGCTATACTTTTTTATTGTTTATACGCTTGTTAGAGTCACATGTTGGTAGTATTATTGGCATAGTATATTTTAATTTCAGTAATATTTAACCGTTTGATCTCAGTACTTGTCTTCAAAGTTCAATGAAATATGTTTAATAAAAGAATGTAGCCTTCAGGTGTCCTTTTCTTGTAACATACTCACGTGCACTGGCTTTCTCTTGATTGTTATACTAGTTAGATTTTGTGAACTTGACCTAAATAACAAACCTAGGAAAAGGAAACCTTAGTTGAGTAATTGCAACCAACACATTGGTCTGTGGTCATGTCTGTGGAGGATTTCTTATTTAATGATTGATGTAGGATGTCCAGTCCACTGAGGGCACTGCCAACCTTGTGCAATGCTCTTGGATTATGTAAAAAAAACAGGCTGAGCAAGCCATGTGGAACAACCTGGTTAATAGCACTCCTCCCATGTCCCTTGCTTCAGTTCTTACTTTCCTATTCCTACCTTGAACCTCTGCCCTGGCTTCCCTCAGTAATGGATTGTGACCTGAGAGTTGGGAGATAGAATACTCTCTTTCCTTCCTGGGATAGTTTTGCTTAGCATTTTATCACAGCAACAGAAAAGCAAGTGAGCATATCCTGTCTAGCCATTCCCAGACTTCATATGATGGTGAGAACTTTAATACAAATTTCTCCTTTCTTTACTTGTCTTCATATGATCTGAGAAGTGAGTTCCTAGCAAAGGAGTAATGTTCAGCAATTTCTAGAATATTGTAAAAAGAATGCAGCTACTTCTAACAACAAGCTTAGTGAATTTAGTCTGGGGGTTTGATCTGCAGACAATGCATGGAACTGCCATGCACATGAACAAGTATATATGAACGCCCTTTAAGACTTTTTAGTGTGTTGGTTATTGAACATTTATTCTTCAAACATACATTTAAGCAAAGACTGTCATGATTATCCCTCAAGATCTTCCCACCTCCCTATGAAGCCAGGATAGACTTAGAATAAAGAAGAGAATAAAAACATATCAAAAGAGATTGACAGTGAAATGTAACATAAATATTTTGGAATTTGATCTGTGGTTTAACACATAGTAGCTGTTCGACATTGACAGATTATTTAACCTCCTTAGCTGTAATTTTCTCAGTAGTGGGACACTTAACACCTGTTCTCTTCTTTGCTTGCTTGTTGTTGTAGAATGTAAATGAGCTTACAAAATCCTTAGGTATTCAGAGAATGTCAGCTCTTGTCATCAACCATAAGTCACTGCAATTACGGTCTTTGCTTAGGATGCAGTCAAGCAAAGGAGCGAGGTCGCTTTGGTGCTCCTTGAAGAAATCAGTGGCCTTACCAGAAGGATTGAAGCTCTTCTAATTTTCCTTTGGAAAATTAATCTCAGCTGAGTACAGCCTCTGAGGAGGAGGAGAATGGGTTTGTAAACAACTATGCAAAAATAGCCACATGCCTTTCTCCAGACCTAACAACCACATGAGTGAAGAATAGAGTGGATGCTGTGGATGAGTACAGAATTTCATTTTATTTTTTTCTTGAAAGCTAAGGATTAGTATGTGATGCTAAATGCCATTTCACCTGCAAGGTGAGGGTAAAGGATGGATGGTTTGTCTGTGTCCTCTTTCAAGGTCAATGTTGGATTTGGGGAGAGGAGAATGCATCTGAGATTTTGTGAATACCTATTGTTCAAAGGTAAATATTAATAGAAATACTCACCCTACATTATCTGCCAAAATTAGCCTTCTTCGTGCCCCATGGCTATATTTTTATCTCTGAGATCACTATGAAAGGATGAGTTTTGAAAAGGGTTATAAAACATTTCTATAGCTCCAAGGACTTTATTCAGTGATCGAATAGGGTCAAGGTAGGAGGGGCCATTTATATTTACATTGTAATAAGAATTTACTTCTAACTATTGAGCAAATCTGATGAAGTCATTTCATTTTTGTCCTCTAATACACCCCAGTTTTCTCATTGTTAATTTAATAATAAATTATATGAAAGTTACCACATGTGTTGGTTAGTTTTATGTCAACTTGGCACAAGCTACTGTCATTTGAGAGGAAGGGACTTAAATTTTAAAAAATGCTTCCATAAGATCTGGCTGCAAAATCCTGTAAGGCATTTTCTTAATTAATGATTGATGGGGGAGAGCCCAGCCCATTGCAGGTGGGGTTGTACATCAGGTGGTGGTCCGGAGTTCTATTCAAAAGGAAGCTGAGCAAGCCATGAGGAGCAACCTAGTAAGCAAGACTCCTCTATGTACCCTGCCATCAGACCTTACCTCCAAGTTCTTACCCTGTTGAGTTCTTGTCCTGACTTCTTTCAGTAATGAAGAGTGATATGGAAGTGTAAGCCAAATAAACCCTTTCCTCCTCATGGTATTTTATTGCAGCAATAGTAATCCTAAGACACAACTGAAAGGCAAAACATTTTAATATTTAAGGGACTATTTTCACAACTATTTTCCTATAAAAAACAAGCCCACTGTTGTAATTTCACTTAAATTAAACTTGTCTGTATGGAATATGCATGTATATGTACATGCAAACATGTTATTTGTTTTGGTTCTTTCTCTGGCCATAAATATGTCATCTCTATTGAAAACCAATCCAAAGTTTTCTCTCTGTGTCTCTGTCTGTCTCTGTCTCTGTCTCTGTCTCTGTCTCTCTCTCTCTCTCTCTCTCTCTCTCTCTCTCTCTGTGTGTGTGTGTGTGTGTGTGTGTGTGTGTGTGTGTGTGTGTAAGCCCAGGGTACCATTCATATATAAGCCTCACATCTTATGTAGACAGACTGCATCTCATCAAACACATCTTCTAGATCTACTGTTATAAATAGAGATGTTCTGATACTTAAGAACTTTGAAGGAACAGTTGTCCACAGATCTTCACTAGGTTTCCCAGAAGAATGAGAACATGTTGTCTAGACTCAAAACAAGCAGATGGATGTCCACATGAAATCACTTTAGTACTGTCCATTCTGTTGTTGAAATTCGTGCATGTCATAACAGTGCTTGAAGTCAACTGTTTTTACAGGAGCACTCAATGATGAAGGAAATCAGCATTGAATACGTTTGGAAGAGAAACAAGAAACAGTACAATTTAGAATAAATGCTGTTAACATATCTAACTCCTCTGAAAGTCAGTTATATATAAATTCTTATCCATGCTTTAGTGATATTAGCAAATTGATACATCTACACAGCTCTTTAGAACTAGGCTTTGCATAAAGACTTATCTATGGTCATAATTATGCTGTGGACATCTCAGGCATATATCAATAACATATATATATATATATATATATATATATATATATATATATATATATATATATAGGGTAAGCTGACTAATGACTCATAAGATGCCCATGACCTATAGCCCTATGTAGCAATAATATTTTTGCATATGCGATGTAGTAAAAAAAATTGTGATAATAGATTTTCCTGTTTTATCTGTGCAGCTACTAAATTTAAGATAGACAAGTCACATATGTACAGCATAGGAGATTTGACAAAGGGGCTAAAAAAAGATTGGGAAAGGATCTTTACCTATCCCAAAATAGAAAGGGGACTAATATCGAATATATATAAAGAACTCAAGAAGGTAGACTCCAGAAAATCAAATAACCCATTAAAAAATGGGGCTCAGAACTGAACAAAGAATTCTCACCTGAGGAATACCGAATGGCAGAGAAGCACCTGAAAATATGTTCAACAACCTTAATCATCAGGGAAATGCAAATCAAAACAACCCTGAGATTCCACCTCACACCAGTCAGAATGGCTAAGATCAAAAATTCAGGTGACAGCAGATGCTGGCGAGGATGTGGAGAAAGAGGAACACTCCTCCATTGTTGGTGGGATTGCAAGCTTGTAAAACCACTCTGGAAATCAGTCTGGTGTTTCCTCAGAAAATTGGACATAGTACTACCGGAAGATCCAGCAATACCTCTTCTGGGCATATATCCAGAAGATGTCCCAACCAGTAAGAAGGACACATGCTCCACTATGTTCATAGCAGCCTTATTTATAATAGCCAGAAGCTGGAAAGAACCCAGATGCCCCTCAACAGAGGAATGGATACAGAAAATGTGGTACATTTACACAACGGAGTACTACTCAGCTATTAAAAAGAATGAATTTATGAAATTCCTAGGCAAATGGATGGACCTGGAGGGCATCATCCTGAGTGAGGTAACCCAATCACAAAGGAACTCGCACAATATGTACTCGCTGATAAGTGGATATTAGCTCAGAAACTTAGGATACACAAGATATAAGATACAATTTGCTAAACGCATGAAACTCAAGAGGAATGAAGATCAAAGTGTGGCCACTTTGCCCCTTCTTAGAAATGGGAACAAAACACCCATGGAAGGAGTTACAGAGACAAAGTTTGGAGCTGTGATGAAAGGATGGACCATCTAGAGACGGCCATATCCAGGGATCCATCCCATAATCAGATTCTAAATGCTGACACCATTACATACACTAGCAAGATTTTGCTGAAAGGACCCAGATATAGCTGTTTCTTGTGAGACTATGCCAGGGCCTAGCAAACACAGAAGTGGATGCTCATAGTCAGCTATTGGATGGATCACAGGGCCCCCAATGGAGGAGCTAGAGAAAGTACCCAAGGAGCTAAAGGGATCTGCAACCCTGTAGGTGAAACAACATTATGAACTAACCAGTACCCCAGAGCTCTTGACTCTAGCTGCATATATATCAAAAGATGGCCTAGTCGGCCATCACTGGAAAGAGAGGCCCATAGGACACGCAAACTTTATATGCCCCAGTACAGGGGAACGCCAGGGTCAAAAAAATGGGAATGGGTGGGTAGGGAAGTGGGGGGGGGGGTATGGGGGACTTTTGGGATAGCATTGGAAATGTAATTGAGGAAAATACATAATAATAATATATTTTAAAAAAAGAAAGAAAATAAGGTGACACAATGACAAAGGAGAGCAAGTGTGATATTTTTTTAAAATAAAGATTCTAAGAACAAAGAAAGCAAGGAGTGAAACTCTAGAAGCCATAGGGAAGAAAACGAATGAGTTTGACTTCCAAAATTTTCCCAGAGAGCAAGACACCTATAAGCATAATTTGGACTCATTAGATTAAAAGAATTGATGTACCTTTCTTTTCTTAAGCCATTAATTTTTAGTGATTTGTTGTAGTTCTAATACTAATTTAATACTGTTACATTTCAAGAGTGATACCGTAACTCTCATTGATAATAATTCATGAGGCCAATCCTGGGTTTAAGGTTTACTAATCTTAGAATCTCAAGAAAATACAGTAAATCTTCACAGATTGAGGATGAAAGTCTTCATCCTCAAGGCAGAGGGAGCCAGGTTAACACCCACTATTAATCCAGAATGCATTTATCCAGAATTGCGTCAACATTTTGTATGTTTTATATGTTGGTTTATTAGATTCATCTATAAGTGAATCTCTTTAACAGTAACATTACTCAAATATTCAGGTCATGGTGAGATTTAAGAAAATACATGTTTATTACTTTTAGTAAATGTTTCTTGTCAGAAATCATTAAAGACAGAAAGCAAGAATAAAGTAGAAATAGTTTTTAAAATCTTATGTCATCATAAACATAACAGTGAATATGAACAAAGAGATGTATTTTGGATGATCTGTCTGTATTCTGACCTATTTTTATGTCTGCTTCTATGTGTAAATATAAGCCCCTTTCCATACATACCAATTCAGATTCCAGGTGATAATACCTTGGATAGAATTAACATTCTAAATTAGAAACCTAGGAAACAATTGGCCATTGGAAATGCATGTTTTCCATTGAAATCCAGTCTGTTTCTATCCTTAAGTGGGTTAGAATCCTACTAAAATCTCTTTGAGATAATGTAGGTGTTAGTCCTCAACATGTCTTATATAGGAAAACTTTTCAATCTCAAACAAACTGCGATATATGGTAATCTAATACATGTGGTTAAATTTATTTGAATCCAATTATTTGAATTCTAAACTTTCATCAATATTTATTTATTTCTAAATTTTGTCAAATTCACAATGGACTGAATTAGATCCACCTATCAACTTTTTCCCACATGTCAAGGAAGGAGTGTTAATAATTGAACATGTTATCTATATTAACTTTGGATTGAGACTGAAATCTGCATATTTGATTATATCGAATACATTTGGAGTCATCAAATTTTATAGCTCTAGTAGCTGTCACATTTTCTTATATAAATATGTACCAAATTGTGAGTTCATTTTGTTTGTTTTCCATTTCATAATAGGACTGTGGAACACACTACACTGTCTATGTTAACGTGTTCTATTACACTTTAAGAAAGAACCCTGTAGAGATGTGACCCCTGCCACTGCCTTGGTGATGTGTACTATGTCCTATAACTTAATAGGCATAGGAAACACTTACTTGGACCAGTGAGATGGCTTTGAAAGTTAAAGTGTCAAGCCTGATGACATGAGTTCAATCTCCTGAATACACATGGTGGAAGGTGAAGTAAGAACTGGTGTTTCTGTCTTCCACTCATATGCCATAACCGGTACAAACACGTACATACACAATCACCTGCACACAGACACACACAGAAACACACACACACACATTAATAAATAAGTTAATTAATTAATTAATTAATTAAAAGGAAATACTTATTTGAAATAATCTTTTGAAAAAGGGAAGCCACACAGATTGATTGGAAAACAAAAGTAAAGAAATAAAGCCATGGGAAAGGGTAATACTTAATAAATAAACATATGGATAACCATCTACTCATCTGTGGGATTATAAGATCTGAGCTAAGAGCCTTAAGACCTGTCTTCATAATGCCAATGATGCTAAAACAATCTTGCACCTGACTTTGCAATTCTAATAATCACAGCCTGCACCTTCAGTTCACTCTCACTCTGTACGTGTGGAAATGCTGCTCAAAAGTGGTAATGATAAAACTCTACCATTGTTATGATCAGTCTTGAATAATGGTGCATTTGCAATCACCAAGCCTTTAGACAGGTCTGTGAAGGCTTTTTCAGATAGAATCAAACCTCCAACGGCAGTACATGTGTAATGAGATCCAAAGGCAAAGCAGTATTTCTTGCTTGTCCATTTCTGCTTCATGCTGGTGATTGCATGTAGCTCAGAGTTGTGGCTATTGCCATTAAGAACCTGCTTCTAACACAGGGTGAAGACCAGCGCTTGTCTGATCACCATCCCGATGGTCAGTTCCAGATTGGTGCTGCTGTCATTTCCAGCCTTGTAAACTGAGCATAGACTGGGTTCTCAGACTTTTCAGTACAAAGACAGCAATTGTTGGGGTATTTGTCCCATACCATAATTATTTATACACTAATTTCCTTGGTGTTGTTCTTTTAGAGAGCCTTGGCTAGCTACAACTGAAATAATCTCAGAAACTAGAACTAAGCCAAATTTTCAAAATTCACATTTTCAAGTGAATTCACAGTGGAACTGGAAGTAGCAGAAAGGATGGAAAACCTTTGTAGTGCAAGGACAAACTGCGAAGTCTAAACTGAAGGTGCTTAACTGGGTTTTGAGTGTAAACCTGGAGACACTCAATATCACAGGATCTTTGTAATAATAATAATAATAAAGAATTTGTGTGTGCAAGTACACAAAGGCAGAAAAGTGCCAAGAAAAGCATCTCCTTTGGCTACTCATGGGAAAAGTAAAAGGTATTTATAGAGAAACTGAAAAAGCCTAGAATGGGCCATGAAACATGTCAGCTCAGAAATCGTTGCTTGTGTGGATAGGATCACAAGTGAAGAAAATAATGCAAAAATACCATCATAAGACCATTGTAAACTTCATGATTGAGACTTGCACTAATGAGAAGAAACCACACAGTACAGATAATTCTAAAATCAAGAGGATATGTGTTTCTCATCGACAGCAGGAGATGGTGTGGTGGGGAAGACCACCATGGAAAATAAACACATAACCCAAAGTTACAATTTACTTAAGGAAATGATCCACCACATGGGAGATGAACAGAAACAGCACAGTAGAAAATTAATATCCCCAGAAATTGAAATTAGAGAACATGAGAGAGAAACTATCAAATAAATGCTTTCCAAGTGATTAAAGGCAATTTAGAGGAAAACAAAATTAAAGTGAAAAATAAGAAATTACCAAATATGAATAATTTGAACTTGTAAAGAAAGTAATACTATAAAGAAAAAAGAAACTTACGTAATCTTTTATCTGCTGGGATGTAGAGTGGATTAGTCAGTCACAGTTAAGGAAAAAGCGGAGATTTGGAAGATTAGAAAAGGTAAAATTGTCTGATCCAAGCTTAGAGATATGACTAGGCATGAAGACAGCAGGGATGAAGAGGCTTGGGGCAGTGTGTTAGCATTGTATCTGATGATACATGTATGTCATCATGTATGCCATATAACAGGTATTGTAAAAATAATCATTGCAGAAGCAAACAAATGAATCACTCTGTAAAGGGAAGATCAGAGATACTTGGTAAACAAATGAATATTATATACACCATATTTGTGTATTTTTCATGTTTGAAGAGCAATAACATGTCAGTTAAAAATACAGCAAGTCCTCATTTTGAAAAAAAAATATTAGATTTTTTTAAAATTTACATTTCAAATGTTATCCCCTTTCTTGTTTTCCCCTCTGAAAACCCACTATTCCCTCTCCCCTCCTTCTGCTCACCAACACACTCACTCCTGCTTCCTGGACCTACGTACTGGGACATAGAACCTTCACAGGACGAAGGGCCTCTCCTCCCATTGATGACCAACTAGGCCATCCTCTGCTACATATTCAGCTAGAACCATGAGTCCCACCATGTGTTTTCTTGGGTTTGTGGTTTAGTCCCAGGGAGCTCTGGAGGTACTGATTAGTTTATATTGTTGTTCCTCCTACGGGGCTGCAAACACCTTCACCTCCTTGAGTACTTTCTCTAGCTCCTTCCTTGAGGACCCTGTGCTCCGTCTAATGGATGGCTGTGAGCAGCCCCTTCTGTATCTGTCAGATACTGGCAGAGCCTCCTGTATCACACTCCTGTCAGTAAGCTCTTGTGGGCATCCACACCAGTGTCTGGGTTTGGTGGTTGTATATGGGAGGGACCCCAGGTGGGGCAGTCTCTGGATAGTCATTCCTTCAGTCTCTGCTTCACACTTTGTTTCTGTAGCTCCTTCCATGAGTATTTTGTTCCCCCTTCTAAGAATAATCGAAGTATCCACACTTTTGTCTTCCTTCTTGAGTTTCATGTGTTTTGCAAATTGTATCTTGGGTATTCAGAGCTTCTGGGCTAATATCAACTTATCAGTGAGTGCATATCATGTGTGTTCTTTTGTGATTGGGTTACCTCACTCAGGATGATATCCTCCAAATCTATCCACTTATCTAAAAATTTCATAAATTCATTGTTTTTAATAGCTGCGTAGTACTCCATTGTGTAAATGTACCACATTTTCTGTATCCATTCCTCTTTTGAGGGACATCTGGGTTCTCTTATTCTATTGCATTTTCGTGTTATAAGTTTTGAGGGTAGGTTACTTTCTCTATCTGTGGGATATGAAACCATGTCAGGAAGTTTGGTAAGTTAAAGCAGGTAGAGACTTGGGGCACACACCTGAAGCTTAGGGGGCTGCCAGCTTTCTGGCTGACTCCTGACTTGGAACACATGCCATGTTTTTCACATACAAGAGATGTAACCTGTAGTCGTGTATATGTAGCAGATGTGCAACTTGGTCCTCACATGGGTCCTGAACAATAGTACCAGAAGCTATCTCAAAACCTGTTGCCTGTACTTAGGATATATTCTTCTAGCAGGGCTGCCTTGTTTGGCCTTTGTGGGAGAGGAAAGCACCTAACCTGACAGAGGCTTGAAGGAGCTAGGTGGGGGGATCCCCAGGGACTCCTGCCCTTGCTCAGAGGAGAAAGAGAGGGGTATGGGGGAAAATTTGGGAAGAGGTGACTGGGAGGAGTGCAGTGAACCTGATGTAAAGTGAATAAGTAAAAATAAATAAATTTTAAAAAGGAAAAAATCCTATTAAGACAAAAAATAAAGTAGAATTTTATAACCAAACTCAAAACAACAATAATCAAAATGTTTGTGTCCATGCTCATTTTATTTGCTTCAAGAAAGAAACCTTGACTCCTTCCATGGGTGTTTTGTTCCCAATTCTAAGAAGGGGCGAAGTGTCCATACTTATCATTCTTCTTGAGTTTCATGTGTTTTGCAAATTGTATCTTGGGTATTCTAAGTTTCTGTAGTTCTGATATCCACTTATCAGTGAGTACATATCATGTGAGTTCTTTTGTGATTGGGTTATCTCACTCAGGATGATACCCTCCAGGTCCATCCATTTGCCCAGGAATTTCATAAATTCATTCTTTTTTAATAGCTGAGTAGTACTCCATTGTGTAAATGTACCACATTTTCTGTATCTATTCCTCTGTTGAGGGACATCTGAATTCTTTCCAGCTTCTGGCTATTATAAATAAGGCTGCTATGAACATAGTGGAGCATGTGTCATTATTACAAGTTGGAACATCTTCTGGGTATATGCCCAGGAGAGGTATTGCTGGATCTTCTGGTAGTATTATGTCCAATTTTCTGAGGAACCTCCAGACTGACTTCCAGAGTGGTTGTAAAAGCTTGCAATCCTACCAGCAGTGGAGAAGTGTTCCTCTTTCTCCACATCTTTGCCAGCATCTGCTGTCACCTGAATTTTTGATCTTAGCCATTCTGACTGGTGCGAGGTGGAATCTCAAGTTTGTTTTGGCATTTCCCAACTCACTGCTTTGGCATTCCCCTACACTGGGCCATCCCATCATCACAGGACCAAGGGCCTCTCCTTCCACTGATGCCAGATAAAGCAGTCCTCTGCTACATCTCATAACATAGTCTTTAAGACCAGTTAGCACTTTCCAAAAGGCTTTCAGCTGATCTGAAGAGGTATCGCAATGATGACAAGCATTTGCTGCACTTCCAGAAGACTCAGACTCAGTTCCTAGCACCAACCCAAGACAGCCCACCGTCACTTATACCTTCAGGTACAGGAGATCAAATACCATCTTCTTGACCTTTGTTAGCATACACATATAAGTGTTACTCCTCACATGGATATGTACAAATACATATCAATTAAATAACAATTAATAAATATGTTTGTATTAATATAACTATATTATAAAATGAAAATTAAAGAGCAATGAAGATATTAAAGATCTTTCTCAAACTTTGAGCAATTAAAATAATTATGTAAATTTAAATCGTCATACATTGTTAAACCTTTGTTATGACAAAGTAATTATTAGAGATGGAGAATATATAACCTTCTTTGGGAAAATAAGGCAAAATGGGAGTGAAAGAAACATTTTAAAAAGTATAAAAAGAGATCCTGTAGCTTAAAATGACAAAAAAAGAAAACAATGAAATGCACAATAGAATTAAACAGATCCACGGAGGGAAAAGCACAGAACTCTAACCATTGTAGAGGCTGAATTAAATGTACATCCTTATGCAAACATGCACACACTTGAACTCAACCTAAATATTTGCAGAAAATGTAACAAATCTACAAAGCATGTGTAATGCTTATTTTATGTGGTAGTCCAACTTTGCTGTTTTGCTTTCCACGGTTTCAGTTACATGTGGTCACCCACAGTCCAAAAATATTACATGGAAAATTCCAGAAATAAGCAATTCATAAGTTTTAAATTGAGTGCTCTTTTGAGCACTATGATGAAGTCTCGTTCTGGCCTACACCATCATGCTGGAGGCATAAAGCATCAATTTGTCCAGTGGGTGAATTATCAACCTACCTGGTGGTCATTTACCCTTCTCACTAAGTGAGTTGCTTGAATTTCTTCCATAAGACAAGATACCTGACCAAATTAATTTATAGGAGAAAAGGTTTATTTTTGTATTGTAAAACAATTTACACTGCATACTATGATGATAATTTCTCTTCCCCAACTCCTCCTTCTCACCTCCCCGCCCACCCAGTGCCATGATGTAGTTTTTGATTCACGATTTTAGAGAATTCATGACAGGTCTTTGAATTGATTTTAGGCCTATGTCAAGGCAAAATCATCATAGTATAAGACCATAGAGTTGGAAAGCTGCTCACCTTCCATAGCCAGAATACAAAACAGAAAGTAGCGCAAAGAGAACAGAACATATCCTTCAAGATGATCTACTCCTTCCAATCAGACCCCATCTTCCAAAAGCTCATTGGTCTGGACTTAAAGGATTAACACAGTAATGAAGTTAGAGCTTGCACAGTTTAATCACCACTCAGTAGTACAAGAGGCTGAGGACCAAGCTTTATTACCTGAACAGTTTTGTGGGACACTTCACATTTAAGTCGGCATAGTCCTGATACAGCATTAGGGTACCAATCTCAGTGCTTGCACTGAGCCTGATGCTGTCATGAGTCTTCCATCCAGCTCACTTCATATTCATTCACTGTCACTGTCACATTTTATAAAACCACTTGAATAAATCTAAATACAGTATGAAGAGATAGTTTGAGAGAGAAATGAACCATACTCACACAACCTTTAAAATGATGTTTTGAGTGACTTTTCTATTATATATTCATTATTCCTCATCTACTGTGATGCCCTGATGCCCAATTTATTTGTTATTTTTATTAATTATTTTCTTTATTTATATTTCAAATCTTATCCCCCTTCTTGGTTTGCCCTCTGAAAATCCCCTATTCACTACCCCTCCCCCTACTCACCAACCCACCCACTCCTGCTTTCTGGCCCTAGAATTCCCCTAAACTGGGGCATAGAACCTTCACAGGACCATGGGCCTTTTCTCCCATTGATGACTGATTACGCCATCCTCTGCTACATATGCAGCTAGATCCATGAGTCCCACCATGTGTTTTCTTTCTTAAAAAAAACAAAAAAAACCAAATTTTTATTAGATATTTTCTTCTATTACATTTCAAATGCTATCCTGAAAGTTCTCTATATCCTCCCATTGCCCTGCTCTCCAAGCCACCCACTCCTGCTTCCTGGCCTTGGCATTCCCTGTACTGGGGCATATAATCTTCGAAAGACCTAGGGCCTTTCCTCCCAATGATGGCCGACTAGACCATCTTCTGCTACATATGCAGCTTGAGACACAAGCTCTGGAGGTACTGGTTAGTTCATATTGTTGTTCCTCCTAGGGGACTGCAAAACCCCTTCAGCTCCTTAGGTACTTTTTCTAGCTCCTTCATTGGGGACCCTGTGCTCCATCCAATGGATGGCTGTGAGCACCCACTTCTGTATTTGTCAGGCACTGGCAGAGCCTCTCAGGAGACAGCTATCTCAGGCTCCTGTCAGCAAGCTCTTGTTGATACCCAATTTATAAGCTAAACCTTATCATATGGATTTATGTGTAGAATAATTCTATATATGCACACACAATTTGATACTTGTTAACAAAGTTTCAGAAGTCTGTTCATGTCTATGAATATATTTACTGTAGGAACAACTAACTACCCTAGAAAAAATGAATACATGGTATGCTTCTTAAACATTCAAGCCCAAGGTAAGATAATGTAGGAAGGAGATGATCAAATGGAACAAATGAATCACACTGCCTCCTCCCAGGGCTCAGGAATCATTGTAGAAGATAGGGCCAAGAGATGGAAGAGCCAAGGGTAATAAATGACTATAAGGAAACAGAATTTTTTAGACACAGCAGAGAAGTTGTAACTATGAATTCACAGCAGACACAACATGTGCAAAACTATACATGTTAACATCAGACTAAGTCCCAACATGGAGAGAGTGGGTAGGCACAAAGATAAGAATCTTTTGACAATTTGGTAGCTGCTAAGAGAGAGAGAGAGAGAGAGAGAGAGAGAGAGAGAGAGAGAGAGAGAGAGAGAGAGAGAGAGAGTTTTCTTTAGGGCTCCTGACTCCAGTTGGCAGATTACAAGTGTAAGGATAACCTGGCCTATGTATTTGAGACACTTCCATAAAGATAGAAAGAATAGAAAGACTCAGGCAGGAAGAAAGGTGGAGATGGTGGAAGGGGGGAGAGAAAGGGATATAGGTTGGGACAAACCAAGGGAGGGAGGTAGAGAATTGAGGGAAGAAGGAAAGTCAGGAAAGATAATTTTTAACTCACTTAAGTAATATCTATTTATCCTCAAAAATGTCCAAATCAAGAGCCTACCTACCATCAATTGTCCAAAATATCCTTGTACCTGGAGGTCCTACCATCAAGTGTCCAAAGTATTCTTGTACCTGGAGGTTATCTCACACAATTTTTCCTACAGCATGTAGAGATTGAGTAAAACACACCTTTGTCTTTCCAAACCTAGACTGGTTTAGTCCTCTTTCTATTTTCCACTAATTGTTCAAAGCACAAAAAAACTTAGGCTCATCATTATAGCATTCTGTCCTGGAGACAACTGGATCCCATATAGGCAGTTTTATGTGCCCCCTCCTCAGTTTGCAAGACTATTGACTATGAGAGCATCTACCACTATCATAGCATCTTCTTCAAACAGAGTTTCCACCTACAACCAACCAGTTTCTAAAATTGTCTGGCTATTGAACTTTCTTATGCATCCAATTTTAGACTATTGTGCTGGAGAAACTCCTTAAGACCCACTTAGTTTAATGATTTTTCTAAAATTTCAACTCCTTCATTTATAGAATTTTATAGTTTTAAGATTGAAGATTTTCATTTATGTACAAATATCTAATAGCTAGAAAGCTGATCAGAAAGAGAGATACAGGAATATGGCAAAGTATACCAAGTTCCTTAAAGGTACAGGAACATGGCAACAATCCTTCTGAAGGAGGCTTTATTTAACAAGAAAGTTCCCCCACAATCTTTATTTGTCTATATTCTTCTACTTTATATTTTATTTTTCCTTTCATCTTTAAGAAGTCCTCTCACGTGCTCGGTCACATGAGAGGCTGTATCCCAGAGACTTATATAATTCTAATCTTTATGCTGTAATATGTCATATCATATATCAGTAGAGTTTTGATCAAGAGCAAAAGAGATGACACAGTGTGTTGTCATCATACAATATGAAGGGATGTACCAACAACAAAATGTGTCGTTGAAGATAATACCTTGATTTCACAGACAATAGTGCTTACCATCTTTAAGAAGTCCTTTCACATTCCTCTGACACATGGCCTCACGGTTGCAGTGTCTCTCATTCTACAGCTCTTTCAAATTACTAACCAATTCATGGATGTGTCAATCTACAATGTGATTTTCAATAGAGAGATTGTGTCTGAGCTACCACTATTTTACCATGAGTAAAATATGTACCCTAGTCCAGTAAGTAGAGTAATTATTCATTAAATATTTCGTGGATGCATGAAGAGAAACCCAAGCATATTTTGCTGACAGTATGCTCAAATGCCTTTTTTCTTCCTTCATTGCATATCTGCTAACACAAGACTGAAAGCATCACAAACTGTATTTATAGACTGAAAGGCACTATTAGAGCCAGTAGTTTTATGTATTATTTGTAGAAGAAACAGTTCAGACTCAGTAAGACAAGGTTGCTTAGACCACCATGAGAGGCTGTATCACAGAGACATATATAATTCTAATCTTTATGCTGTAATATGTCACATCATATATCAGTAGAGTTTTGATCAAGAGCAAAAGAGATGACACAGTGTGTTGTCATCATACAATATGAAGGGATGTACCATCAACAAAATGTGTCGTTGAAGATAATACCTTGATTTCACAGACAATAGTGCTTACCAGGTTGTTACACTAAGTTTATTTAGCAACCCTCCCTTACTCAGCCCAGTGCCTGGGTTACAAATTCTCATGACCACACCTAGCTTTTGTGTGTGTACTCAGGATCTAACTCAAGTTCTCATGCTTACACAGCAAGCATTCTTACCCTTTCTGTGTGACCTTAATGCTCCACGTTTTACATGTAACCTGGGTACCTGGGGGGAAATATTAAAAAGGAAAAGAAAACCTCTGGCATGTTCTACGTTGCTTTATACAGATGCCAGAAAATCTGTGTATAAGAGAATGTAATAACTGATGTTGTGTGATATTCTGTTTATATATAAATGTTCTGATTATATATTTTGTTTTAAAATATATGCTATTGGCACTAAATTACGAAGGGAAATAACATCAAAAGTCTCTGTTTTTTTTGTTGTTTTCTTATTTTTGAGAGTATAATATAATCATATCATTTCTTCCTCAGTTTTTTCTCTAAACCGTCTGTTTATATCCCTTATGCTTTAAAATTCATGTTCTCTTTTTTATCAGTTGTTTATATACACAAACATATACATGCATTCACAAATTTAATGTTAATGTGAAGTATATATTTTTCAGAGTTGACCATTTGGAATTAGAGAACCAGCTGTAGTGCTATGCCCTGAGGAAGGCTATTTCTCCCTCTCTCTTGTTATTCTTTATTTGCCTGTAGACCTTTGTCTAGGGCCGAATTCTGCCGACCTTTTCCCTTTCACATTAGCATGTTTACTGCCACCATCCTTGTTAAGCTCCTGTTTAGGCAGCTATATCTGTGAAACTTAATGGGATGAATTACAATCATTAGTTATATATGGTCTGGTAATATATATGTCTGTAGGAAGATAGCTAGTGCAGCTGCATTTTAAATATTGTTAGTCACTACCAGTTAAGTACTATATAGATAATTTCTACCATTACCTAATATATTAATAGAATATTTGCAGAATTAGAGATTTTGGTGACTTCACAGGCAACTTATGCCAAGGCAGCATAACTATAGTATCTAGAGCCATGTCTTTTACTTTTTTGTCTCAGCTAACACTTCTGTTTTCTGTTCCATGACATGAAATACTGCAGCTAGCTCCTGTGTGCCCTCTAAATTTACCATCTCTAGCTAAGTAATGAAGTTCTTTTAAGACTGAGTAGGATGTGGCTGGAGAGATGGCTGAATGGTTCAGAGTTTTGCACAGGGATATGGTTCAGTCCTCAGCAGCCAAGGATCATAGCCCCCACCTCCTGTAATCCAGCTCCAGGAATCCCAAAGCCCTCTTCCAACCTCCTTGGTATCATTGCATCTGGTGCATGCACATACACACTCACACACAGATAGAAAGATGGATAGATAGAAAGATAGATAGATAGATAGATAGATAGATAGATAGATAGATAGACAGACAGAGATAGATGGTAGGTTTTTAAAGACTAGTAGATCATGATTGGCTCCTGTAAGTCAAATTTTGGAGCATTATAGCTACAAACCAATTTTTGGAAGAATTAATAACAATAATTTTCACTGATGTTGTATGAAGGGTTAACATAAAGCACAATTAACAGAGATGACACCAAGAACTGAATAGGGCAGATCCAGATGTGTGACTATCTCTATCACAACTGTACCCAACAAAATGTCCATCAAAATGGCATGAAGACATGTGGGAGTCAGACAGAACATCAGATGCACATTGTCCATTCCATAAAATGATTCCATTTCAAATGGAATTCTACGAGGGAAATATAAAAAGGAAAAGGCATTTCCTGTTCCTTACATTTGAAAAAGCTTTCATATGCTTTATGTCAAAGTATTGTGTCACAAAAAGAAATCATTATGCCTATTTCAAATACTGGTTCAGTTCCTAACCCAAAGTCACACTGTCCTAGCACGGTTCCAGGAGTATATTGGCCACTCAGCAAACAAATCTGAAGGAATGATGCTTAATTAGTGTAAGTGCTGGACTAATCTTCTAGAAAGAACTACCTGACCATTTTCTACTTCCTGGCACAATTGTTGGCTATAGGGAGAGGTCAGCCAAGTCTCCTCCTTTCATCTTCCAGTTGAAAAGACTCATTTGGGCACCTGAATGAAAGTCATTTTTATACTCTGTAATGACCATAACTCACTTTCTATTACTTAATAAATGTGATGAATAAGAGAGTCCCTGGGAAGGCAGATAGCATTTGCAAATGGGTCGGTGTGACTTGACAGATAGACCTAGAGTAGGAAGCAAGTACTGAAGATGGGGAAAGCTGCAGGTATTGGCAGAAACTGACTCCCAAGTCATCATTCTTTCCTTGGATGGTGATCAATGAGGATTTTTAGCTGATTGGAAACTCTGGAATATGGTGCAGATTTTTTACCCTGTTTTTGGCATTGCTTGTATCAACTCTTGTGAGATTTGGTGACTTGTGTCGTCACCCTTCCTTGTGATGAAAACTACTTAGCACACATAAAATAAGGGCATGGGATTGATAATGGGTAGAAAGACCCACCTGTTGAAGCTTCTCTAAGCCCTTCCAGGAAGCTGGAGGATCTAGAGGAAACCACCATTTTTCTCCTTTCATCTTAGTTACACTATCAAACTTACAAGACATTTTAAGCAACTCAAGAAAAGGTGACCTGGATTCCTTGAATACTTTGCTAAGGAGAGTTTCACACAAAAACCTGGGTTGTAAGTGACAGTCCCAGGTTGCCTTTTTAAAACATCTTTAAAAAATTTACCTCTTTGTTGTTCTTTTATCTCCTGTTGATTTTCTTAGGAATATAGGAATATTCTAAATGAGGACCATTGCATAATTCACTCTTGAATGCAGATTCTCTGTTGTAATTACTCATTAGAACCTTACAGAAAACTTAGAAAACTAAGACGTTCAAACCAGTTACATGAGTAAGTGTATGGGAGACTTGGGTGTGTAAAATACAGCAGTAATAAGCACATATGATGATAAAGTACCATTTGACTTAGGTCAAGCAAATGGTAGCAGTATTCAGAGATGTAGATGTTTCTAGAGCTTATTGTAAAGATTCATGATAAAAATCTTAAAATTTTGACCAGAATTCAGGGATCTGGGAATGTAGGTCAGGATATTTCTTATGCTGCTATTAACTGTAACCCAAATTGCTCATAGGTTTCCAGAGAGGGCAACAGAACTTGAAACACCAAACACTTTCACACAATAAATCAGAAACTGGTTAGTGCTAAAGTCCACCTTTACACTGGCTGGCACCATAATTGGCAATGGGCAACAGCTTGGATTTGATTTAATTTGAAAGATAATCTAAAGGGAATTCTATAAAGGAACTATCAAAGAACTGAGGTGTGGTGAGTGAGAGGACTTTGAGTTAGTGTGTAGCTTTCTAGGTCCTGTCTGAATATGAGCCTGCAGCCTATCTAGACCTGAGTTGAAAAAACAAAACAAAACAAAAAAACAAAAACAGTGAGCCAAATCCTTGAGGATGGATCCACAATGACCCATAAACCCACCAAAGTCAGTCTGGCAATGCAGTTGGGAGCTGAGATGAGTTGAACCATCCTGTCCACTCCATATCTTTACATTCAAAACCAATAGGTTCCAAATCGAACCAAACAAACTGACAATCTGAATCATTTTATAAATTGTAGATTGCAATACCCTTGTCTTTAATTCCAAAGGAGTTTTAAACAAAGTCACCGATTGAGGAGATGCATGGAGTGATCTGTTCAGGCCTTTTATCAGATGTTGTCATTTCTCTAGATACTAAATTCAAAGATTGGGAACAGTGCAGGGACAAACATTTCCAGATAAAAAGCAAGAGCACCATGAACAAAAGTTGCTTTATCCCGTTTCACACTTTACGACTATTGCAACACACACACACACACACACACACACACACACACACACACACACAAACAGAGAGGGGGAGGGGGAGGGGGAGGGAGAAGGAGAGTGAGAGGGGGAGGGGGAGGGGGAGGGGGAGGGGGAGGGGGAGGGGGAGGGGGAGGGGGAGGGGGAGGGGGAGGGGGAGGGGGAGGGGGAGGGGGAGGGGGAGGGAGAGGGAGAGGGAGAGGGAGAGGGAGAGGGAGAGGGAGAGGGAGAGGGAGAGGGAGAGGGAGAGAGATTGAAAGGCAATGCCACTGCTGAGTTGAGAGACTGAGAGCATTATCCATAGGCCTTAACAAGCCTAGGCATTTCCTCTTCAAATATTATAATACTAAACGAGTTACTTCATAATTTTGCTAAAGTAAATTAAGTAGCATAACATATGGTGAATGTTTAGCTCAGTGCCAAGTACAGTTAGGATTCCTCTGAAGGTCCTCCTGCTGTCCTGTCCTGTTGTATTGCCTCCCACCCCTTAGGAATCCATTTGCTGAGTTATTGAGTATTCAAGAACCAGATACTTTCAAATTGCTTTTTCTGTCTTAGCAAGCCAAGCCAAGGGATTGCAAATCCAGGTGAACAACTTCTGTGGAAAACTCCCAGTAGTAACTTCTAACTTACAATGTAGTTTTTGGAAGTAGGGCACCTATAGCAGGTTTAGAGCTGACTGATGTGAATCTGAGGTTAGGGAACTGGTGGATGGGCATTCTGAGAAATAAAAGCTCCCCTTTTTCATGTATTCATCAGAGGAAATAAAAGTAGTTATAAAAAAAGAAAGTAAAGGTAGGTGGAAGTTTGAAAATCTTCATGTCTCTGCACCTGGCAATAGTACACTCTCTCTTACCTTAAGTGAGAGTAGTTTAGCAAAAAAACAGAAACAAACCAAAACAGAATACAACCTCCTGTCTGTCTCCTTTCTGTGTCTGTCTCTACTGGCTTGCCCTGGCCACATCCCATCTACCATTGTCTAGCTGACTTACAGAAGCATATGTGACTATGGAGTGATGGGATGGATACCTCTATCAAACAGATGCAATCTATATTAGGTATTTTTCTTATTGCTGTGGCAGCAGAACTGACAGCATTCAACTTAAGTAAGGAAGAGTTTGTTGTGCCTCACAGTTTGAAGGTACAGTCAACTCTGACAGTGATAACATGGCACCAAGAACAAGTCTCACCCACTGAAGCAGGAGCATGAGGCTACATGCATGCATCTGAACTGATCAGCTGCCAGAGAAATGAGTTTTCAGGTGCTTGCTTAGCTCTCTTCTTTCGCTCTTTTACCTCACTTGAAGAACCTACTCAAGTAGAGCTAACACATTCACATTCAGGGTGATCTTCCCTCCTTAGTACCTCCTTAGTAGCATACTCAAAGGTTTCCTTACGGGTGTATCTCCTAGGTAATTCCAAATCCGGTCAGTTTGAGGATGAAGATTAACTCTCACAGAATCTCAAACTCTCTTAAACAAGTTCACTTGAGGTGTTGCTAAAAGGACAATATTTAATAAGCAACAGAATATGCCTTGGCTATAAAACTCTTCTATCCTCTCATTTGGACCCCACTGTAGGCAAAGAAAAGCAGGAGCTTGCGTCCCTTCTTGACCACCTTTCAATGTGGGCTATGGAGTTATAGAAGAGGGACTCTTCCTGCCCTCAGTGCGGTCCTTGCTGATAACCACAAGGTGGCACCACAGATTAAAATGAAATACTCAAACCTGCTTGCCTGTTTACAGGTGATGCTCTTGTTCTTACACCACTTCTGGGAGTTAAGATGACATCTGTCCCCATCTGTTCATTTTACAGATGGTGATGCTGATGTTTAACACAAGACACTCACTACCAGAGGAATATGTTATGTAGAACATAAATTTTCTCTAAGCACTTATCAAAATCCATAATGCATTTTTTTACTGTAAGTACTCATACTGTGGAAATTGTCTTCTAATATAACAAAGCCTATTATCCACCTTGGTAAATTTCAATGAACAATTTAACCCTATTGAAACACATATAATAAATTAGAACATAAACACATGGAGGTTGGGATTATGCCCATTTTGCTTGTCTCATAGACGGCTCAGAAGTTGTTTTTACAGTGTTTTGACAGAACATTTATAATTCCTAACGTGAAGATAATTTCCTTATGGGGGAAATTACCTCAACCTTGTCTCTAAAGTCTCAACTATGGAACACTTATTGAGATCCTTATTTGTGCAGGGACTAAGCAACTGCCTTCTAAGGGGGCCTTGTTTGAAACTGAGAACATGACAAATGAGTCCTAAGGACTTTTCTAGTTTCCTAGGTCTGCTGTTGAGTCTTATGTTGACTTTTGGAAAGTATTTATGCAGATTTTGGATGTATGATGTCCCCCTCTCATTATGACATTGTGCTATATTATTCCTACATGGAAATCATAATCCATCATTGGTCCTGATTTTTGGGAAAGCCAACTGATCCCTGGAATTCAGTGACAGAATTCAAGGACTGACCCTGGTTGAGTTTCTAGGCCGGGGTCTTCCATGGCGTTACAGAAGAATCAGGTCTCTTCACTTCAAGGTCCTGCAAATGATATTTGTATTTGGAACTCTGTTCAGTACCTCATATTCTGTCATTTTGTGTTACTTGATACTTTTCTATAGATTAGCGTCAAGCAAATTATATCTTCTGCTGTTCCTCTCCTAGTTCCGAAGTAAATCACTGACACTCTAATGCTCAGACATCTGGTTGTCCAACAAGGAGAACAAATCCAACTAAATTTGCATTTGTTCTCTGGACAGGAGGTTACAATTTGGGGATGAATAAAGGCTATCATGCTCTAGATAGCTTCTTTTCCATCTTTAGAGAAAATGACAGGGTTCTTAGAGGGAAACCCTATAAAGAACGAATTTGTCCAGTTTAGGTTTTCTTCTCGTTTCATATTTTAATGCTTAGATAAACCAAATGTCCTTAGTCAGCACTCTCACTTTTCTGAAATAAAATTCAAGTGTAGACAGACAGTCTGATAAAGGATTTAAAATTTTCATAAGCAAAGATGTCTAAAGAAGGAAGGTTCACCAGTGTTGAGGAGGGGAGCTAAATTGAGATATGTTGATTTGTATTTAGGCTTAGCCTTAGAGGATTCTTCTTTGCTGTAATGATGCTCTAAGTTTTGCTTCCTAAGTTACTAAGTGTTATTTATGACTGACAGTTCTTTGGGACTTGGGTTATTGACCTCTAAAATTTTCCTTCCAGCTTCTACTTCAGTTCTGATCCTTCCCTTCTGAATTAGCTCTTTCAATTTCTTTTCTGAGTTCTCACATAATCATGATGTGTAAGTGCTTCTTTTCTAAAGACTTATGGCCAGAACTTCATGAACCCAGTGTAAGTTTACTACACAATTGCATCACCATAATGACTACTTTTTATGTCAACTTGACATAAGATAGAGTCATCTGAAAGGAGGAAACTTCAATTGAGAAAATATCTCCATAAGATTCAACTTTCAGGCATTTTCTTAGTGTTTGACGGGGGAGAACTTAAGACCTTTGTGAATGGTGCCATATCTAGGCTGGTCGTACTCGGTTCCATAAGAAAGCAAGCTGAGCAAGTCATGAGAATCAAGGCAGTAAGCAGCACTCCTCCATGACTTCTGCAGCAACTCCTGGTTACTTGTGTTCTATCCCTACTTGTGTTCTTGTTCTGACTTCCTTCAGTGATGTACTTCTTTAATGTGGAAGTGTAAGATAAATAATTCCTTTCCTCCACAACTTGGCTTTGGTTGTGATGTTTTATAATGGTAATAGTAACTATAACTAAGGTAACTACTCAGAACCCTTAGCTCAGCAGGGATTAATAGAAGACATGAACGATAGGTTCCATGATTTTGGTCTTTGAAGTAGTCATTATACAAAACCAAGGTATGCAATGATTAGGTAAGCAGAGAGATGAAAGTCAAAAGAGTTTTAAGTAAAATTTTTAAATGTGGAAGAAAGCAATTAGCACATATAGCAGATAAAATATCCCTTTTTGTATTGTCCCATTCTTATTCTCTTCCTAATATACTATTAAAGAGGATGTCTACATATATTGCTAATCAATATTACCCACCTGGTATTAAAGGGAAATATATTCCCAGGAGGATTAGACTTCTATTTCAATTTGTTTTCCTATTTCATCTTTTGTGATAGGCATGGTCAGGTACTCTACTCTGAATTAAGGTTTCAACCCACTAACCTCCTCTCTCTCTCTCTCTCTCTCTCTCTCTCTCTCTCTCTCTCTCTCTCTCTCTCTCTCTCTCTCTCTCCCTCTCCCTCTCCCTCTCTCTCTCTCCCTCTCTCTCTCTCTCCCTCTCTCTCTCTCTCTCTCCCTCTCCCTCTCTCTCTCTCTCTCCCTCTCTCTCTCTCTCTCTCTCTCTCTCATGTATGTGTACAGCAATAATTTAGAAAGAAAATAATATTCAACTTATCTCATAACACTCTTGTTTGTAGGGAAGGCTTCTTTATTTCTTATGGTACATATGGAATCCTCAGGCTTTGGGAAGTGGACTCTGGAGGCTGGACAGAAACTGTTTTTGGTATCTAATTTCTACTTTTGGCTCATCGAGATATTGGTGACAGGAAGTTGTATTTCTCACATTCTTTGGATATCCATTCACTTTTATTACAATGAGAATAGAGCTCAGATATTTGCCCTATATTTTTGAAACATGACTCTGGTAACAGAGCATTGATATTATTTTCCGTTTTTCTTCCTTATCCTTGTGAGAAACAACACTGTGTGAGCGTTGTAAATACTGTAGTATTATCCACAGAATAGAGCTTTTGATATTGAAAATGGAAGCTCTTGAGTCATGCAATAGAATCCAAAGTGGTATATGTTGAACATGAACACACGGCTTTTGACCTTAATAACCTCATGATTACTCCTAACACATAGATGCTTCCAAGTTATCCATATTAATGTATAATGTGATCATTTGTGAAGTTCAACTGTAATTCCATCTCATATAGCAATTATGCATGCTCCTCTATTACAATCGGGATTGATTGCCTTCCTGGATTATGTTTTGGTAAAATAGGACAAGTTAAAGGAATGGGTTTCACAAGGTGAGTGCATGTTAGAGTGTACATACATGTATGTTTAATCAACACAACTCCCCTCTGTAATTCAAAGAGACCCTAGCATGGCAAATTTAGAACCAACTCGGTTCCTTTTCTTCTTCATTTCAGAGGAGTGAGAATTTCCATTCACAACAATGTTCCCAATTTTTAAACAAAATTCACATTGTTATCAATATAATCTATCTCATGAGTAAGAACTGGAATTATGTGGTTTGTCAAGATGTTAAATATGTAAATCACTGTTTTAGTCTCTCAGCAATAATTTATGTTTACTGGTAAATTAAAATTGACTGAGAGCTATTGAATTTAATTTTATATTTAATTCTTCCAGTAATCATACAAAGTAGATATTATCTCTGTTTAACAAATGCAGAAATCAAGGTGTGGACATGACAACAAATTACCCAACCACTGAGAGGCAGAGTTAAGCCATGCAGAAGTCAGATCTACATGACAAAAATAGGATGTACAAGTTCTAAGAGTTTTCCATAGGGACCACAGACATTTTATTCTTTAAGCATTGGAAAATACTCTTTCTGCCAGCAACTGTCAAGTTCCCAACAACCTTGGTTCTGAAGATCTCTTAATTTAAAAACATCAGTTGCTAGAATTTAGACAAAAAATAAGAAATGAAAGAAAAACAAAGACCTTGGCATTGTCATTCCAGATAGCATGATCAGATTTTCCTTGACATCTGGAAATTATAGGCGACAGTTTATCTATTTGTACCTCTGTCCTTAACTATTACATGTAAGATTTACATCTTGGCTGAAGTCACAAGAACAGTGTTGTCCCAACTGTACTCCAGGTAAGGAGTAATGATCAAAACCATTCAAAATATTATCTCAGGCACTTCCTAGATTTCTGAGATGACTAGGCACTTAGATGGTACCTGACCCTGGACTTGGAATGGATTATTTGAGAAACAAAATACAAATCAGTATGTGTTTTATCCTAAGGTTTGAGCAATGACATATGACTAGAGGCAGTTTTAACTTCCTTATAGCTCAGTCTATTTAAATTGCAGGTAAAAATACTAAGAGTCCAGGGAAGGACAAGTCCCTGCCTAAGGTTCTTCAGAAGGTTAGCTATGAAGCTGAACCTTTGACTCCTAAAAAGATTTTTTTTTCTTACATTACTCAGTGGAGCTTCATTGACCTCCCAAATCATATCTAGACCCTGAGTAATGATACTTTAAAAAGAAAGTAAGTCATGGACTTGCCCTTCAGATTGAGAAGGAAAACAGATCAGCTAACTGAATTAAGCCCATGCATCAAAAGCCATGTTATAAAATAATGATGATAGTTTATGGGGAATGTTAAAAATTGGAATGCCAAGAGGAGATGGAGGAGGGGAAATATAACTGCAGACATTGAGTAATAAGGCAAGGTTATTATCAGCAAGCAATAAAATTGGAGTGAGAAGTATAAGGGACTATAAGTAATTAAAGGAGAAATGCCTATACTAGCCTGGGTGGAAAAAAATATGATGCCAAAACAGAGTTCTGAAGAAAAGTACTGAAGATAACAAGATGAATACTGAAGACAGAAGAAGAAAGTGTATAAAGTGGGGGAAGCTTATGCCACCTTGAGCACCTATTGGGACACTGATGGTGTGAACAGTGAGAGCTGAGAAAGTTGATTGGTGAGTTTCAGAAGTCTCATATTGTGAAGGCCCTTGGAGAGATACTTCTTGAATATCTGACTTTTACATTGAAGGCATGAGGATAAAATTAGAATGCTACATATGCGGCCGAAGCCATAGGTCCCTCCATGTGTACTATTTGATTGGTGGTCCAGGACCCTGGCCTCGAGGGGTCTGGCCTGTTGATACTTTTGCTCTCCCCATGGGGCTGCAAACCCCCTCAGCTCCTCAAGTCCCTCCTCCAACTCCTCCATCTGGGACCCCACACTTAGTTCAATGGTTGGCAGCAAGCATCTGCCTCTGTCTGTGTTTGTCAGGCTCTGACTGAGCCTCTCAGGAGACAGCTATACCAGGCTCCCTTCAGCAATCACTTCCTGGCATCTGCAATAGTGTCTGGGTTTGGTGATTGTATATGGGATGGATCTCCAGGTGGGGCAGTCTCTGGATGGCCTTTCCTTCAGTCTTTGCTCCACACTTTATCTCCATATTTCCTCCTGTGAGTATTTTGCTCTCCCTTCTAAGAAGCACTGAAGCATCCACACTTTGGTCTTCCTTATTCTTGAGCTTCATATGGTCTGTGAATTGTATCTTGGGTATTCCGCACTTTTAAGGTAATATCCACTTATCAGTGAGTACACACCAACCACATATGTTGCATAGGATGGCCTTTTTGGACATCAGTGGGAAGAAGGGCCTGAGGGCCTGAGGGGGTTCATTGCCCCAGTGTAGGGGATTGCCTGGTCTGGAAGGCAGGAGTGGGAGGATGGGTGGTGGAGCACCCTCATAGAAGCAGGTGGAAGGGGAATGGAATGGGGGTTTTCGGAGGAAAAATCTAGAAAGGGGATAATATTTGAGATGTAAATTAAGAAAATAACCAATAAAAGGAAAAAAACTAGAATGCTTTAAGTAACGAAGATAATGTGATCAGGTTTTTATTTTGTATTAGTGATTTTGGTTTATAAGAAAAGTGGCTCAAGGAACAGAGAAACAGGCAAGTATTCTACAAGGAGTTAAAAGAAGCCCTATTGTTTAAATATGCACACTCACTGAATTGTCAATTAGGATCAAACTGCAACTTCGGGCAACATCTCCATGAATATACATATATTCAAATTCACTTAATATGTGGATACATATATAGATATACATATCATATATGTTGTGATGTATTATATATATGTATATATATGTAAATACATATGCATATAGATACAATGTACATTAGATCAGAATATCACAATCATATGCAACAAAAATGAAAAAAATTTTTCAAATTCTTTTTAAAATATATTTTATTAATTATTTTATTTATATACATTCCAAATATTGCCCCATTTCTGGTCCCCCCTTCACGAGTTCTTCACCCTATCCCACATTCCCTTTGCTTCTGAGAGGGTAAGATCCCCCACCCACTCCCACTTCAACCTGCTCACATCCCACTTCCCTGGACATCAAGTTTCTATAGGAACAAGCACATCCTTTCCCATTGAAGCCAGACAAGGCAGTACTCTGCTATATCTACAGCAGAGGTCATCGACCAGCCCTTGTATGCTCTTTGGTTGGTGGCTTAGCCCCTGGGAGCTCTTAGGAGTCTGGATTAGTTGATACTGTTGCCTTTCTATGGGGTTTGCAATCCCCATCAGCTCCTTCAATCCTTCCCGTAACTCTTCCATGGGGGTTCCCATCTTCAGTCCAATAGTTGTGTGTGAGTATCTGCATCTGTCTCAGTCAGATGCTCATTGAGCCTCTCAGAGGTCAGCCATGCTAAGCTCCGGTCTGCAAACATGTAAAAGTGTCAGGGTTTGGTGCCTGCACATGGGAGGGATCCCAAGTTGGGCCATTATCTGGATGGTCTTTCCTTCAGTCTCTGTTCCATTTTTGTCCCTGCATTTCCTTTAGACAAGAACAATTCTGGGTCTTAACCAACCCTGGGAAGCCTTTTGTATCTTTACCTCTGCCCAGAAACAGAGCATAAATTCTTACCCATCTCTCCTGATTCACAAATGTCTCTTGCTTTTTAAGCAATTGTATTTTTCTTTCTTTAACATTTCTTTCACATTCTTCTGGACTTTGCTTTAGCTGGAAAAGAAGCTTCCACAACTGGCCCTATAGGCTGAGATACCCCACCATTCTCAGTCAGTCCCAGTGATTCTGGCATTTGTTTAATCCAAAGTCAACTATACTCTACCACACTCCTCTTTTTCAATCACAATCCATTTCTGTATTAATTCCAATGTTGATTTTCCTCTTTACTTCTGAATTATTATTATGTGTCCTAAACTAAAAGTTAAGCAATGATAACTGTATGCCATGTTATGGGTAGTTAATAAATACTTGCTGAAAGCATAAATAAGCAAATAAATTAATGATTAAATAAATAATGCATAAAAAGGTGAAGTATAAGAGTCACTACAAACATCTTACCTCTGTGAAACCACTCTGATGCCTCTATATATACTCCTCACACTTACCAGCCATCACATTTCCAGGAAAATCTGCATGAAAAGCTATGCACCAGTCTGTACACCTGAGCATGATGGAAAGAACTTAACACACTGAAATATGACAGGCACAGGAGAGGACATTGAGAAAGGTTGGATTTCTGGATTTCATCTTACTATACTTTCTTGGGTTTTAACAGACTTTAGTCACTTCCCAAGAGAACCACGGTTATGGATATCTTCACAAATGCTGTACACATAGTGAATGCAATGTAAATAATTGATATTTGGAAAGCTTCCAAAAATTAAAGTAACTGTAGAAAGTCTAAACCAACCTCACAAGTTGTTCTGTTCTTTTCTTGTCTCTTCTGCGCTGCCTGATTTTTATGTTACTATTTGTATTTTATTTAATTGCAATCTATCATATTCTTTACTATTCACATTTTCCAAGTGGTACTTTAAGCTAAAAACTATTAAGGTTTATGATAGAAGCAGGAAATAATTTGTGCCTTCAGTATCTTGTTACAAGAGACTATATGTAGAAAGGAAAAAAACAAAAAAACAAACAAACAAAAAAACAAGAACAATCTTCAAGCATTACCATGTCTATTCTATTTAACCTATTGCAATGCTCATATGTACAAAGAAGAATATCTTCCACAATGTCAAAATATGTTCTGGGTGAATGAAAAACATAAGCTCTGGTTAGAAAGATGAGTAAGACTTAGAAAAGATTACAAACATCTTTATTTGACACAGTCAGAATGGTACATGGAGGGTGATGGATGGTTAGAATATGGTGATATCTTCAAGAATTTGTGGTTAACATCATTTTCTAGCCTAAACAAAAGGAAAGGACCACTTCTTCTCAATGATTTGCCAGACATCCTTTGTTTTTTCAAAGTTTAATCAATCATATGAAGAAATAAGAGTAGGTGGAGAAATTGTGAGATCCATAGACAGTGAATAACTGTAAGAAAATAGCTTTTGACACTGTGCTGTAGCAATATGAGCTCTCTGCAGTTGCAACAGCATGCATGAGATCTGCACAAACTCAATCCAGACAGAATCACAGAGAGCAAGCAGAGTAGGGAACCTGAAGCAACATCACTAACCAAGGTAGTATTGGCAGTTGAGAGCTTCTGGGAGAGGGGACTAATTGTCTTTAAGGGTGTGACTCCTGGTAGGTCAACTACATTCTAGTGAAAGTCTTTTTGTAGAAAAAGAAGATAAAAATTTGGGTGGCTAGGGAAGGGGATCTGGGAGGAGTTGGAGGAGGGGCAGTGTATTTAAATAAAATATATTTCAAGGTTTGCACAAAATCAAATACAAATAGGAGAAAAAATAAAATTGGAAGTCCTATTATATACAATGGAAATATTTAGTTAAAGGAACTAATTCAAAATGGAAGGCATTCTTTATTACTCAGAATTTCCATGTATTTTGATTATAACTCCTCAATAATGCAATGTCCTTGAGTGTAGTGATGATATCTTAGTTGTTGTCCTAGCCATCATATACATATATTTCTGAAAACACTTTGCCATGTTTTAAACATTATTGCAAGAGAGAACTTATATGCTGAACATATAAAAAAACATGATGATTATTGCATGAACATGAAAGCGTTTCAGGATGCACGGGTAGTGGCTGATAGATATAGATGGAGACTTTGAAATCAAAACTAGAGATATCATCATTCTTCCCTTGGTGATTCATGGGACATGTAGGCAGAATATCAGTAAGAATGCAAGAAACTCAAACAACACTACTAATGAATTAGTTCCAACTGACATTTATAGAGCATGCCACCCAACCACAGCAAATTTATTCATGTATACTTGGTCTGTTTGCCAAGATAAACCATTTTCTCAACAACAAAAAAAGACCAATAAATTTAAAATGGTTGCAGGAGGTAAAAACAAGGACACACTGAACCCTTATCTCAAATATAAACTCATTATACTTGCATTATGTCATTAAAATTTTAAAATTAATATTGTAGGAGTTTAAATTGTTGTCCTATTAACTCACTGTGCAACTCCTGCCAAGATTCAATTTGTACTTTAAATGTAGATATCCCAAATATAAGTATATGTATTTAAGTAGATGTTTCTCTAAACCCTTTCCACTATTATTCATAAAAGCAATACCTATTATGCATGTGCATATTCAGCACACACATACACACAAAGAGAGAAAGATTTTTAAAATCTTAAATTAATTTTAAAGGAATCTGTCTTATTTATGGAATATTTGATGGTTTTCTTTTATATTTTATATTTTATTTTATATTATTAGCATTAAAATATGCCTTATTCCCATACATTGTAGGACTTCTAGGGTTAGAATTTTTTAGCCTATGCAAATACCTACTCTTAACTAATATATTACAATATAAGATGAATGTGTAGAGATAGGTAGTTTTCAGTAATCTCAATTGTAGAGTATCATCTCAAGGTAAGGAGAAAGACTAAAAGACTTGGATTTGCAGCCAAGTATATGAACCCAATATTTGAGCTATGCAAAATGTTTGTGAAATATGAAATAACAAAAAGGAATTGGCGTAAAACATATTATAAGCCCTCTTTTACATTTGAATGTATAAAACGTGATTGTTTAAAGTATCAATTATTCTATAACAGTTGTTTAAAGAATAACCCACTCATAGATTGCAATTATTCTTGAACTAGTTATAAGATTAATTACAGCAATGTATTTCAAAGTGTGGTAGTAGTGGTTTCAATCTTGCAAAATCATAGAAACAGGGAGTACAAGTACTATGTGGATAGGAAGAAAATAGTCCTACTCTTCAAGATGTATTAGAAATATTTATCCAGTTAAACCCATGGGAATATGAAGATACTTAATATACTAATTAATAATATAAATCTTTATATTATTTATTATGTGAAATAACATCATTCTAGTCCATTATATAAACCCATTTTGGGGCTTGGTGGAAACTCCTCTTATCTTAGGCACAAAAGTGTACTTGTCACTGTATTTGGGGCACGCTAGATTAACTAGAACAAGATCCTATTTTGAAGTCATCATACTGTTTACTATATAGAGGCACAGTTACTTCTTTGTAACAAAACACCAAGTTTTCTATGTGTGCTTTGTAGAGGTTACCATTTGTCCAACTATGTCATAGAATCATTCAGAAGACTTTACCTTTTGCCCACTCAGATTTGAATATTTCATGTACTATTCTACAAACAGAAGATTAAGAACAAATTGCTTTTTACAAACAAATATACTTATCTTCCTTTACTAATTAATAAAATGTATTTTTGAAAAATACTAAGTGTACATTAAAATATTTGAAAAGCTACATTATGTATAAATTTTACATTTTTTTGAAAAAAATATAGACTATTTCTCCTTCTCATAGTGCTTTAAAGTACTTTGAATACTAACTGGAAAGAAAAATATTCATCAACATCATCCAGCTACAAGTCTTGCAACCAACAACAGTGACCTGTCTGCAAGATACACTGGTCTAAGAATGGCACTAATGTGATGGGAATATCCAAGAAATTTCTTAGAACCAATTGCTTTTAAGTACCAATAAGATGGAACCCATACCTGCCACTGCAAAAGTGGCCAATAATCTGAGAAGAGATAGTCATATGTGGGGAAAACCTACTACTGTTATTCTGCTAAAGGAAACTAGAAATAAAATGGCTCCTTGTGACATATTCCTATACCAATACATCAATGAATTGCTCAAATCTTAACAGAGAAGGCTCTTCATTACATTGGTGGCATTGGTGGTATTTCACACAGAGAACCACAACTGAACAATCTGCAGAGAGCCTGATTAAAAATTTTAACATAAAAGATGTGAAGTTTTCTACATAGGATATGGAAATGAAATTAAAACCGAACACCTTGCATTACAGTCAAGAGTTTGAATGAGATACTTTGAAGAACAAATCTGGCCATAGTAAAGAAAACTGTATGCAACTGGAGACAGAGGCTCTTGTTGCTGTGTTCTAAAGAAATCCCAACTCAGGTCCCTGGCTATGGACACATGAGAAGGTTATGAACAGAGTTCGTACAGCTGTGAAGGTGACCTAACATCCATGTTGATTTCCAGAATTTGGAATCAATTACACAGATGAAGGAATTATGGAAAGTGTTTAGAGAAAAAAATAGAACTGCAGGATAATGAGGAAATAACATGATAACATAGTGTATATTTAGTAAATTATGAAATAAAATGGATAGAATAAGTAATGCAATTAAAATTTATTCATTTAAATCAAAGGCAAGAAAGGAAGGAAAAAAGCCAAGTTAGAGTTTTCACATCGACCAAATGTTTAAGGAGACATTAAATATAGTGGTCTGGGTGCTTGAGGGTAATGAAATGAACGGAAAACCAAAGATAAAGTGTTGGAAATTAAGTAGTAGGTGTTTAGGTCTTGGAAGAATAAATGAGAATATGAAATAAAGACTGGGAATGGCTCAATTATGTCTTACCCAAGGTTATAAAACACAACACTGAAAAATGAAAATGCTGAGTGTGAAATGAAACAACTAGCAACTGAAGCCAAAATGAAAATCACACACTGAAGTCTAATAGAAATAGACAATCACATTTATGGTGTGTGTGTGTGTGTGTGTGTGTGTGTGTGTGTGTGTGTGTGTGCGCGCGTGTGTGCACGCAAGCCCGCATATATTTACTTGGGAAAACATGAAATTTTCATACTGTTTTCAATATTTCCTTTCATTTGTAACATGTCTACATTAAACTAACCATTTCATAATCAGAGCAGAAGAAAAAGGGGGAAATTATGCCTAAAGTATCCATACTCTATTTTGATATTTTGTTTCTTTTTTTAAGTTACATGTACATAGTGTACGTATAAATTTGCAGATGTGTGAAAACACTCTTTTCTTTTCTTTTCTTTTCTTTTCTTTTCTTTTCTTTTCTTTTCTTTCCTTTCCTTTCCTTTCCTTTCCTTTCCTTTTCTTAATACTATATTTTTTCATATAACATTCACTGGGTACATTCTCCTCACCTGAGGGAGGCTGTACTTCTTCCAGATTCTCCCCTCTCATTTAGATCCAAACCCTTTCTGTATCTCATTAGAAAACAATGGGACTCTAAGAGATATTAATAAAAATAATATGATATATAAGTGAACAAAACAAAAGCAAATACATTGGAATAGGACTAAACAAACAAATGTCAAAGAGTCCAAGATAAGGCACCAAAAGCATACAACACAGAGACTCTTCCATTCACAAATGAAGCAATTTCATTAAACACAACACACATATAAAAAAATGAGTGAAAGGAGAAAAATAAATTTAAAAATGAATAAATAAGCAAGATAAAGTTAAAAGGAAGGAAGGAAGGAAGGAAGGAAGGAAGGAAGGGAGGGAGGGAGGGAGGGAGGGAGGGAGGGAGGGAGGGAGGGAGGGAGAAAGCAAGGGAGAGGAAAGAAAAGGAAAGAAGGAAAGGAAAGGAAAGGAAAGGAAAGGAAAGGAAAGGAAAGGAAAGGAAAGGAAAGGAAAGGAAAGGAAAGGAAAGGAAAGGAAAGGAAAGGAAAGGAAAAAGGAGGAAAAATTCTAACAGAATATTTTAAATCAAAAAACCCTGCAAAGGGTCCACTGAGCTTATTTTGTGTGTTACAATTTAGTCGTTTGTTTCCCCAGTAAAACTCCCTTGAAGAAAACTAAATTTTCATTTGCAAGTGATGGTTAACTGGACATAGCATTTTCTTTTGAGATGAGGGAATGTTTTTACTTCTTATATAAGCCTGAGAGATTTACTATAGGTTTCATCTACAACCCAGTGCTGCTTGCTGCTTCCAGAATTCCTCCTCATAGTTGGGACTTCTTGACCTGAACCTCCTCAATTCACTTACTACCACCTCCTGCAACTGGTTGCCCTCTGCCTGTTTTCCTCACTTCACATTAAATGCAACAATTACAACAATAAGCATGCATTTGGAATGTTGTGTAGTCACATCGTTATAAATTCTGGAAGCATCCAAGAAGTTACTGAATCCAAAGTCCAACTAAATTCAAGGAGTGGAGACTTAAGAATTTTTAAAATGTCTTAAATATTTCTACGTTTGAATTGTGGAGCAAAAATCAATGTTTATTACTGAAATGTTTAAGTTTTATACTCACATATACAGAAAGCATACCTCAAGCTGAGCAGCTCATAAGAGCACTGACAGATTTCATTAACTGACAAACATCCGGAGTGATTCACAGTGTTGGGAAGGGGGACTTTAGTAAACAACATTGATTGAGACAGAGTCTTTAATTTGACTCTGTATTCAGCTAGCTGCTGAGTGCATAATTTACAAAGTAATGAGTAAGGTTTCACAAATAAGTGGAAAACTCTAAACAAAATCACAGCGTTCTTTGATGACTTTCAACACCAGAGAGGCACAAGTTTATTAGAGTGACTAAAATACACAGCATTCTCTATGATTAGATTTCCTAAATTTTATCAAAATAATATGCCAGATTTTTGTGTCAATTTCATGTATATAAAGTTCTCTGTCAACTGTTTTGATTTTGCTATAGTTGTCCATTCTTGTTTTGGTTTTCCTTGGCTTTTGACTTTAATTTTGCCAAATTACTGGTGAGGTAAAAATGGTTTTTGTAATTTATAGGCTGATAAAATTATCCCTTCTCTGTGTTGGTTTATGTATAATCTTTGCCCATTTTAAAGATTTAGTTTTAAACTGTGTTTATGTGTGTGTGTTTGTTTGTGTGTGTGTGTGTGTGTGTGTGTGTGTGTGTGTGGCTAAGTGTATATATTTGCACTGTATGTGCATGTTCCCACAAAAGCATCATCGGATCCACCCACAACTGAAGATACAAGCAGTTGAAAGCTGCTCTTTGTCAGTACTAGGAACCAAATTCAAATCCTCTGCAAAGACAGCAAGTCCTCTTAACCACTACTCTTTCTCTCTCTAGCAAAACTATGCCTACTTTATTTATTTATTATTTTGCTTTATGTATTTTTTGAATTTTAATTATTTTATTTACCTCCATTCCAGTCTTCCCTCTTAATTTGCCTACTTTTCTTTAGATATTGTGGAGAATTTTTCCTTTTCTTTCTTTTCTTTTATTTCTTTTTATTTTTTTTAAAAAATGCTCACCTATGTCTGTATCCTAGAATGTCTTACCTGTTCTCTTTTCCTTTAGCAGGTTTAGAGTTATTGTCCTTACAATAAGATATTTGATCCATTTTAGACTGACTTTTATACAGGACGAGGAGAGACAGAGACTAGTTTTATTTTTCTATATTTGACCATCTAATTTTTCTAGTAGCATCTGAAGAGGCTTACTTTCTCCGTTGTATATTTGGGACAACTTTGTCCATGATTAGATGGCTGTAGCTGTGTGTTTACTTCTGTTTGCTTGATGTTGTTGCTTTAGGCTAAATGCCTTTGTAGTGTAATACTATGGTGTCTCTCTTAATGTGGCTCCAAGCATAACAAAATCAAGTGTTGTGACACTTCCGTCCATGTTCTCTGTACTCAGAGCTACTTTGGCTAATTAGGGTTATTTTTTGTGCTTCAATATGGAAGTTAATATTGTGTTTTCTGTTTCTGGGAACAAAATATTCTGGGATGTTGATACAGACTAAATTAAATAAGAATATGTATATTGTTTTAGTAATTATGATGATTTCCACATTATTAATTACATACATCTCTGTCAATGAATGATGTCTCCATCTTGTAGTGTCTTCTTCAATTTTGATCTTAATTGTTTAAAATATTCTTTGTAGTGCCCTTTTACCTCCTTATTATTTTTAGTTTTGGTTTATTTTGAAGATATAACGAATGGAAATTTTTTTCTGATTTTTCCCCTTAGCATATTTATTATTGGGAAATGGAAAAGGTAATGCATATTTAATGTTGATTTCTCTACTCTATTTTTTAGATGAAATTATTCATGTATTTAAACATTTTCTGGTAGATTTTATATGACCTTTTAAGGGTATCTACAATTAAGATAATTTGACTTATTATTTTTGTTTGCATTCCTTTTCTTTTTTCTCCTGTCTTATTTTTGTTAAGTCTTCAAATAGTTTTCCAACATTCATTTACAGCAGATATATCCTTTATCTTGTTCCTGATTTCAACAGAAATGCTTTTCACTTTTCCCATTTAGTATGATATTAGTATTAAGTTTATCAAAAGTAATCTTTGTTTAGTTCAATTGTGCTCCTTCTAATTCTTGTTTTTTTTAAAAGCTTTTATTGTAAATAGATATTGAACACTGTTGATAGTATAAGAGAAAAGTCTGATTTCGTTCACTTGTAAGCAGGTATGCAGTTTCTTCAACACCATCTATTAAGAAGACTCTCTTTCCCATGTTCAGCTGAGGCCTTTGTAACTGGGCCTGTCTATGTTTTTGGACTCTGAATGATGTTCCTTTGACCTGGTCTGCTTTTTCTTTAACATCATGCTGTTCTGATAACTATACCTTTTTAATACAGTTTGAAATTGGGAACTTTAATAAATCCATCTATTTTTTTTTCTTTCTGCTCAAAATGATTTTCCTTATTCTTATAATTCCATATGAATTTTAGCATGTTTTTCTTATTTCTACAAAAGCACTTTAAGAAGCCCTTCCCCAAGGAGTTTACTATACTATAGATGGTTTGGAAGTGATATAGGTATTTTAAAAGTTAAAATCATTTATATTTCAATTCTATGGACATCATTTTTTATTTAGTTCTGTCTTCTATAGTATTTTTATTTGATGTTATAGGTTTCCTGAGTTTATTCATTTTATTTGTTTTTGATTTTTTTAATATCACTGTAAATAAAATTGTTTATTCTTTCAATAGTCTGCCATCAGTGTGTAGAAATACAGCTGAGATTTGTTAGCATCTCTTTGTTGGTATGCTAATGAGGAGTCTGAAGAACTGACAGGAAGAATAACCACAAGACACGAAATCATTTAAATGGAAACCGAGAATGATAATCTGCCAAGCACTTGGCAGCTTTGGAGATTATTATGTTGGATATTTTAGGTTTTGTCTAGGTGCTAGCTCATTATAGAGAGAGGCGACTCTAGGGTAGGAAGAGTTTCTGTGTGCCTACAGCTAACATATTAGCAGGACCCAGACCAAGGTTCACAACATTTTTCTTTGCCATATGAGGGGGAAAGCTCAGCTTTGATGAACAGTGCTGCTTCATGCCTCTGCTGGTACATCCATCACTAACAGAACACAAAAACAGATTGTGCAGTGCAAATGCTTTGTCCTGTGGAAATTGCTTTAACTTTTCTACCTGTCAAAGGGTAAAATTATGGAAGAACTTGACAATAAATTATAAGAAACATTATATAAAAACTGTTCTGATACAAGGGTGTCCAGGTATATATAAATTTCTTTTATTTTCTGGTAAATGATCATTGAAGGACATTTATACAAAATTTCTTCCTTAACATAGCAGCCACAGGGTCCATTATTATAAGAACTGTTTTATTATCTTCACTAATACCTGTATTTAAAGCACTCAATGCTTTTACTTTCCTAACAGATTGTTGCAATGTGTATTTTTTTTCATTACATGTTCCATTAGTCCTTTTAGTTGTCTAAAAATTGCTTCAGTTGTATGTCTATCCAACAGAATTTGAACTTTGCTTTTCTGTGTTCCCAGAAACTATTGTTCTTCATATAGTCCTGTGAGGCTATTGTTAATGTAAGTATCCCCGTAATTCTGCCTTCATAAACCTGAGTAAAGTCTGATTCTCAGTTACTGCTTCCCAAATCCTTTCCTTCCAGCTCCTATCCTCCATTAATTAAATGCTTCCCTCTTGAAGTGTATCAATCTTATCCTTTCCTTCTGTTGACAGAGGTGTTCACTGAGTTAGCTTGAGTGACAAAACAAAGTAAAACTCTTTTCAACTACTATTTCTTCTCTGTTTCATATATGATACCACTCTATCATTTACTGTAGTCAGTCATTGTCACCAATCCCTGGACATGCCTTATCTGCCCTGTAAAATCCTTGAGGAAAGGAAATAATAGGTTAGAGCCAGCTACATGGTCAGAATAAAGCCACATGATATCACAGTCTTCTTATTACATCAGCAGTCAGAAAAACTGATTTCAAGAGAACCAATGACAGAGCTCTCAGGAATATGAGGAGTGGGTGACATCTTGTGTGAAAGTTTATCATTGATATGAGGATAGCCATGTCAAGGATCCTAATGCCTCAGACTCATGGCAATAGCAAGGACTTTCCCTGGTCAGGCTCAGGGGAATGGCAAAGCCTTCCACTGATCCAAATATGGATACTGTCTCTTTACACACAGTGTATCAAACACAGCTTCCTTCCCTCAGAAGACTGCAGCCTGAAACTCCTCCATACTTATCATTCAGCTGTATATAATAAACTGGCCTCAATTATTTGTATATGATAATTTAATGACTTTTAGGGTGCTGATACATGTTCCCAAGAACACCCAATCCACCCAGTCCCAGCTTTGCTGAACACACGTCTGTTGTTTCTTCACTCCTCATCTCCCCAGTCAGATCAATCCCAATGCTATGGAGGCTGAAGCACAGGAAGAAAAGTCAAAGTTCGTGGTCCTTTAACAAATCCGTCAATTTGTACACACTAGCCTACTGAGTTGGCTGGAAATTGAGGTTAAAATGTTAGAGAGACTCTAAGAACTTACTATGGTTATCTTTAGATTATAAATCAAATAAACAAGTGAAATACATCATATTATCAATGTAAGAAGTATTTTACCCACACATACTCACAAAGAAAAAGACAGAGAGAGAGGCAGAGAATGAGACAGATAAAGAGACACAGAGAAAATGAAATGAAGAAAGTTTAGAAATATCAAGCAGAGGTACAAGATATATCTTGTCAAGGTAGTGTGTGGAGCAGTGAGGTGAAGTGACAAGATGTATACTGGATTGGGCATGTGTGAAATAGGTCTTGTTTAGGGAATGGAAGGTACAGACACCCCAAGGTAAGACCAAGCAGAGGGTATTGATAGATAAGCATGAAATCCAATATGGCTGGCATGGCATAAGAAAAGGAAACTAGACTGGTACCTTGGGGAGTCAGAGTGATCTTATAGGTCATTTTAAGGACTGACTTTGGTACTAAGATGCAAATTTTGAGACTTTTTATAGTTAGGAAATATGGCATTGGATTTTTGTTATAAAAGAATAGCTTATTTTCCTGAGTTGAAAATAGTGGGACAGTGGCAGAAAGACCATCATTACAAAGCTACTACAATAGTGCAATAAAAGACAATAATACATGGATAAGAGGTAAAGCAGGGAAAGGAGGGAGAATGAATTGATTCTGCATTTGCTAATGGATTTTAGATGGTCAAAGGAGGAAAAGAGAAATTGAACAAAGTTGACTCTAGCAATAAATGTGTTGAAATTGCCATATTCTAGGTAAGGGAAATTTTCTAGTGAGAAAGTATGTTTACTTGTTCTCCAACCTGACATGGGCAAGGGAAGAGGTTAGCTCACTCATGTAAAGTTTAGAATGTTGATTGGATGGATACCAATGAAGTTCCGGCACTTGCTTAACTAAGCAATTACAAAGTACAGGAAATAGATCTGGGTTAGAGAAGCATGTTTGAGGTTCACTATTAATGGGAATATTTGTTCTTCAAAGTATCCAAAGACTGATGTCTAGTGATCTCAACAGAAAACTAATCTTGAAAAGTATGAATAGAGATTTGAGGAAATGTAGCAAGTATATATACTACTTTTTAAATAAAAGAGGACAGTGTTTCAAGGGAAATCTCTTGCAAGGGAGGGTGCTAACAAAGCAGGCCATCACTTCTAAAACAAACTTAACAGATTGCTTGGCCATGTAGGACTTTCCAGAGAAGCCAAATAATACTATGATATCTCAGAATAGTCTGTCAAAAACAGAAAATGGAAAAGCAATATCTCTAGTGGTACTCTTCTCATTTCTAGTTTTCCATTGATAAACATTTTCCTGTATACAGTAACCTAGGAGTTACACCACCCAAATCCTTTGTAGAGCAGAAATTTCCATGGATTCTATCAATCACAGAGTCCATGTAGATCCTCTTGTATCAGAAAAATATATGAAAAGATAAACAAATAAACAGGAAACAAAATAATGGCAAAAAACCCCAACAATGTCAGAACCTTAACTTGCAAGAAGACAAGACCTAAGCTTGAGAACTACATGGCAGTCTAACCAGCTGAAGCCTCACTTTTTGTATGACAGCACATAGCTGGGTTTCAGGAGCTACTTAGCACTGTACAGATGCAAGTTGTGTTCAGTCTGTGTCAGTACACTCTGGAAGAAGGGGGAGCTACAAAATATCACTGTCATTGCATTCTACCAAGTTAAACTCTCACTTATTTTCTATGACCTCTCTGCATGTATTTCCTTCACAGAGCCCACATAAACTATTTTCTGCAATGCCTACACCGGTCAATTAAGGAACTGATTTTGGATTTAAACGTTCTGAGATCTCAGGTGTGATTCTATCAGGCAACTGTATCTAAGTGGACTATCATTCATCATTCTGTATCAGCATAATCATGCACAGGTTACAGACAATTCGCTTTGCTCACAGGGTCACCTGAACAGATCTAAGTAGGTCATAGAGTATAAAAATAGTTGGGAAGCCATGATGTTGGATGCTTCTCAATCATTATTATCATTATTCCATCTTTGTTTCCTGTAATTGAGTTTATAAGGATGAGGATTCCTTTATCTGCCCTACATATTTCTAATGCACTGATAAGCCGCTCAGTCAAATCTGTTGGCTGGGATATATATCTCCAAGCACAAAGCAAAAGAGTCTAATAACTGAGGCATAAGTTGAATTAGCCATATGTGTATATATAAAAATATTTTTATGTATTTATTTATTATATAATTTATTATGTATAGTTGGGTTCATAGACACATATGAACCTAACTATTTATAAGTAAATAAACAACTATATCAAAATCAGCTACAAAGCCAAGTTCATGCCTTGCATTAAATTGTGTGTTTGAGATTAAAAGCCAAGTCCCCCTTTTTTGAAACTGAAATATGAAACATATGATTGGTTTTCTCTTTTAAACACAGAGTCAGGGTTGCAGAAATAATTTGACATACCTCAGTGCCTTTCTCCTGTAAGCATGCCAATCCTGATCCCATGTTTTTAGATGTTGCTGCTTGTTTCCGTTCTTTCATTGCTTGGCCAAGACCTAAGCAGGATCTCTCTGTCTCTCTTTGTCTCTCTCTCTCTTCTCTGTCTCTCTGTCTCTTTCTCTGTTTCTGTCTCTGTCTGTCTGTCTATCTGTCTGTCTCTCTCAGGTCAGCAGCAATGCTGATATGATAGGATCATCCGGTAAAAGGATAACTGGAAGATCATCTACACAGCTTTCAGCAGTCTGAAATCTCCTGGACTCCCAACCAGTAAGGGTAAGAGCCAAGAAATTGTGGCCAAAGTTGAACTAGCTAAACAGGACAAATGGCAAAATGCCCAAAGAGATTTATAAAGATCTTATTCTTTTCTCCTTTGCCTTGGTCAGATATTTAAGGGTAATTGCCCCTTGAAAGATATACAGAGTCAACCTGGGGTGTCACCTAGAGCCAGCCATGCGCAAACAGCTCAGGCTATTGCAGACTGAGTCCTGAACTGTAGAAAGAAAAGATGGAGGAGACAAGACCTGTCCACTCTATCCAAGGGGCTTTTTGCAACAATATGGAAATTGTTACCAGAAAAGATGTTGAGCACATAAACTGAAAATCAACTTGTAATGTAGCCTCCGTTTTCCTCAGTGGGTCTCAGTATTCTGTGTGCTAAGTAACTCTCATTTTTTTAATGTGAAATGCAAAAACAGAATGTTGAAGGGGAGATGACATCCAGTTTGGTGTCTTTAGTCCTGAACTCTCATCTGCTATATAGCCTTTGCTCTCTTTTGTCTGTAGAACATTATTCAACTTTTCCACTCTTAGCCTTGGTATCCCAAATGTAATATGGAAAAGGTCCTGAACAAGTTCCATATGGTATTCCAACATTCTAGTTTAATCTATCTATTGGTTTGGAAGTCACAGTAGGATACACCTGTTAACATATCAGTTGCCATACTGAGTGAAATTCCAGGGAATATTTGAACTGATGTTTAAAACCCCTCATCTTAGAACAGCTTCAGAGATAATCCTCCCCCATGCCTACTTCTGATAAATTACCTTAGTTCAGGAAAGATTAAGGTTCAGGTTGTGCTGTGGAGATAGATGAGTGGGGCTACCTTAAGGCAAATTGAAACTCACACCACCCTGTATTTTGTATTCTACACATTACGGGAGTATACAGAAAATGCAGGAGAAAGTCGATCTTTTCTTTCCTGCATCTTCTCTTTTATGATGTGCACAATGCCATGTATATTCAGTTTTACAACTACATCTTGGGTTGCAGACCAAAATATTTATGTAGTTTTTTTTATATTGCAGAGAAGACTTATTCACACTCTCCTGCACAACATTCTTCAATACCAGACACTTACATACACTCTACTACTCTATTTCCTAATGTGGAATTCCAGGTATGAAACTTTCTGGGTCTTACACATTGTGTGAAATATACTGGGTAGCGAAAGTCTGTCTTATCTCTTCTATCCATCATATGAGGATTAAAAGGAGATATTAACCAATGTTAAGGTCTCAAGGTCACACAGCTAGTAAAGTGTCAGAGTTGAGATGCTATCATATGTCTGTAAGATTAGACATTTCTAGGGTATCTGTGTTGCTACAAAATACTTATATAAACCTGGCTCTCTCTCTCTCTCTCTGTGTGTGTGTGTGTGTGTGTGTGTGTGTATGTGTGTGTGTCCATCCTTTGGAGGAAAGACATGAAGTTATAAGGAGGGTATGATGGTTTGTACCCACAGCAAGTGACACTATTAGATAGTGTGACCCTGGTGGAATGAGTAGGTGTGTCACTGTGGGTGTGAACTTTAATACTTTAGTCCTAGCTGCCTAGAAGTGAGTATTCTTCTAGCAGCCTTCAGATGAAGATGTAGAACTCTCAGCTCCTCCTTCACCATGTCGGTCTAGATGCTGCCATGTTCCTACCTTGATGAAAACAAACTGAACCTCTGAACCTGTAAGCCAGCCTCAATTTAATGTTCTCCTTATAAGAGTTTCCTTGGTCATAGTGTCTGTTCACAGCAGTAAAATCCTAACTAAGTCAGAGGGTGTACAAAGTAGTAACAACAACCTAGACCTGCTGGCCTCTGCAAGTTTCTATGTGTATGATTTCTTACTTAGATTGTAGAGAATATTTGATTATGATAGAGTTTCTGGCAGAGAATCCTCAGCTGTTCCACTCAAAAGGCCTCTTTCTCGTTCTCTTTTAAGAACATATTGATTAGAGCCCAAATAACCTCAACTCTATTCTTAGGACTGCACTTTAATTACAATGGATTCTCAGGAAAACCTGATGTTTCAGCCTCTGCCTATTCTTTCCCCTTCCCCTGTGTCTAATATGCAGAACAGAATCATGCATCAGAATGACTTCCTTTTAAAAATATGATTTGCAAGCAAGATATTAATAATATTGTAGTCACATTAATTGTTTCAACCTTAGTAAGACAAAGGTGAATTTTTAGATTGAATTCAATGCTTAATTTTAAAAATTCATTTTATAACATTTACGATTACATCCTAAGGTAGTAATGAGAACAGTGGCAATAATAACAACAACAATATAATACTCACAATTAAGCATTTACTATTTCTTCACACTGTAGAAACAGTTATGTGCATTATTTCATTTAATAGAGTAATCACACATATTATTATTATTCCTACTTTGCAAGATTTGGGTCCAGAGAGTAAAACAGTTTTTCCCAGCTTCACTCAGTTAGTACAAAGAGTCTAGAATCTCTCTGGCTCTGGAGGCTGAGGTTTTAATTATCAACATAAACTAAATATCTGAAAAGCAGGAAGTTGATTTGAGAGCTCTAAAGAGGCCCTAGAAGAGCAACTATGAATTCTGATGGCTTCTGGGGGTGAGTGAGATCCTGGGGCTTTTATTTTGCATGTAAACCACTGGGGATTTTTGCCTGTAGCAACTCTACAGATTACACTGGAATTCTGAGGGGTCCAGGCACTAGCTGGGAAGTCAGGTGACAGAAACAATGACTCAAACCAATCAGATGATCACAAACCTGGAGTCCCCAGCGGGGTTCCAGGTGGTCAGGCATAGCTCTGGACATCTAGTAAAGCAGTGACTTGGGAAAGGCAAGCACTGGACTGGCCTTGAGCTGCCTCGATGACATCTGGGACAGGGAAGTCCTAAGCACCAGGGACAGGGATCTCAAGTCCTTGCTTTAATTGGCCTAAAGGACCTGCAAGCAAACTTGGTTTTGCTGCCCAGCTCTTCCTCGATTTTCAGGATCTGATTGTACTTGGCCAGGCACTCAGATCGGCAAGGGGCACCGTATTTGTTCTGCCCAGTGCAGAGCTTTAGCACTAGGTCAACAATGAAAGTATTCTCAGTCTTCCTAGATCGATGGAACACCATGACGGCCCAGACATTGGACGGGGCCAGCTTACACGCCTGCATAGTCTTGGTCACAGAACTGATCTGGTTCAGTTTGAGAAGGAGGCAGTTGCAGGAATTCTTGCCCACAGTCTTGGTAATCCGTTTAGGACTGGTGACTGTAAGGTAATCCCCCACCACCTGGATGCCTGCACTAGCTGTGAACTTCTGCCAAGTTTTCCAGTCATCGTGGTCAAAGAGGTTTTCAATAGACACTACTGGGTACTCCTGGATAAAGGACTATTCCTATGTCAGCCAGATGGACAGGTGTGATGTACCTGCTCAAGTCATTCTGAGACTTGTAGTCCAGTCATACTGCCAGACCTGTAGAACTTAGAGGTAGCAATGTCCATACTGATGACAACCTGGTCAGTTTAGCTGGCCTTTGCAATTGCAGTCTTCAGCAGTTCCAGGACCTCTTTGTTCTCCAGGATGTTAGGTGCAAATACGTCCTCATCACCCATACTGGTGGCATCACCGCTTGAAGATGTTCTTCAGGTTTTAGTAGACCTCTACTCCAATATACATGGCGTCCTGGAAACAGGATGACTCCACAGGCAGGATCATGACCTCTTCCATGGCCAGCTTATTGCAGTCATGAGAACCACCATTGATCACATTGAAAGCTGAGATAGGTAGGGTGACTTCAGGGTTGCTAGCTAAGTCGGCAATGTGATGGTAAAGGGGCACGAACTTGGCAGAAAGCCAGGGACACTCCCAGGATGATATTTACACCAAATTTAGATTTATTCTCAGTGCCATCCATCTCGATCATTAGTTTGTCAATGCTCTCTTGCTCCACAATAATCAGTTTCTTGCTAAGCAGACCAGGTGCAATAGTGTTATTGAGGTAGTCAGCAGCCTTTGAGACACTCTTCCCCATGAAGCATATCTTATCATTGTTGGAGGAGACTTTCTGTGCTGTAGAGATCCACCTCAATATTGGGATTCCCATGAAAGTCAAAGATCTCTGAAGCATGGATCTTGAAAATAGATGAGGTGAACTTCGGTCTACCAGACGGCTGTGAAAGAAGGAAAGAGGGTTGTGCAGATACAGAAGAGAATGATATTCTGATGCTTTTAATGAATTCAATAAATTTGATAATTAAGATACCAGAGAACAGGACAACAGGAAATAGACCTCACTAACACCAACACCAAGCATCGGTATTTCATTAATGTCTCTTAGAGCTCAATAGAAAAAGAAAAGGAAAGAAAAGAAAAAAAGAAAAAAAAAAGGAAAGAAAAGAAAAAAGACAAAAGAAATCTATGCAAACATATGCCTATAATGTCTCCTAAGTATCAAAATCAAACCAAAACATTGCAAGCAGATAATACTTAAATGCCTGGTTCCAGGCCAAACAGATAATAAAAGGACAGCTTATTGTCAAGTCTCTGGCTCCATTAGCAACATATGGAATATTTTGTTATACATGAAAAAAAGTTTATGAATTTTAAGTGTCTGGTTAAAAATTGCAATTATTTGGTTAAATAATTGAAACTATTACTAGAGAGACAGAGGAATATTGTAGAGATCAAATTGTATTATCTGCAATTCCTCAGAATACTCAGTTTTGTTAATTAATGTTTTCTTTTTTTGAGAACAATTTTTTATTACATATTTTCTTTATTTGCATTTCAGATGTTATATCCTTTTCTGGTTTCCCCTCCAAAAACCCGCTATCTCCCCATTTACCAACACACACACTCCTCCTTCCTGGACCTGAAACTTCACAGGACCAAGGGCCTCTCCTCCCATTGATGACCAACTAGGCCATCCTCTGCTACATAAGCAGCTGGAGCCATGAGTCCCACCATATGTTTTCTTGGTTGGTGGTTTAGTCCCAGTGAGCACTGAGAACTGGTTAGTTCATATTGATGTTTTTCCTATGGGGCTGCAAACCCCTTCAACTCTTTGGGTCCTTTCTCTAGCTCCTTCATTAGGGACCCTGTGCTCAGCCCAATGGATGGCAGTGAACATCCACTTCTGTATTTGTCAGGCACTGGGAGAGCCTCTCAGGGGACAGCTATATCAGGCTCCTGTCAGCAGGCTCTTGTTGGCATCCACAATAGTGTCTGGGTTTGGTGGTTGTATATGGGATGGATCCCCAGGTGGGACAGTCTCTGATGGTCATTCCTTCAGGCTCTGTTCCACACTTTGTCTCTGTAACACCTTCCATGGGTATTTTATTCCCCTTTCTAAGAACAGTCAAAGTATGTACACTTTGGTCTTCCTTCTTCTTGAGTTTCACATGTTTTGAGAATTGTATCTTGGGTATCCCAAATTTCTGGGCTAATATTCACTTATCAGTGAGTGCATATCATGTGTGCTCTTTTGTGATTGGGTTACCTCACTCAGGATGATAGTTGTCTTTCATATATTTCTTTCATAATTTATATACTGTATGTTGATTTGTCTCAATCCTTACTCTTTATTGATATTTAAATTATTCTCTAATATTAATAATTTCATAAAATATACAAATAAATTCAATATCTACCCCCTTTCACTCCTCCAACTCTACCTATAATCTCCAGACATGTTCATCCTTCCCAGATTCAAATATTTTATTTTTTATTAATTTTTATTATTCCTTTAATTTTTGATATGACAGTTGCATCAGTTTTCCCTCTCCTTCCTCTAAACTTTCCAGTATACCATCCTTGCTCTTTCAAATTTATGCCCTCTTTTAATTAGTTGTGATTGTATGAGTTTTTATATATATATATATATAGACACACATACATTCTCTCATACACTCACACACACACACACACACACACACACACACACACACACACACACATTATCAGAATAAGAATCTGATTAATGTCACTTGTTTGTATGTTTTCAGCACTGACCATTTTCTATTGCGTAAACGAGTGGTATAGTCTTTTTCCTGGGTAAGATGATTTCTCCTACTCTCAGTTGCCTGTAGTTCTTTGTGTAGAATTGAGGCCTCATGGGTTTCCCCATCCATTCTCGGCACATCTATATTGTTGTCATTGTTCATCTTATGTTTAGGCAATAACCTTGGTTAGATTGTATGTGTATGGATTCTGATATTACTTGGAGACATAGTCTCACAGCAAGCTCCCTGATTATTTCCTCTTCTCTTCTCTCCTTCTCTTCTCCTTCTCCTTCTCCTTCTCCTTCTCTCCTCCTCCTCCTCCTCCTCCTTCTTCTTCTTCTTCTTCATCCTCTCTCTCTCTCTCTCTCTCTCTCTCTCTCTCTCTCTCTCTCTCTCTCTCTCTCTCTCTCTCCAGTGTTCCCTGAGCCTTAGGTACAGGAATTGTTTTGTAAATGTATTCACTGGGAATCAGGTCCACAAATCTGAATTTCCATTGGTTGTGGTCTTGTGTACTGAGCTCCTTCTGCTGCAGAGAGAAATTTACTTGATGAGGGGTGAGGACTACACTTATCTGTGGATATAAGGATAAACATTTAAAATGTATTTAGGGATTATGCTGGTACAGTAAAGTTGTGGTTATAGATTCTCCTATAAGATATATGGCTTCTCTAGCCCTTGCTTTCTACCTTTTTAAAATCACCTTTTCATGCCTTTCAGTAACCACAGGCCCCTTTCTTTTTTTTTTTTTTTTTTTAATTTTTTTTTATTACGTATTTTCCTCAATTACATTTCCAATGCTATCCCAAAAGTCCCCCATACCCTCCCCCCACTCCCCTACCCACCCATTCCTATTTTTTAGCCCTGGCGTTCCCCTATACTGGGGCATATAAAGTTTGCATGTCCTATGGGCCTCTCTTTCCCTGATATAGCTGTCTCTTGTGAGACTATGCCGGGGCCTAGCAAACACAGAAGTGGATGTTCACAGTCAGCTATTGGATGGATCACAGGGCCCCCAATGGAGGAGCTAGAGAAAGTACCCAAGGAGCTATAGGGAACTGCAACCCTATAGGTGCAACAACATTATGAACTAACCAGTACCCCGGAGCTCTTGACTCTAGCTGCATATGTATCTCAGGCCCCTTTCTAATGTGCATGTCTTTACATTTTGTTTTATGATCCACTGAGTTATCCAAGTCCATGTGTGTGATCAGGAATACAGAACTATCTGTTTGATCCTAGTGGTCCCACAGGTGGATGCACACCTGAATGGAACTGTAAATAATTATTCAATGGGAAAGGAGAGGATCCATTGAGTCTCTCTTCCATCGCTGTCTGATTACTGATAAGTTCTACCTTGTCCAGGAAAATGTACCTGCTGTAGGTTCACGGTTGTTGTGGCTCTTTTGTACCCTGAAGATAAGGTCTTCCAGGCCTTACCCTTATCTCTCTACTCGTATACCCCTTTTCCTACCATTCTATAATAAACCCTAAGGCTTTTTTTTTTTTTCCATTTTTTATTAGGTATTTAGCTCATTTACATTTCCAATGCTATACCGAAAGACCCCCTTACCCACCCACCCCCACTCCCCTACCCACCCACTCCCCCCCTTTGGCCCTGGCGTTCCCCTGTACCGGGGCACACAAAGTCTGCGTGTCCAATGGGCCTCTCTTTCCAGTGATGGCCGACTAGGCCATCTTTTGATACATATGCAGCTAGAGTCAAGAGCTCAGGGGTACTGGTTAGTTCATAATGTTGTTCCACCTATAGGGTTGAAGATCCCTTTAGCTCCTTGGGTACTTTCTCTAGCTCCTCCATTGGGAGCCCTGTGATCCATCCATTAGCTGACTGTGAGCATCCACTTCTGTGTTTGCTAGGCCCCGGCATAGTCTCACAAGAGACAGCTACATCTGGGTCCTTTCAGTAAAATCTTGCTAGTGTATGCAATGGTGTCAGCATTTGGAAGCTGATTATGGGGTGGATCCCTGGATATGGCAGTTTCTACATGGTCCATCCTTTCATCTCAGCTCCATACTTTGTTTCTGTAACTCCTTCCATGGGTGTTTTGTTCCCACTTCTAAGGAGGGGCATAGTGTCCACACTTCAGTCTTCATTTTTCTTGAGTTTCATGTGTTTAGGAAATTGTATCTTATATCGTGGGTATCCTAGGTTTTGGGCTAGTATCCACTTATCAGTGAGTACATATTGTGTGAGTTCCTTTGTGATTGTGTTACCTCACTCAGGATGATGCTCTCCAGGTCCATCCATTTGGCTAGGAATTTCATAAATTCATTCTTTTTAATAGCTGAGTAGTACTCCATTGTGTAGATGTACCACATTTTCTGTATCCATTCCTCTGTTGAGGGGCATCTGGGTTCTTTCCAGTTTCTGGCTATTATAAATAAGGCTGCTATGAACATAGTGGAGCATGTGTCCTTCTTACCAGTTGGGGCTTCTTCTGGATATATGCCCAGGAGAGGTATTGCTGGATCCTCCGGTAGTACTATGTCCAATTTTCTGAGGAACCGCCAGACTGATTTCCAGAGTGGTTGTACAAGCCTGCAATCCCACCAACAATGGAGGAGTGTTCCTCTTTCTCCACATCCTCGCCAGCATCTGCTGTCACCTGAATTTTTGATCTTAGCCATTCTGACTGGTGTGAGGTGGAATCTCAGGGTTGTTTTGATTTGCATTTCCCTGATGATTAAGGATGTTGAACATTTTTTCAGGTGCTTCTCTGCCATTCGGTATTCCTCAGGTGAGAATTCTTTGTTCAGTTCTGAGCCCCATTTTTTAGGGGGGTTATTTGATTTTCTGAGGTCCACCTTCTTGAGTTCTTTATATATGTTGGATATTAGTCCCCTATCTGATTTAGGATAGGTAAAGATCCTTTCCCAGTCTGTTGGTGGTCTTTTTTTCTTATAGACAGTGTCTTTTGCCTTGCAGAAACTTTGGAGTTTCATTAGGTCCCATTTGTCAATTCTCGATCTTACAGCACAAGCCATTGCTGTTCTGTTCAGGAATTTTTCCCCTGTGCCCATATCTTCAAGGCTTTTCCCCACTTTCTCCTCTATAAGTTTCAGTGTCTCTGGTTTTATGTGAAGTTCCTTGATCCACTTAGATTTGACCTTAGTACAAGGAGATAAGTATGGATCGATTCGCATTCTTCTACATGATAACAACCAGTTGTGCCAGCACCAATTGTTGAAAATGCTGTCTTTCTTCCACTGGATGGTTTTGGCTCCCTTGTCGAAGATCAAGTGACCATAGGTGTGTGGGTTCATTTCTGGGTCTTCAATTCTATTCCATTGGTCCACTTGTCTGTCTCTATACCAGTACCATGCAGTTTTTATCACAATTGCTCTGTAGTAAAGCTTTAGGTCAGGCATGGTGATTCCACCAGAGGTTCTTTTATCCTTGAGAAGAGTTTTTGCTATCCTCGGTTTTTTGTTATTCCAGATGAATTTGCAAATTGCTCCTTCTAGTTCGTTGAAGAATTGAGTTGGAATTTTAATGGGGATTGCATTGAATCTGTAGATTGCTTTTGGCAAGATAGCCATTTTTACAATGTTGGTCCTGCCAATCCATGAGCATGGGAGATCTTTCCATCTTCTGAGATCTTCTTTAATTTCTTTCTTCAGGGACTTGAAGTTTTTATCATACAGATCTTTCACTTCCTTCGTTAGAGTCACGCCGAGATATTTTATATTATTTGTGGCTATTGAGAAGGGTGTTGTTTCCCTAATTTCTTTCTCAGCCTGTTTATTCTTTGTGTAGAGAAAGGCCATTGACTTGTTTGAGTTAATTTTATATCCAGCTACTTCACCGAAGCTGTTTATCAGGTTTAGGAGTTCTCTGTTGGAATTTTTAGGGTCACTTATATATACTATCATATCATCTGCAAAAAGTGATATTTTGACTTCCTCTTTTCCAATTTGTATCCCCTTGATCTCCTTTTGTTGTCGAATTGCTCTGGCTAATACTTCAAGTACTATGTTGAAAAGGTAGGGAGAAAGTGGGCAGCCTTGTCTAGTCCCTGATTTTAGTGGGATTGCTTCCAGCTTCTCTCCATTTACTTTGATGTTGGCTACTGGTTTGCTGTAGATTGCTTTTATCATGTTTAGGTATTGGCCTTGAATTCCTGATCTTTCCAGAACTTTTATCATGAATGGGTGTTGGATCTTGTCAAATGCTTTTTCTGCATCTAACGAGATGATCATGTGGTTTTTGTCTTTGAGTTTGTTTATATAATGGATTACATTGATGGATTTTCGTATATTAAACCATCCCTGCATCCCTGGAATAAAACCTACTTGGTCAGGATGGATGATTGCTTTAATGTGTTCTTGGATTCGGTTAGCGAGAATTTTATTAAGAATTTTTGCATCGATGTTCATAAGAGAAATTGGTCTGAAGTTCTCTATCTTTGTTGGATCTTTCTGTGGTTTAGGTATCAGAGTAATAGTGGCTTCATAAAATGAGTTGGGTAGAATACCTTCTACTTCTATCTTGTGAAAAAGTTTGTGCAGAACTGGAGTTAGATCTTCTTTGAAGGTCTGATAGAACTCTGCACTAAACCCGTCTGGTCCTGGGCTTTTTTTGGCTGGGAGACTATTAATAACTGCTTCTATTTCTTTAGGGGATATGGGACTGTTTAGAAGGTCAACTTGATCCTGATTCAACTTTGGTACCTGGTATCTGTCCAGAAATTTGTCCATTTCGTCCAGGTTTTCCAGTTTTGTTGAGTATAGCCTTTTGTAGAAGGATCTGATGGTGTTTTGGATTTCTTCAGGATCTGTTGTTATGTCTCCCTTTTCATTTCTGATTTTGTTAATTAGGATTTTGTCCCTGTGCCCTTTAGTGAGTCTAGCTAAGGGTTTATCTATCTTGTTGATTTTCTCAAAGAACCAACTCCTCGTTTGGTTAATTCTTTGAATAGTTCTTCTTGTTTCCACTTGGTTGATTTCACCCCTGAGTTTGATTATTTCCTGCCGTCTACTCCTCTTGGGTGAATTTGCTTCCTTTTTTTCTAGAGCTTTTAGATGTGTTGTCAAGCTGCTAGTATGTGCTCTCTCCCGTTTTTTCTTGAAGGCACTCATAGCTATGAGTTTCCCTCTTAGAAATGCTTTCATTGTGTCCCAAAGGTTTGGGTACGTTGTGGCTTCATTGTCATTAAACTCTAAAAAGTCTTTAATTTCTTTCTTTATTCCTTCCTTGACCAAGGTATCATTGAGAAGAGTGTTGTTCAGTTTCCATGTGAATGTTGGCTTTCTGTTATTTATTTTGTTATTGAAGATCAGCCTTAGTGCATGGTGATCTGATAGGATACATGGGACAATTTCAATATTTTTGAATCTGTTGAGGCCTGATTTGTGACCTATTATGTGGTCAATTTTGGAGAAGGTACCATGAGGTGCTGAGAAGAAGGTATATCCTTTTGTTTTAGGATAAAATGTTCTGTAGATATCTGTCAGATCCATTTGTTTCATCACTTCTGTTAGTTTCAGTGTGTCCCTGTTTAGTTTCTGTTTCCATGATCTGTCCATTGGTGAAAGTGGTGTGTTGAAGTCTCCCACTATTATTGTGTGAGGTGCAATGTGTGCTTTGAGCTTTACTAAAGTTTCTTTAGTGAATGTGGCTGCTCTTGTATTTGGAGCATAGATATTCAGAATTGAGAGTTCCTCTTGGAGGATTTTACCTTTGATGAGAATGAAGTGTCCCTCCTTGTCTTTTTTGATGACTTTGGGTTGGAAGTCAATCTTATCAGATATTAGGATGGCTACTCCTGCTTGTTTCTTCATACCATTTGCTTGGAAAATTGTTTTCCAGCCTTTCATTCTGAGGTAGTGTCTATCTTTTTCTCTGAGATGAGTTTCCTGTAAGCAGCAAAATGTTGGGTCTTGTTTGTGTAGCCAGTTTGTTAGTCTATGTCTTTTTATTGGCGAGTTGAGACCATTGATGTTAAGAGATATTAAGGAAAAGTAATTGTTGCTTCCTGTTATTTTAGTTGTTAAAGGTGGCATTCTGTTCTTGTGGCTGTCTTCTTTTAGGTTTGTTGAGGGATTACCTTCTTGTTTTTTCTAGGGCGTTGTTCCCGTTCTTGTATTGGTTTTTTTCTGTTATTATCCTTTGAAGGGCTGGATTCATGGAGAGATAATGCGTGAATTTGGTTTTGTCGTGGAATACTTTGGTTTCTCCCTCTATGATAATTGAGAGTTTGGCTGGGTATAGTAGCCTGGGCTGCAGTTTGTGTTCTCTTAGTGTCTGTATAACATCTGTCCAGGCTCTTCTGGCTTTCATAGTCTCTGGTGAAAAATCTGGTGTAATTCTGATAGGCTTGCCTTTATATGTTACTTGACCTTTTTCCCTTACTGCTTTTAGTATTCTATCTTTATTTAGTGCATTTGATGTTCTGATTATTATGTGTCGGGAGGAATTTCTTTTCTGGTCCAGTCTATTTGGAGTTCTGTAGGCTTCTTGTATGTTCATATGCATCTCATTCTTTAGATTTGGGAAGTTTTCTTCAATAATTTTGTTGAAGATGTTTGCTGGACCTTTGAGTTGAAAATCTTCATTCTCATCCACTCCTATTATCCGTACGTTTGGTCTTCTTATTGTGTCCTGGATTTCCTGGATATTTTGAGTTAGGATCTTTTTGCATTTTCCATTTTCTTTGATTGTTGTGCCGATGTTCTCTATGGAATCTTCTGCACCTGAGATTCTCTCTTCCATCTCTTGTATTCTGTTGCTGATGCTCAAATCTATGGTTCCAGATTTCTTTCCTAGGGTTTCTATCTCTAGTGTTGCCTCGCTTTGAGTTTTCTTTATTGTGTCTACTTCCCTTTTTAGGTCTAGTATGGTTTTGTTCATTTCCATCACCTGTTTGTATGTTTTTTCCTCTTTTTCTGTAAGGACTTCTACCTGTTTGATTGTGTTTTCCTGTTTTTCTTTAAGGACTTGTAACTCTTTAGCAGTGTTCTCCTGTATTTCTTTAAGTGATTTATTAAAGTCCTTCTTGATGTCCTCTACCATCATCATGAGATATGCTTTTAAATCTAGGTCTAGGTTCTCAGGTGTGTTGGGGTTCCCTGGACTGGGCGAAGTGGGTGTGCTGGGTTCTGGTGATGGTGAGTGGTCTTGGTTCCTGTTAGTAAGATTCCTCCGTTTACCTTTCGCCATCTGGTAATCTCTGGAGTTAGTAGTTATAGTTGACTCTGTTTAGAGATTGTTCTTCTGGTGATTCTGTTACCGTCTATCAGCAGACCTGGGAGACAGATTCTCTCCTCTGAGTTTCAGTGCTCAGAGCACTCTCTGCTGGCAAGCTCTCTTACAGGGAAGGTGCGCAGATATCTTGTATTTGGACCTCCTCCTGGCCGAAGAAGAAGGCCCAAAACAGGACCTTTCTCAGACACTGTGTTGCTTTGGCAGTTCCCAGGTGGTACAGACTCTCAGCGCCTCTGTGCTTCCGCCTGTTCCAGAAGCTGTCAGGTTCTCTGGCGCACCCTCTCACCTGTTCAGACTAATTTCCTAAGTTCGGCGGGTCCCGGACCAAGATGGCGACCGCTGCTGCTGTGGCTTAGGTCGCCTCCCCAGCCGGGCGGGCACCTGTCCTCTGGTCCGGAAGGTGGCCGGCTGTCCCCGGCCCACACAGGGTGCTGCCTCAGCCCCTCTGTGCTTCTGCCTGTTCCAGAGGCTGTCAGGTTCTCTGGCGCACCCTCTCACCTGTTCAGACTAATTTCCTAAGTTCGGCGGGTCCCGGACCAAGATGGCGACCACTGCTGCTGTGGCTTAGGCCGCCTCCCCAGCTGGGCGGGCACCTGTCCTCTGGTCCGGAAGGTGGCCGGCTGTCCCCGGCCCACACAGGGTGCTGCCTCAGCGCCTCTGTGCTTCTGCCTGTTCCAGAAGCTGTCAGGTTCTCTGGCGCACCCTCTCACCTGTTCAGACTAATTTCCTAAGTTCGGCGGGTCCCGGACCAAGATGGCGACCGCTGCTGCTGTGGCTTAGGCCGCCTCCCCAGCCGGGTGGGCACCTGTCCTCCGGTCCGGAAGGTGGCCGGCTGTCCCCGGCCCACACAGGGTGCTGCCTCAGCGCCTCTGTGCTTCTGCCTGTTCCAGAAGCTGTCAGGTTCTCTGGTGCACCCTCTCACCTGTTCAGACTAATTTCCTAAGTTCGGCGGGTCTCGGACCAAGATGGCGACCGCTGCTGCTGTGGCTTAGGCCGCCTCCCCAGCCGGGCGGGCACCTGTCCTCCGGTTCGGAAGGTGGCCGGCTGTCCCCGGCCCACAAAGGGTGCTGCCTCAGCGCCTCTGTGCTTCCGCCTGTTCCAGAAGCTGTCAGGTTCTCTGGCGCACCCTCTCACCTGTTCAGACTAATTTCCTAAGTTCGGCGGGTCCCGGACCAAGATGGCGACCACTGCTGCTGTGGCTTAGGTCGCCTCCCCAGCCGGGCGGGCACCTGTCCTCCGGTCCGGAAGGTGGCCGGCTGTCCCCGGCCCACACAGGGTGCTGCCTCAGCCCCTCTGTGCTTCTGCCTGTTCCAGAGGCTGTCAGGTTCTCTGGCGCACCCTCTCACCTGTTCAGACTAATTTCCTAAGTTCGGCGGGTCCCGGACCAAAAACCCTAAGTCTTAGACACTGTACACTTAACTGTCTCTGACACTTAGCACCTTGAAAAGCAAAAAATTGTTTCATTCTCCATCATTCACTGTAAAGAGAAACTTCTCTGATTAAGGCTAAGAGTAATATCTGTCTATAGGCATATATATTTATGTTTTTATATAGTTAGAAGATTACTTGCTGCCTTGTCAATTCAGCTAAACAGCAATAGTAACATATCCCCTAGAATCATAAATATTTTTTACTAGGTTTACAGTACCAGATATGAAATATCCTCTACAAATCAGCTCTCCAAACAAATAAGAGAGAGGTTGGTTACCCTCCAAACAACTACCCCACTATTGTAGTGATGAGCATATCTTTTCTGGTTGGTTGTTGTTGTAGTTCAGAGTTCAACAATGGGGTAAAACAACGGATGTACTTTCTCCACCCCCCCACCCACTTTTCATAGCGCTTTCTGGCACTGTGGATATTAATCACCAGGTAGGAAGCTTTCAGCTCAATTTCAGCATGTTTTCCTTATAGCATGCAATCACAGTATGTGTTATTTTCAACAACGTCTTTACTATATAGTTCTGTTGGACAACAGAAGAATGGCAAAAGATATATCTTTGCAGGGACCACTGGATAGTATTAAACAACAATTTGTAAGCAGGTAATCCATACGTGACACCGGGTTTGTTTTTTAATAACCCCGGAGTTCTGGGAGCAGCAATATTCAATCAAGTTGGGTATCTTCATTTATTTTATTTTTAACTTTTTTAGCTTATATTTTTAAACTGACATACAAAATAATAGGTTTGCATGTGGCTCTTTCATATACTCTTCATTTGGATTAAGTTTCTTACCCTATTCTTTTTCTTTCCCATTTCTTCATCTCTGTTTAACATTTCATCCTACAGTACTGCAGCTCGGTATGTTCTGCCTTCTATTTTCTTTCAATGAGACATCAGATTGATGGTCATTTTTAAATTTCTTTTATTAGGCTTTTATAGGTTAAATACCCAGATCTAAGCATTCAAGGCTATGGTTTACATATGGTTTGCATGGGTATTTGATATTCATTCAGTATATTTTTTTTCTACTTCTATCAACGTACCTGCAAATTGTATTTTTATTTAAAGCTTAATAAAATTCAACTCAAAATATATCACATTTTCATTATCCATCCATGGACAATTGTATTAAATTTTGAAATCACATTGTTGAGACAAATATGACAGTTTTTTTTTTCTTTTTACATTGTTTCCTTGCAAAGCATCTTTTAAAGCATCAAGTTGACAGTTGTTACATTCAGCAAGAAACTGCCCATACAATGTCCTCTATTTGATAAATCAGGACAAATAAGGAGGTGAATCGCTAGCTTCTGTTCATTGAAACCACACAAGAAGCTTGTAAATATTTCCATTCTTGGTCTTGATTTGGGACCCAGGATTTACAGTTTCCTGATTCTATCATTTTATATGAATGATTTTCTGGACACTTGAAGAAAAACATGAATCTTGATGATGAAATAAAGCATACACCACTTGGTCTAAACTTATTATGCACCCAACACTATGCTGGGCTTTGTAGAGGATTTACTATGGAAAAAATACATGGAAAGCAACACACTCTAGTGGATCAAAATTAATAGTATATAATATGTATCATGTACTCTAACAGTCATAGGAACTTCTACAGAGTCATTCCAAGCAAGAGCAGCAGCAGCAGTGGAGTACAAGCATCTGGAGCCTAGAGGACTACGCGTGTGCTACAAGGGGCATGGCTGGAGAAGTGACCCAAGCCCTTGGAGGAGCTCAGAAGATCGTGAGTTGGATCCCAGACATTGGATGGTTGGAGATTGATTTTTGCTTTGATTGTGACTATGCCCTGATATTTTCCCTCTTGAAGGAAGAAACTGTTTTAGTGGAGCCCGCAGTTAAGAGACTTTTAATTGTAAAAAGAGTTTGGATTTTAAAAGAGATGGATATTTTAAAGAGATTGAAAATTTAAGAGTATGTAAAGACTGTGGGACTTTTAAAGTTGTTTAGATCAATTAGTTCAGCCCTTTTATAAAGTAAATATCCACTAAAGAGCATGTGTCATAGCAATAGTAAGAAAATACAATGTAAGTACCTATGTGGAAGTAACAGTAGTCTGATCAGAAATGGTTGACACTGAGCCTCCATACACCTTTCAATATTCAAGTCTTGATTAATGTGAACGTGTCTTCCAGCCATCAAGTTGCATGGGTTGTTTATCACTATTAAGGTAACTCTAATTCCTGTTAGTTCACAAATCTGTGATTAAGGAAAACTCAATTCATCCATATTTGAATTGGGAGGATTTCATAACCAGTACTCAGACTGGCCTATATGAGCAGAAATCCTTTAGATTTCTAAAAAGAATAAAATTTGGCAGATGCCATAATGTAAATATATTCCAACAAGAAAACATGTCTCCCCTTCCATTGATGTCAGATAAGGCAATCCTCTGCTACATATGTATCTGGAGACATGGATATCACCATGTATACTTTTTGGTTGGTTGTTTAGTCTCTGGGAGTACTGGGTGGTCACGGGAGATGATATTGTTCTTCTTCTGGTATTGCAATCCCCTTCAGCTCTTTCGGTCCTTATGATTGTGTCTCTTAGAGATTTTCTTTGAAGGTTCTGAGCTATCTTCTTTTACATTCCCCTTTGGTACTGTTATCTTGACATTTGCCTTTGTAGAAACCACGTTTATATATAATACTTCACATGTTGTTAGCACATGGTAGGTACTCAGTACATACTTTCCACTGAGTAAATGTAGACAGAAACAAGTATTAATTGAATTACTAATAATGAAATTGATGGTCAAGACTATCTTTCTACAACTCATTCCAATTTTCCTTTGCTTTGTCTATTTTAAGCTACATATAATTCATGTAATAAAAAAATCACACATTTTAATTATGTAGAGGTTAATTATTTAAAGGATATTCTTAAATACAGTATGCCAGTATATACAGTTTGGTTACATAGTTATCCTTTCATCATACATTAAGCCATTTTTATGCCCCAAATATAACTTAGATATTTCACTCCTGAAAATATACCCAAATCACTCTCTCTAGTGAAACAGGAATACCTGTTCATTCTTGCTCATTGCTGTCATGTTCACAATGACTAGAAAACAAATGCACACCAAATACCCAACAACAAATGGGTAGGTAAAACAGGTGTGGTATAGATGCATAATATAATATTACTCAGCTCTAAAGAAAAATAAAATAGGCAGAGAAATAGGTAGAATTGAAAAAAATACATTATTTTCAATTTGGTAACACAGACACAAATGTTCAAATGCCACGTGTTATCTCTCATGAGGATATGAAGATGCTAACTTTATTCTTTATTCTTATATGAAGTAACTGTGCAAACCAGGAAGTGAGGAAGGAAGAAAAGGAAGAGATTAACTTAGGTATCTTCAGGGTAGTAGACTGTAAGTAAAGAGAAAATAAAATGGAGAATACTGTTAGTGAAAAAATTTAGGCAAAGAGAAATTTGGGGAAATTGGGAAGATGATGAGAAAGGATGAGGAAGATTTGTAGAGGTAAAACAGCAGATACTGGTGAGGATGTGGAGAAAGAGGAGCACTCCTTCATTGCTGGTGGGATTATAAATGGCGTAGGATTATAAATGGAAATCAGTTTGGCGGTTCCTCAGAAAATTGGACATAGTACTACCTGAGGACTCAGCAATACCATTCCTGGTCATATATGCAGAAGATACCCCAATATGTAATAAGGACACATGTTCAAGTATGATTGTAGCAGCCTTATTTTTAATAGCCAGAAGCTGGAAAGAACCCAGATGTCTCTCCACCAAGGATTAGATACAGAAAATGACTTCATGAAATTCTTAGGCAAATGGATGGAACTAGAAAATATCATCCTGAGTAAGGTAACCCAGTCACAAAAGAAAACACATGGTATTCACTCACTGATAAGTAGATACTAGCCTAGAAGCTTGGAATACTGAAGATACAATTCACAGACTACATGAAGCTCAAGAAGAAGGAAGACCAAAGTGTGGACGCTTCAGTCCTTCTTAGAAGAGGGAACAAACTACTCAAGGGGGGAAATATGGAGACAAAGTGTGGAGCAATGACTGAAGGAAAGGCCATCCAGAGACTGCCCCACCTGGAAATTCATACAATCACCAAACCCAGACACTATTGTGGATGCCAAGAACTGATTGCTGATATAACTGTCTCCTGAGAGGCTCTGCCAGAGCCTGACAAATACAGAGGCAGATGTTCACAGCAAACCATTGTACTGAGCACAGGGTCCCCAATGGAGGAGTTAGAGAAAGGAATGAAGGATTGAAAGGGGTTTGAATCCCCATAGGAGGAACAACAATATCAATGAATACAGACTCCCTAGAGCTCCCAGGGACTAAACCAGGGACCAAGGAGTAGACATGGAGAGCCTCATGGTTCCAGCCGTATATGTAGCAGAGGACGGCCTTGTCAGGCATCAGTGGGAGCAGAGGCCCTGGGTCCTGTGATGGCTTGATGTCTCAGTGTAGGGGAATGTGAGGACAGGGAGGAGGGAGTGAGTGGGTGAGTTGATGAGCACTCTCAGAAGCTGGTGGAGAAGGGATAGTTTAGTGGGTTTCCTGAGGGGAAACCAAACCAGGAAAGGGATAACATTTGAAATGAAAATAAAGAAAATATCTACTAAAAGAAAAAAAAGAGAGTAGAGAAAGAGAGACAGAAGAAAAGTGACTTAAAGTATTCATTAATAATCAATGATTTATTATTCACAGTTTAGATGATTGGAAGTCTATGGTCAAGTTAACTAAGAATTCCACATCTTCTGAGGGTCTCTTCCTTATAGATGACATCTGTGTTATCACAAGGCAGAAAAGACAAAACTTCTTTGACATTGATAATAAGAGCACCGGTCTCATTTATGAGCAGGGAACTACCCTGGTTTAGTCAATTGCTAAAGACCACTTCTTAAGAATCGTTTATAATGTCATTCTGGGCATTAAAGTTGCAAAATATGAACTCACAGAGAGGGGAGACATTGGTATTCAGGTTATAGCACTTCCAATGTCCCAGGTATCATTCAGATGTCTAAATAAACAAAATAAAATTGTGTATTCAGTAAGCTTCAATGAAAGAATGGAGAGTGGGGGAAATATGAAAAGACAGAGAGCTTACAGGCAATGAGTCATGTTCTATTTAGATGAAAGATGGTGAAACTAGCAAGTTGGTTCACCCAAATGGCAGAAAGAATTTTTATTTTTCATTTTTTATTGAAAATATTTTTATACACTATATAGTGATTATGGTTTCCCTAACATAGCTTCTCCCAGATCCTTATGTCTTTACTACCCAACCAAATTTACATTCTTTCTCTCTAATTGCAATAGAAATAAGCATCTAACTCATAATAATGTTGTTGTTGAAGATGATATAAATAAAAATAAAAGGCTAAAGAAAAAAAAAAACTCTTCATATGGGTGTTTTGTCTGAGTGTGTATCTCTGTACCATGTGTATGGCTGCTGTTCACAGAGATCAGAAGTCAGATACTCTGATACTCTGGAGTTACAGATGGTTATTAGTCCAGTGATTCATATGCAACAAGTGCTCTTAACCACTGAAGTCTCTTCAGCTCAGATGAAATAATTCTTGTTACAGAACACCTAATGCATGGCATGGGACAGATTTATGTTAACAGCTAATACAGGAGCAGAGTTCCAGGTAGAGTTTAATAGTCAATACATATGTCATTCCTAGATAAATCCAAATATGAGCACACCTCTCTTCAGAAGTCTTTTCCCCAACATCATGCATTTTGTGGGGAGAATGAAGAGATGTAACACACTGAATAAGAAAGAAGTCAGTGGTAGAGCCGACACTGTGAAACTCCAGTATTCTCCCTTCTACTGCCAGCCTCCCTATTATATGCTGATCCTCAGCTCCTCTTATGAAATGTTGCCCTCTTCTTGGGTGTTCTAAGTCTTCTGGTTTATCTGTTTTTCTTGTTGGGTTCTCCACCTTGGCCTGCTACCAAGTGCATCCTGCAAATGTTTATTTTTATAAATGTTGCATATCCAGGGCAGGAGATAGGGAATAGGGTGAGCCAGACTCATTTACCAAAGCACTTTGGCACTGTGCTCTCGAAGTCATTTCCGCAGGAGGCTGCCCTGGGTGGAGTGCACTTACTCCCAGCCCTCCCATTCCCACTTCCAAGCAGAAATCTCTGCAGTTACAGTCAGAAGCCCTACAGAGTTCTGAGACAAAGCCTCTTTTCCTGAAAAGCTGGTGGTGGCCTTCAACATCCTGCCCTCACCTTATAGTGACACTTTTATCTAATTCCCAAAGAAATAACCAAAATCTCGAATGAATTGGAAAATTACAGACTCCATTAAACAAACAAACAAACAAACAAACAAACAAACAAAAAACATTAAATAGGAATCAATTTGTGCAAAGTGTGTCCCAGTTACTGGGGGGTGGGGGTGTCACAATGTCCTGGGGGAAGAATCAAGGAGGTACTATCTTTTGTAAAGGCTGAACCATAGAGCTCTTTAGCATAAACATAATATCAAAAGATCCCAAAGAAGTAGAACATGATCCCACTTTAAAGATTGGAGGAGTAAAGCATAAATGAGAGATAGAGTGTGGGTAGGAGGAATGGAAAGAGAAGAGATGAGTTTTCATAAAATGTGAAGCAGTTGCTGAACAGCCCCAGGGTTCATTTCATGCTCATTACCCTTCAATCTAATTTTACCTCCATTTTCCCACCAAAACGACAGCTAACAAGGTGATCACTGTCAGTCATGTGCCTGAACCTCAGAATGTCTTTAAGAATCATGCTTCACCTGTGGATTGTTGTTTAGCCCTTCAAAACTTCTCTTCATTTGATATCAAGATATCATACAGGCTAGTGGAGAGTCTGACCCCTGGTACTTTTGGTCCTGAGATTGTGTTGCTGGGCTCTTCCAAAGTTAATCCTTGGGCACCTTCTCTACCTCAACTCATTCCGGTGGTGATCTCATTCTCTCTCTTTGCTTCAAAGGCCACCTGCATCCCCTTTCTTTCTCATCCCAGGATACTTCTCAACAAAACCAGCTTCATCCCTTCTTGGATGCCTCTTCCTTTGCCATTTATTCAAATTAAACATTTCGTCTTTTCTTAAACATTTTCACCCCCTATGTGGACCTTCTGATCTCAGTTATACCTATCTTTATATTTCCTGATATAAAACTCCCCTTTGCCTCACATTTCAGTCATGGCAGACTGGTTTGGGTTGATTCTAGAATACATTCTGCATTCAGCTTTTCTGATACCCTCACTGTCATCAACTTGTGTCAGTTTTCTCCATCTTCTTGGTCTGCTTACCTTTAGGTTTGCCCAAATGCAACATGGCCGCAACTCACTGGCTCAATATTTCTAATAAATAGATCAGATCACGCTGCTGCTCAGTTCAGAGTTCTCCTCAGGCCGCTAAGTTCAGAGGAAATTTAAAAATATTTAAAACAATGGATAAGGCCCGATCCATCTGGCCATGACTCCTCTCCCTGATCTCTTTGTTAATCTTCTATGCTACCTCTTTTTCTCTGCTCTGGTCACCACACCAACTTGTAAACACTGTGGCATTTCTCACCTGTTCCCAAAGTCTGTGTCATTGACTCTGTGTCACCTCACCTCTAACCTCCAAGGGCAGGTAGGGTTGGGCAGCAAGTAGTCCAGAACACAGACAACTTCCTTGTTACCTGCCTGAAAATCTGACCTGTATGCGTCTAATAGCTGATTTTCCCATTCTCTGGGTCACTGAACAAGACCTGGTGGAACCCTCTCCTTAAGAACCTCATTGCACTTAAAGCTAGAACTGTAGCATTGACTTTCTGTCATTTTGTGTGCTTTATTCTTCTCAACAACACTTACTGACATAATTTACTGTATCCATCTGGTTTATTTTCCTTATTTTTGTAGTGCCTCTTCACACTAAAAACAAAATCATGGAGGGCAAAACTTTCTGTTGATTTTTTTCCACTGATATCTATCTACCCATCATCTATTTGACTGATTGTCTATCCACTATGTATTTATTATCTATCATGGAGATTATATAATAATTTTATATAAATATTAATTACTGATTAATTATTGCAATAAATATAGCATTTTCAAGAATTATGTAATATGTACTAGATTTAAAACAAATACTTATTAGTTAGATGATATTGCATTAAATAAATAGGAGGGAGAAAGGGCCATTTCATAAAGATTTGGCATAGCCAAGAAAGTCTTCACAAATAAATAAAAGTATTTATTGTGTTCTAAGTTCTATGCATGTCAAGTGTCATCTAAACATCATCTGATTAAACCTTAATGACACTGTGAAGTTTATAAGGTTACTGTCTCTGATTGATTGCTTAGAAAACTGCCATGCCAAAGGTTTTAACTCACTTTCTCAAGATCAATGCAATGACTTTTAAAGCAGCCCCAAAGCCAGCTGTTTTCTGTCTTGTTCCTGACTATGGAATGCCACTCCACAAATCTCCCCTTAGAAAGGACTATTCCACTACAAATTAAATGAAGCAGTAAATCAGACAAAGTTACATCCAATAAGCATGGTCACTTGTTTATACATGTATTTGTTTAATTATTTAGTAACTATTATTAGTTCATAGCATTTCTATTGCAAGACATGCCATACGCATAAGAGAAAAAAGTAATGAAACTTTCCCTACTTTTAGTGAACTCACCAGCTATCACAGCTAATGTTGTTCTAAAACTATGATATCTTTCTTTTTTAGGAGCACAGAGAAAGGAGGAAATTGTTTTATTAGGGGCAGGCAATCTTAGACAAGGAAGTTCTAAGAGGCGTCTGATGTTCACAGTCCTACAGGACAGCTCAAGACCACGCGGAGGAAGTCCATTCCAGGAAGGAGAAGCAGCAGGAGCTAAGGATAGAATTGGGGCATGGTAGGATCCATTCAATGGAAAGAGCTTTGCAGGTGTTATAATTAGATGAATGAAGGTTAAGTTAGAATTTTAAGGGCAGTAAGAAACCGTGCTGTGGCCTGATTAGATCTGTTTTATTGAAATCATTTTGAGAGCCACCAGGGAGGATGGATAGTGAGAGATAGTAAAGGGGACAGGATCTTGGGTTAAGCATCTTGAAATATCTGGGGAAAGATTATGAAACTAGTTCTTGGGCAAGGGTAGCATGGATGATGTCTCAGATAGACACTGAGAGGATTTATCCATCATTCTTAAATACAGCTATCCATTAAATTTCTTAGAAGACTTCAAAACACACTCTAATACACAGAATGTAGCTTGGACCAACTAAATTTGGAATTTTTGGAGAAGCACAAAACAGGGCACTTCACAAAGTTCCATAGGTGATTGCAATGTATAGTCAAGTTTGTGAGCTACTTAGAGAATTAGCTCATTGAATGATTAAGGTTTTTATGAAAGGAATAAATTGGGCTCAGAGAAAATTTTCAGCCCATGTGAATAAGAGACCTGCTATTGTTTCCATATTTTATTCCCAAATCAGAATTGTGACAATGAGCTTTGTTGGATTGCTTGAGATAAATGGTGTATTGCTCAGAGATAGGCTGGTAACAATTGATTGTTAAGGTTAAAAGAGATAATGCATACAAACAAGTGGTGAGTCCCACAGTGAATACACAAGTTGACAAATGAAGCATATTTAGTTTGATAATTATTTACTTTGTTTAAGTAAACGTAAAACTTAGGGTTTCTGTGAAATATTCAGTAACCTGGAAATAAACCCCTCGGTATCTGAGAGATGGTCCAGATAGCTGCTGATGAAATTTTGGTCCTGTTCTCTGCCAGTGTAGTTGTTTAAATTGCAATAACAAAGCAGGTCATTAGGGAAATGTTATTGTCTAAGATGTAGAAGAAAGACAAGGATGTTTTTTTCTTAGCCACTGTTTTCTTTTCTGTAAAGAAAACATAATACTGAACCATGTTTTAGAACATTTGTGGGAGAGTTGAATGCCATTGTCGTGCAAGAAGACACATGACAGTTTGAATACAGGAAGCATTCCTAGCGTAAGAAGCTGGAATGGAAGAAGTGGAAAGCACTGGCAGAAACCCAGTAAGCAACAGAGAAGTCAGAGCTGAAGAGTGCATTAGCGCAGGTTGCACTGAATCTGGGGCCTCATTGTTCCTCTTGGTTTAATAAGCATTTGAATTAAAGAATATTTACGTAAGTGGCAACTAATGTCCTATTCAAATTTGAGCTTCGCAGCACTGTCAGTAAACAAAATATAGACAATCACAGCATTTTTCATAAAGAAACATCTTCCTGCTGGTTTTAAGACTATAGATTTTAATTTCCTGGGCCCTAACTGAAAGAATCGCAAGTCATATAATATAACAAGAGGTACCTTGTTTACGAACCATAAACTACACTTTAAAATAATTTTATGAGGTCAACCTTCATAAAAATCCCTTTATACTATCCCATAAATGTGTATTTGCTAGAGACCAGATAACAATAATCTTTGATATTGCCATAATCATGAGAACAGTCAACATTGACACACATGTATGGGACAATCGCTATAAAAGTACTTTATATATGATTTTCCTGCATCCTGAGACGGAAGAGGAGGTAAATATTATTAACCATACTTTTTATATTGGAAAATATGTGTCCAAAACACTACTGATAGCTCAAGGTCAGACTATCAACATATAGAATGACCCACAATTTAAATAACTCTAGTCACCTCCATGGTCTATGGTATTTACTTAATGCTTTAGAGTTAAACATACTATTTTATGAACATGGTGGCCAATGCGACTGATTAATAAAATTACCAATTTACTTTATCAGTAAGAAAAAGAAAATTGAATCCTGATATCATTTCTCATATCCTCAGTCCTTTCAAGCTAGAACTAAGTTGGTTTTGTCTTGTCAGTCATAGTACCAGTAGATGTAATTATATAATGAAGGTTCTTAGATTTGTAGTCACTTATATAAAGTGGATATTTTCAGGTTAGTAAAGAAAGCATCACTCAGATTAGTTGAGTTGTATCTACTACTCTCTAAACTATATAAACAAATTTATAACTATTGGCAAAAAGACTGCATGAAATCAGGCCAGTTAAGAATCCTAGCATGGTGGTGGGAAGAAGTTTAAAGACAACACACATAGCCAAGGTGTCTTGGCAAGTGGCAGCTTATTTAGAGGCGGAAATACCACTGGCAGGTTGCCTGTGCCACCGTGGACAACACTAAATCCATCTATATATTATGTGCTGATTCATTTCAATTGATTATTTGCAGAAAAAGATGGTGATGATTTGAAGCTCTGAAGGGATTCATTGAGAAGGGCAGCTAAGTGTAGGTTGTTGAAAGAAGGGGTAAACCATAATTAAGATATATTGTATATGCCTATGAAGTTTTTAAAAGTAAAAAGGTTATTCTCATTTCTCCTAAAATGGTGATTATTTTAAAATGTTGGTAGTTATTAAAGTTGAACAATTATATATTATTTTCTAATTTTATATTTAATATTTCCTTAATAAATTTCTAAAAATAAAATACCTATTTTTGCTTATTTCTTATTACTGCAAATGTTATAAGTTAATAACCAGTGGGAAAAATTTTAAGTGGAAGAGTTTTTACCCTACTTAAGTGGCTCAGTGACACAAAATGAGGACACTGGCTACAGGAAAACATCCTCAAAAGTCGTTGTCCTGAATGACTCTCTCCTTCTCACAGTTCATGCTGCATCCTCCATTCAGTCAGGAGAAAAATCCTGCCTACATTTCAGAGAGCAGAGCCACTTTGCCATCATCAATCTCCATTTAGCTGCCAGGAGCTTTTCCCCATAGATAAAGACAATAAATTCATAAATCATGATAGTTACAGATTTCCCTTTTAATGAATACAGGGAATGACCATCTAAGAGGAAGCAACATACTCCAGCTGATTGTTTAGGCTTATGGGACCTGATCTTAAAATCAGTACCAGCCTCATCATCTAGCTCAAGGTCTTTGGTTATTATTCTGTGTTTTACCTTTTGTAAGAATAAAAAATATTTGTGTTGTTTTTCATGGGAAATGTTCATATTTTCATGTTCAGGGTTGTGTTTTTAGTTTCCTTTCCTGTTGCTGTGATAAATACTCTGACTAGAGCAATTTCGGAGAAAAAATTCTTCTCTTGACTCACAGCACCAGGGCGCAGCCCACCATGGTGTAGACGTCACAGAGACAAGAGCATCAGGCAGCTAGCCATATGACGCCCGCAATCAGTAGGGAGAGAGCTAGATTAATTAACATAACTGCCCAGTTCCCTTTCTCCATTTATAAAGTCCAGGTTTCCAGTCAGAGAATGATTCTATCCATAGTTGGCAGGACTTTACCCCTCAATGAACTCAATCAAGGTAATCCCTCACAGACATGACTAGGATCGTTTCCACTCCAGTTCTTGAGTCTTTCAAGCTGACACTGAGCACTACCACAGATGAAAACTTTTGGTTTTCCCATACTTCATCCACCCACTTGGTGCAGGAAACTGGATACTCATACCTCAGTATTATCTTTTCCTTATTGAAGTCAATATTTCTGAACATGTGCTCTGGCATAACTTCTATGCTGAAATTCAGGCAGCAAAATTTCTTCTAGTAACAGAGAGACCTTGGGCTACCATTCTGGATGGAAGCTACAACTCTTTAAGTGATAAAACCAGCACTCAAATTTCTGTCTACTTAACTTGTATAACTTGATTTAAAAGCCTTCTAACTTCTTGGTATTATAAATAAGGCTGCTATGAACATAGTGGAGCATGTGTCCTTGTTGTATGGTGGAACATCTTTTGTGTATATGCCCAGGAGTGGTATAGCTGGGTCTTCTGGTAGAACTATGTCCAATTTTTTGAGGAACCACCGGACTGATTTTCAGAGTGGTTGTACCAGCTTGCAATCCCACTGGCAACAGAGGAGTGTTCCTCTTCCTCCATACCCTCATCAGCATCTGCTGTCACCTCAGTTTTTTATCTTAGCAATTCTGACTGCTGTAAGGTGGAATCTCTGGATTGTTTTGATTTGCATTTCCCTGATGACTAAGGATTTTGAGCATTTCTTTAAGTGCTTCTCAGCTATTCGAGATTCCTTAGTTGAGAATTCTCTGTTTGGCTCTGTACCCCATTTTTAATAGTGCTATTTGGTTCTCTGGAGTCTACTTTCTTGAGTTCTTTGTGTATTTTGGATGTTAGGGCAAGAATATAGGAGCTAAAGTGGTTTGAAACCCCACAGAAAGAACAAAAATATCAACCAACCAGACACCCCAAAGCTTCCAGGGATGAAACCACCAAGAAAGATACACATGGCAAGGGCGGGGGGGGGGGGGGGGGGCGGATCATGGCTCCAGCTGGATATGTGGCAGAAGACTGCCTTATCAGACATAAATGAGAAGGGTGCCCCTTGGTCCTATGGAGGCTCATTTACCCAGGATAGGGGAATGCTAGGACACTGAAGCAGGAGTGGGTGGGCAGGTGGGGGAACACACTCATAGAGGCGGGGGGAGGGGAAACCAGGAAGGGGGATAACAGTTGAAACATAAATAAATAAAATAACCAATACATTTTTTTAAAAGCCTTCCAAACCTTCACAGTATTAAATTAAAAGAGGTTGGGATCAAATGATTGCAACATGCTTCTGCTGCTGTCCAGAGGGATGTCTTCAGGTGTTTGCTCTTCTGATGGAGATTTATGTGGAAATTTACTTGGTGTATCTAGTCTTCATTATTAATAAGCAATAATAATTTTTAAGATTTTTCAAGGGCAAAACATAACAATATCAAGAAGAAAAGGAGTCAGCTCACCCCTGGGACTTGCCAGGTTAGTGGTGAAAGAAGGTACATGTGTATTTATACAACACACACACACACACACACACACACACACACATACACACACACACATATACTCATACACACATACACACACACACATACACACACACACACACACATACTCATACACACATACACACACACACATACACACACACACACATACTCATACACACATACACACACACACATACTCATACACACATACACACACACACATACACATATACACACACACACACACACATACTCATACACACATACACACACACACACACACACACACACACACACCCCAAAACCAAAATGCATCAGAAGAGTCAGATAAACTACTCCCATTAACAGGTAAACACCTTCACAATTAACTGGTTTCATTCAACAAGGAAACCTCTACCTTCCTCAAACTACCTTTAAAGACAAGCATCACAATGCCCAGGTTTGTTTCAATTTTTTTTTAAATTAAATTAATGGACCTTTGAGAAAGCTGCAGACTGTGTTTGAGTCTATTTGTGTGCACCTAAAGATATGAGAGAATCATTAACTTGCTTGGGGTATTAAGGTTTTCTCGGGGTTGACATGAACTAATCAGTTATATTTTATTTCTATGGGTGTTAGGAAGGGAGATGTGCAAGGGCCATTGTTAAAGTTGAAGGATCCTTGTGGCTGAAGGGGTGGGAGAATGAGAACAATCCACGCCTCACAGTGACTACTTTGTCTCTGAATAATGCTATTTGTCCCAGAACATCAAGAAAGTATCATGTGCTACTCTGATGACCTGTGCCATTAACATCTCTGCAGGTGCTCCTGTAACTCTGTCTTTAAATAAAACTAAGATTAGGATCCAAAACTTGTGATATGTCCTTGGTCAAGCCCAGGTAAACAGTAGAGGATAACACAAACTTTTATATCCATCCATACATAAGCAATGACTTCTGAAAAGATCCAAAAGAAGCCCACATGGAGTCATGTTAGCAATCTCATTTCCCATTGTGCGAAGTAACATTGAAATGAAAATTCATAATTGAAAAGTACAATTTAATTCAAAATGTCTATCTACTTCAGTGTCACAGAATTAGAATATTTATTTCAGTATGACAAAAACTTGACTGAGAAGGTAGGGAGTCCAGGCAACTTCTCTGTCAAATTTTTTGCAATATTTTTAATGTTATTTTTCTATTTCTCATATTTGAGGCCTAAAGTCAGGGAAGGAGAATAAATATTGAGTTATTTTTATGTGCTAGGTTAATTTTCAATATGTCATTTCATTTCATAACATTATCAGATATCTCCAACATTAATCTTTTATCCTGTACCCCTTCAGCAGCTGAGGTGCATAGCACTACAATAATACGCTACAGCTTACACATCTGGTAAGTGGTTAGGTGGGGCTGAAGTTTTGTCTGTCTTTCTGCTCGCAATCACAGTGCTCATATCACCCCATCTCTGAAGTAGATGTACAACAAGGATTGTTTTCCCAGTTTCCCTGTTAAAAAAAATGAAGGAAAGGGAATGGATGGAGGGTCTCTTGGGGATGGGGGGAATTGTGATGGCATAGCATTGATGTAAATAAATAAAATTTTTAAAATTTTGAAAGATGCAGGGGTGGTGGTTCCCACCACATCTCCATTTAACTCTCCTATCTGGCCAGTGCAGAAAACAGATGGATCATGGAGAATGACAGTTGATTACCGAAAACTAAATCAGGTAGTAACTCCAATTGCAGCTGCTGTACCAGATGTAGTTTCCTTACTTGAGCAAATTAACACATCTCCTGGCACCTGGTATGCGGCTATTGATCTGGCAAATGCCTTCTTCTCAGTACCTGTCCATAAGGACCACCAGAAGCAATTTGCTTTTAGTTGGCAAGGCCAACAGTATATTTTTAATGTTTTGCCTCAAGGATATATTAACTCTCCTGCCCTGTGTCATAATTTAGTTAGAAGGGATCTTGATCGTTTGGATCTTCCACAAAATATCACATTGGTGCACTATATTGATGACATTATGCTGATTGGACCAAGTGAGCAGGAAGTAGCAACCACTTTGGACTCATTGGTAACACATATGCGTATCAGAGGATGGGAAATAAATCCAACCAAAATTCAAGGACCATCTACCTCAGTGAAATTCTTAGGAGTCCAGTGGTGTGGGGCATGCAGAGATATTCCTTCTAAGGTGAAAGATAAGTTATTGCACCTGGCCCCTCCTACAACCAAGAAAGAAGCACAACGTTTAGTGGGTCTATTTGGATTCTGGAGACAACACATCCCTCACTTGGGTGTGTTACTTAGGCCCCTGCATCTTTCAAAATTTTAAAAATTAAAAAGAAAGATAAAGCTCTTTCTCAGAACTGAAGATATTTAAGATTCACCTTCTTGTCTCTATTATACCAACATCACCCCAGTTCCTGGGCAACACTACCTTCATACCTTCTGGTTTCATTCTTTAGCATTGCCCTGGCCTAGGTTTCTTCCCTTCCCATTTTACCTGAATGCTGTGATTATTTCTCATAACAGTGAATCGAAGCCTCCATCACCTTCAACACCGGCAATAGGTCTAACCCTTATTTTACCTCTTCAGTGGCCCCATTGAGCCTGTCAAGTAGCTACACTGTAAAACAAGTCTTTCACATTCTAGGTTTGGGTATCCTTTAATCCTCATGTTTTTCTCTTTTATGATGTTGTTAATTTTCTTTTTCTTGTTGTTAATTGTCTTCTTCTTTTTTTGTGTGTGTGTGTGTCCCCATTTTATTTTTTTCTCTTTTTTTATTAGGTATTTTCCTTGTTTACATTTCCAATGCTATCCCAAAAGTCCCCCATACCCACCCCCCCAACCCCCTACCTACCCACTCCCCCTTTTTGGCCCTGGCGTTCCCTGGTTAATTTTCTTAGTTTGTTTTTGACTCACAGTAATACTCTGCTGCCTCCAAGAAGAGACATTTCCTCACTTTCATTATGTCTCCTCTCCAATGCTCCCAAATAACTCCTCTTTATGCTTCAACAGCTTAGAAGCTGTCAGGGATGCCACATCTTCAGCATGTCACTTTTAACTACTCTTTATCTAGGTTAGCTGCCCTTCCAATGTGTCCTCACTCTCTGCTGTTCAGACTTTAGTCATATTGTGTCTCTAAAATCCATATTTTATTTCTCTGTGTGCTCCTGCAGATTGGGTGTCCTATTTGAGGAAAGAGTGTGCCTTATTTATCATTGTGCTTTATGTATTACATTTGAGTCTAGATATGTTACATTTGTTGCACAAATAATGTAATAAATAAAGGAATGGATGAAAGAAATTTGGGTTAGAAATCAGGGAAATTGGAATCTCATGCCTTTGTTTCCCTTGATCTTAAAAGATTCTTGGAAACTTGAAATGCAAAATTGAATAAAGAAGAGGCATCTAAGGCAGCATTAAAGTCACTAACAGTATTAGTGATTCTTTGTGTTAGATTTTTGCATACTGAAAGCAGTAGAGTTGCATGCTCAGCAGATGTGCACTAAACTTTTCGCACATCTGTCTGGAAGAACAACAGCTGGAGGAATTAATGCTTCATTAACCTTTCCACTGGAAGATACTACATTTTAGATTACTGAAAAAAGGCTTGTTTGTCTTTGGATGCCTTTGATGTGCACAGAGGCAAGAGAGTCTAGAAAAAGCAAGGGGGAATAGTTTTAAGGTTTCTTATATTAAGAAGACAAATGTTAAAACTTCACTAAGGACACCATAAAGCTTTGTGTCCCCTGAAGACCCTCCATAATTATTAATTGAATTGAATTAGGGCAGCTGGGGAATTGCTCTCTTTTGTTGCTGTTGTTTTTCTTGTGGATGAACTTAAGTAGATCTGAGAGATTTCTACTATCTTGAGATGATGGAAATTTCTAGATGTTGACTATCTGTGAGGGGGAGGAGGAGTGAGAAAAGAGAGAAAAGATTCAAATCAAATGTAGTTGAGCTCAAGTCCTATTCAATCCACAGACAAGTTACTCAGAGAAGCCTTGATCTTTTCATCTATATACAGTAGACACTGATTTTTATATTGAGGGTATTGTGAGTTCATTATAAAAAATAAACCTTTATTTACTTCAATTTTAATTTATTATCTAGCCTTCCTATACAAATCTCATCACCATGTTCAGCTTATCCATTTCAAGATAAACTTATGTTCATTTTGAAAAGCTCTTCTCTTTCAGTCTTCCCTTTCACGCATATTTCATCTATCATGAATGATTTCCTCTTTGATTTGTCATTTGCAGACAATACCATAAAATGAAAATTTCAATACCAGTTTGATAATGATTTTCACTTTCAAACTATTCAGATTTCCAAGAGAATTAGTCAGTTGGTCAGAAGATAAAATTCCATAGTTGTACTGAGATTCTTGGATGGATAACTTTCAGGTTTAATATCATTTAATAAGGTATCAGGAAAATAAGCAGGGTTTAGACATAAAGACTTGCTTACCTCACTTTCTAGTGTGTCCCAATTAAAAAATTAGACTCAAGAATGACATTGGGAGTCATATGCTTCCTCCATTAGAATTTGTGATAAAATGACAGCCAAGGCAAGCATGCATAGCCCACAGAGAGCCCACAGGTAGCATGTTAATTGTAAAGTTAAGGACTTGCTATTCCAAATGCAAACAGTGAACATTAACACCTATGTAATCCAGCAGGAATTCATATGGATGTCAGGTATTTGCAGTTTCTTCAGTCAAAGATAAGAGAGTTGTGTTTCTTTTCCAGAAGTCCTACTATAGATCTATTAAAAACCATGAAGGAGGTTTTACAGTCAAGACAGCACAGTTTTCCAAGTCTCAGATTGATATTATATAATATAGAGAGGTAAGGTGAGTGTAAGGATTAGGACATATATGAGACCCTAAAAGAATTTTCTTTCCGTGGTAAGGAGTTAGGTATTCTGTGCAAGCATTTGCTTTCTAGGAGCTTTAGTTATTGTGGAAAAAATAATACATAGTCTATTAAAAGAACAGTGTAAAACTCTCCATGAATATGTAGATTCCCATCTAAGATGCAGTTAAATTAATCTGAAAGTAATTTTGTGTACATACAGCCCTTAGGTTATATGAACAAATCTAGAGGTTTTGACTGTCACCAGTGAAGCGCTTCTGATATTTATGCTGGAAGCCAAAGATCCATTCCCATCAACAATACATGAGGTAATCCCTTTTCACTCTCTAATAAAAAACTGATCAAGCCCAAGTTCACTATAGTTGATTCTGAAAAACTCTGATTTCAAAGCTGTACATGATTAAAATTTGAAGCTGGTTTCTAAATAATAATGTTCAAGATTTTTTTCATCAACCAATCAGAAACAATGAATAGGAGTCAAATTTATCTCCTAAACCACTGGTTCTCAACCTTCTAAACACTGAAACCATTTAATATACTTTCTCATGTTATGATGACACCAAACAGAAAATTATTCTGTTGCTACTTCATAAGTATAATTTTGCTACTGTTACAAATTGTAATTTCAATAGCTGATATGGAGGATATCTGATATGTGGCAACCAAAGTGGCTCAACCCACAGTTTGAGAAACAGTGCCCTAGAGTAAGGCTTGACAAAGATAAAAGAACCTTTGTACCACTGACAAATAGAAATGGTCCATACTCACGGTATTTATGGTATTTATAGTAATGTGCTAAAGTACTCCCTCACACAGGTTATGTATATAGTGTGGATATTTAAGAGAAGATATTTTCTGCTAGCAAACCTCAAGAAAAATTCATTGTAGTACCCATACTATGGCTCTAGGAATTTCCTATTTTGCATAATTGAAACTTTATACTGTTTGGCCATCATCTATGTCCTTCTAGCCCTCAGCAATCCAGATTGTATTCTCTGCTTAACTTCAAGTTGATTTTTTTATAGATTTTAAAAATACTCAGTGATAAAAAACGTGATATCCTTTTACAGAAAGAAATTAGACTCTTATCTCACATTTTATGAAATCCCAATCACAGATTAGAGAGTTAAATATAAGACACACATTCATTGAAAACAACCAATAACATAGGGTAAATTTTCTTACATTCATCTGAGCAATAGATTTTCAGACTCCACCTTACAAGCACAATTACCTAAAGCAAAAATAACCCAGTGAGATTGCATCAAAGCAAAAAGTTCCCTGTGCCTCATGGCACCAGGAAAGCCAGGAACCAGAGGCTTCATAGCCAGGGACCTAAGATGGAACTAAGAAGAATTGAGAGAGAGAGAGAGAGAGAGAGAGAGAGAGAGAGAGAGAGAGAGAGAGAGAAAGGATTCTGTTATACAAAAACACCAGAGCCTAGCACAATAGTCATTTTAAAAGGCAAAGACGCACAGCCAGTCTTTAGGTGGAACTCAAGGAAGCCTAAGGCAGAAGGGTGGGAAGAATTGTAGGAGCCAGAGGGCTCAAGGACATCACAAGAAAATGACACACAGAATCAACTAACCAGAATTCATTGGGCCTCACAGAGACTTAATCAGGGAGCCTGTATGACCTGATATAGGTCTTTTGCACATGTTATGGTTGTTTAGCTTGGTGTTATTGTGCAACTCCCAACAGTGGGAGCAGAGGCTGTCTCTGATTATTTTGACCATTTTTTGAGGCCTTTATTTGTCCTACTGGGTTGCCTCACCCAGTCTTCCTATGAGGTTATGAGGCTTACCTTATTGTACCATGTTATGCCATGTTTGCTTGATATCTCGGGGAGACCTGTTCTTTTCTGAAGGGAAACAGGAGTGGATCTGGAGAAGAGGACACATGGGAAGGTGAGCCTAGGAGGAGATGATGGAAAGGAAACTGCAGTTGGGATTTATTTAATCCATGAAAGAATAAATAAAATAATTTTCAAGGGCAAAATAACAGCAGCCAACACTATTGATATCATCAAGGGATAAACTGAAAATTGGGAGGAAATATTTACACACCATCATTTGATAAGGGGTTAATCCAAAATTCTTAAAGAATCAAAGCAGCTCAAAAGCAAGATTCTAAAGTGAGTAAATGGTCTTCAGTTATAGTTTTCAAAAGAAGCCATATACAATCATCAGGTGTATAAAAAGATTCCCACCACTAACCTCGAGGGAGCTGGAGTCAAAATACTAAGAGATATCACAGTGTGCTTGTTAGAATGGCTATTGTCAAATAACAAAAGTAAACATTGGTGAGATTGTGCAGCAAATGAAGGATTCACACAGAGTTGGTGGGGATATAAGTTGATGCAGCCACTGTGGAACACATTGATTCCCTCAAAAAAGTTAGCACTCCCATGTGAATACACATATCTCTTTTGGGTGTGTTAGCAAAGGATATGACATCAGTGTGTGAATGCTACATCCATACTTCCATGTGCATTATACCATTAATTATCCTAGCCAAGATATGGCATTGACCAGTGTCCATCAGTGAATGAACAGGTAAAGTATAGACATACAACAAAATGCTGTTAATCCTCAAAATGAGAAGTCCTATCATTTATGATGCTGTTTAGTTTGTATTCATCCTTTCTGGGGAGGAGATATAATAATTACTTGAGGTAATGTTTTGTTCAAAAGAATTTATGCCACAAGGAATAAAGAGTATGACCAGATACTCTAACTGGTACAATGGAAGCTAGTAGTGATATGCACCTGTGCAAAACTTTAATTTTTAAACATTTCAGCTCAAATCAATTAGCATGTAATAGATACTGACAGTAGGTTAGAGAGTATGCAAATGAAAATATTTTTTTAAACCACAGAAATTTGTATGTATTCTTAGTATGCAATTTTGTTGTGGAAAAGTTTGTTGATTTTTTAATTACCACAAGGAACAGATGTTCAAGTAAATTTTTGAGGAAAATATGTCATCTTATGAAACTTAATTAAATAGTTAATATAAATAATTAACTCCTTCTAATGTAACATATGTTGCATACACAAATATGTACACATGTTCAAATATTTCTTATATTCCCCCAAGGTAGATTTTTAAGTCCCTAGAAAATAGTAACTCCATATACTGCTTAGTACAATATCTAACATACAAATTATAGAAAGTGGCAATGAAAAAAACATATATTGTGAAGATAGATAGGAAGCATGAGAAAAGATTATAATGATAGAATAATAAATATCTTGAAAATTATAATGAGGAACTAGAGAGATGGTCCAATGATCCAGAGTGCTTTTTACTGTTTCAAAAGTCGAGAGTTACAAAAAACAAAAAAACAAAAAACAAAAAACAAAAAATTAAACAAACAAACAAACAAAAAAAAGCCGGGCGTGGTGCATCACAGCTTTATCCCAGAAATTGGGAGGCAGAGGCAGGTGAATTCCTGAGTTCGAGGGCAGCCTGGTCTACAAAGTGAGTTCCAGGACAGCCAGGGTTATACAGAGAAACCCTGTCTCAAAAAAACAAAAACAAAAACAAAAACCAAAAAAACACAAACAAACAAACAAAAAGTAGAAAGTTTGGCTCCTAACTCCCACTTCTTGGTTTTCTTTTTTTTTTTTTTTTTTTTTTTTTTTCTTTTTCCTCTTTTTCTGCCTGCCTCTGCCTCCCAAGTGCTGGGATTAAAGGCGTGCGCCACCTTGCCTGGCTCCAACTCCCACTTCTAATGGTTCACAAGGACTTGAACTCTAGTAACAGGGCATCTGACTCCACCCTCTTCACTCACAATCATCTGTACACACACCCATACAGACATACATACTAACACACAAAGAAAAACATAAATGTTAAAAATAAGATGTGTAATGGATTATCCTTTCAGTGTGTTTTCTATGATTAACATCATCTTTCCAAATACATCTTATTTGTTTTTATCATATCTAGTATATATTCTCTAATATATAAAAAAGTTGTCTACCGGTATAAAAGGGCAGAGGCTGAAGCAGATAAATCTGATCTCGGGCGGGCTTGTGTTATACTTGCAGGTTGTTCATAGACCACTTGAGACCTCATTGTCCTGTGTTTTGGTATGCTGGAATAAATTCTCCCGCTGTTTTGTTGTAGAGAATTTGAGGTAAGAGGAAGAATAGTGCGTTGTAAACACTGAACCACAGGTACTTTGAATACCTCAAGCCATAACAACTCTCTCCCAAGTGTCACCTAGTTAAAATTTTCTAAGAATTGGTGAATCCATCTATTATTAATAAAACATTTTTATAAGTATTTCCAACAAATAAGAGGCAGATAAACAAGATGTCTGGGAGGAGAAATGGGTAGAAAAGTGATCAGGATGGGAGAAAACCACCTTCAAGTCTTTGACATTCCAGTGTGTCCTTATCAGTCATTCTCACCCTTCACAGCCTTCCCAGACCATAAATTCTAGGTTGTAAGGATAATCTTGTCACACACTATGTAGAGGTTGTCTTTGAATTATTCAAATGCTGTTTTCTATTCTGGCAAAGAAATGAGGTGACGCCAGAGTTTGATACTGTGATTTTTATGAACATCACTTGACTCAGTGTATTGTAAACATTCTTCTCCATCACCTTCTGATTGGTCAGTAATGAGCTCATCAGTCAATTAGCTGGGAAGCAGAGAATAGGGTGGGGCTTCTGATCCCAGCCAGGGGTCCATGAGAGCAGAGGGAGAGAAGTAGGACTACAAGGAAGGAAGAGAAGAGGTGGCCATGAGTCAGAGGGTTCAGGAGGAATCCTGATGAACTGGTTTGATAGCAAACCAGGGCAAGGCTGTTACCAAGGGGTCTATGATTGGGATGTAAATAGCATAGAGGGATACAATAGCTTAGAACCTGTCCAGTTTAGTTCTACAGCTTGTTAATAAAAATACTAGGTCACTGTATCTATTATTTTGGATCTATAATGGGCTAAAGAGAGTGTAGAAAAACCCAGCAGTTATTTTTGAACAAATGGGGTGTAGCAATCTCCCTGAAGATACTACTATGCTAGGTGACCATGTTAAACACTCAGGGTATGGTGGCATATACTAACAGTCCCAGTGTATGGTAAGAAAATGATTATATAAGTGCCTGAGTTTGAGACAATGCTTATATAATATAGTAAGAATATAGAACATCCTACAAAAGGTAAATTTAATAAAATAAAATAATAAAGGTATCTTGCCTATATAATACTATTTCCTGATGTATTAAATGGAATAAAATTTAAAAGCAAGTTTGCATAAATATCTTGATGGGGAAATATAATAGAAAAATAGTTCATATTAATATTCATTAAAAGATTTCAAGAAGTAGATGCTGAAAGGAGCCTGATATGGCTGTCTCCTGAGAGGCCCTGCCAGAGTCTTACAAATATAGAGGTAGGTGTTAGCAACCAACTATTGGATTGAGTGCAGGGTCCCTAATAGAGGAGTTAGAAAAGAGACTGAAGGAGTTGAAGAGGTTTGCAACCCCATAGAAAGAACAACAATATCAACCAACCAGACCTGCCAGAACTCCCAGGGACTAAGCTATTAACAAAGGAGTACACATGGCTCCAGGTGCATATGTAGCAGAGGATGGCCTTGTCAGGCATCAGTGGGAGGAGAGGTCCTTGATCCTAGGAAGGCTAGATGGATGCCCCAGTGTAGGGGAATCGAGGGCAGGGATGCTAGAGTGGGTAGGTGGGTGGAGGAACACCCTCCTAGAAGCAGGGGAGAGAGGATGTGATAGGGCGTTTCCAGGAGGGAGGGGAACTGGGAAAGGAGATAACATTTGGAATTTAAATAAAGAAAATATCCAATAAGAAAATCCCAAATATACTAATACTCTAGTGGTTGCAATCACGTAGCTTACAGTAAGCATCGCTTGCCTGTACTAACTTTCTGTGAGGCACAAAATTGGATATGATCATGTAGAAATATGTTGAGTTACCAAACTATAAAGTTTTCCTTCATAATACCATGAAACATTCGAAAATAATTTAGCCTAACCTATTAATAAGTGTGGTGTCAGTACCACATAGCCCTGGCCATTGAACTGGATATATGCAAGGCCTCAGAAATTTTTATTGGCATAATTTGACCAAGAAATATTCATAGGAAAATCATGCTCTAGAAATATTTATGTTCAGTGACATCAGGCAAAAATGCTGATGAATCCTTTCAAACTGTCTGAACCCTTCTAAACTGTCTGATCCAGCCACAGCTGGACTCGAACACTAAGATTCATCCATTAAAAGAAAACAAAATTGAACAATGCAAGGTAAGTGTCTTTTTTTTTTCTATTATCTATAAGGAGAAGGTAGCTGGTACAGTTTCTTCACTGGTCTATCCTAACTAATTCAATCTCTGCCTGGTACATGGGTCAGCTAAAAAACATTTGCAAAACTCCTTACTGAAGCATAATCATAAAAGAAGACTGAGAACATGTTTTGAAAATCAATTTTTTTATTAGATATTTTATTTACATTTCAAATGTTATCCCCTTTTCTGGTTTCCCCTCTGAAAACTCATTATCCCTTCCCCCCATCCCTTTGCTCACTAACCCACCCACTTCTACTTCCTGGCCCTGGCATTCCCCTATACTGGGGCATAGAGCCTTCACAGGACCAAGGGCCTCTCCTCCCATTGATAACTGTCTATGCCATCCTCTGCTACATATGTGGCTGGAGCCATGGGTCCCTCCATGTGAACTCTTTGCTTGGTGGTTTAGTTCCAGGGAGGTCTGGGAGTACTGGTTAGTTTATATTGTTGTTCTTTCTATGGGCTGCAAACCCCTTCAGCTCCTTGGGTCATTTCTCTAGCTCCTCCATTGGGGAACCCTGTGCTCAGTCCAATGGTTGGCTGCGAGCATCTACCTCAGTATTTGTCAGGCATTTGTAGAGCCTCTCAGAATCCAGCTATAACAGACTTCTGTCAGCAAGCACTTGTTGGCATCCACAATAGTGTCTGGGTTTGTAGGAGCAGTCCAAAGAGCATGTGTCTTTGGAAGCTGTCAAGGTGATTTGACATCTTCTTCCTAGTTTTGAACAAGTAAATATGAAAGATTCTCTAAATTTTAACTGCCAAAAATGGACACATGGTTGTACTGCCACCCAGGTTAGACCCTAACTTGAGATTTACATATTTCCCCTCCTGAGTTATGAGGTGAGACAGTAGGTATGAATGACTGTGCTTATCTGTGTATCATAAAGTATAGCATGCTCATTTTTGCAATATTTATTTCACAGTCACTATAAAGAGACACACATTCCAATTCCTCCATTAAAGTCCATTATTACAGGAGTTTAGTAGAAGCACTTTTCTCTCCGAGAACACAGCACAAAAGAATTTCCAGACTCTCTCAGTCATTCCTTAGGAGCACATGTCTATGTACATTCAGATCTCTTGTTTCAGAGGTTTTTGAACTACAAACAAGAATCCCTTGATCCCAATGAACTGGCTACAATGTGTATGTTTATGTCATTTGAAAATAAGATTTGAGATGAGGAATCGGTCTCTTTCTTTTAGAAATAAATACCCACGGATAGATTTCACAAGGGGTAACATACCAGATTTTTTTCCTTCCTATAAAGCAGATGTTAAATATAGTTAGAAAGCAGTTGTTTACTCCCTAAGCAGTCTTGCCACTGTTGCACCAGTAAGCATATCTTGCCTGGCAGGTTGGTATTGTCACAGGTAGGGACCCACATCTTAGAAATACAATTTATGTCTTTTCTATCTCAGCTACCAATGTAACAGCACCTTTTGTCCCTATGAAAACTAAACTTCTAGCTCAATTAATTTCTCTCTGTTTAAAGTGTATGGTGTTTTAGCCAGGCAGTGCTTGTGCTCACCTTTAATCCAAGATCTCTGGAGGCAGGCACAGGTGGATCTGTGTGAGTTTAAAGGCCAGTCTAGCCTATAGAGTGAATTCCAGGAAAGCCAGGGATACATAGAAAAAAAAAAAAAACATGTCTTGAACCACCACCCCACCCCCAAAAGTGCATAGTGTCTTTATACATAAGATCTTGCCATCTAGTTCTGGTGGGAAACAAAAAGCAATGGCAACTGCCTGCATTGTTTGGGCTGTCTGGGATCATTCTCGCCAAGAACTCAAAGGGGCTATCCTGTACCCTAGCACTGGGATTTTCGTTTAAAAGATTTGGCTTCTCTAGATGGTCCATCCTTTTGCCTCAGCTCCAAACTTTGTCTCTGTAACTCCTTCCATGGGTGTTTTGTTCCCAATTCTAAGAAGGGGCAAAGTGTCCACACTTTGGTCTTCATTCTTCTTCAGTTTCATGTGCTTTGAATCTTGTATCTTGGGTATTCTAAGTTTCTGGGCTAATATCCACTTATCAGTGAGTACATATTGTGCGAGTTCCTTTGTGTTTGGGTTACCTCACTCAGGATGATGCCCTCTAGGTCAATCCATTTGCCTAGGAATTTCATAAATTCATTCTTGGGGATCCACCCCATAATCAGCCGCAAAACGCAGTCACCATTGCATACACTAGCAAGATTTTGCTGAAAGAACCCTGATATAGCTGTCTCTTGTGAGACTATGCCGGGGCCTAGCAAACACAGAAGTGGATGCTCACAGTCAGCTATTGGATGGATCACAGGGCCCCCAATGGAGGAGCTAGAGAAAGTATCCAAGGAGCTAAAGGGATCTGCAACCCTATAGGTGGAACAACGATATGAACTAACCAGTACCCCCTGGAGCTCGTGTCTCTAGCTGCATATGTATCAGAAGATGGCCTAGTCGGCCATCAGTGGAAAGAGAGGCCCATTGATCGTGCAAACTTTATGTGCCTCAGTACAGGATAACCCCAGGGCCAAGAAATGGGAGTGGGTGGGTAGGGGAGTGGGGTGGAGGGTATGGGGGACTTTTGGGATAGCATTGGAAATGTAAATGAGGAAAATACCTAATAAAAAATTAAAAAAAAAAGATTTGGCTTCTACTCGCACCAGTATCAACTGTTGAAACTCATGTTTTAATGCTGAGAATCTTAATTTTATGTATACATATACTAGGTTTCTACAGCAACAGGTTTCCTTATGATTTTCCCATGCATCTTTTGTTTAGATTGATCCTGTGACCAACCTCCACCTTTCCCATCTCTCCACTCATATCTCTATTTAAAACTTTTTGTTTCTAAAATCACCACCTCCATTTTCATATCATATGTGTTTTTCCTTCCCCATAAATAGATTTCCCTGTATCTCATGTATCCTTTTATTTTTTTTTTTGTGGCCTTCACTGAGAAGGCAACAAGCCTAAGGTTTTGATCAATGAGCCCATATTCAAACTGCCTCTTGAATAGTTATTTCTATACTCATAGTCTTGTAGATCTATCATTGCGAGTAAGTAAAAGCTTCTTTTTTAAGAAGGTGCTGGTCAATGCAGACACTTGTAACTGGTCAGGATTCAGAAAATAAATAGTTGTTGAGTGATTAGCCCTAAATGGTACACTTCCAGTGAACACCACAGAAGAAGAGACAGAACGATTGTGGTAGGCAGAGGATGGAGGGGAGGCCTGTCATTTGCAAATTTCTGCATATGGCTTGACTGTTAAATTCATAAACACTCAGCAGCTACAGCTACCTGCACAAAAGAAAAGACACTGAAGTAAGAAGAAACTTGTTGAGAAGAGAGACAGTGGGAGGTGGGGAGAGATAGAAAAAGGTAATGGGTATGACTAAACATAATACATTATATACATGTGTGAACTTATCAAAATAATAAAGTTAGAAATTGAGTAAATGTCAAAGTAAACGCCATTCTAAGTAGGATGATGAAATGTTTTATTATCTGCCTCTATTCTGCCTGCGATGTAAACCATTCATTTATTCAGAGTTCTGCACACTGTACACACACACTGAAGCAGCCTCATAGTACCTGTGTTTAAATAACACTTACTCTACTTAATAACCCCAAAGGGCAGGAGTTCAGATGCTGGCAATATATCCAAGTATGGTGCTGAATATGTCAAAGAGAAACTTCCAAAGGATAAAATTTTCTCCTTAAGAGTGTAAAAACATAAAATAAATAAATAAATAAATAAATAGATAAATAAATAAAGAGTGTAAAAGCATGCCAAGGTTGCTAGAGGTAACAAGTCTCCCACATCTGAAATCCTGAGTCAGGAAAACGAGACTATTCACCTCAAGCTGTCTACAGTGTGCACACAAGGAATAGAGGTGTTTGACTGAGATACAAAGTGAACTAACTTCCTCTCTTCTTTTATTTCGTTGGATCCAGTTCTGTCTGGAAGCTCCACCCATTATTTCTTGGCCTTCCAGGGATGTGCAGTCCCTTTCAATATAATCTATTTCTGATCTCTACCTACAAACCCTACAGGTGAGGTGCATCTCCATCCATCCACCATTTCTTCCCACCGCAGCAACTGAAGATTAATGTTCTTCTCCATCTTAAGCATTTGCTCATGGTGTTCTAGGGAACACCAGTCAGGTTTACAAAAGACCTTTCTGTAACTAAGTGAAATTCAGCTCTCTCGTTCCTCACCTAGGGCACTTACTCATAATGCATGAACCTGGGGTTACCACATCTTATGGTGTTTCTGAATTTCATGTCTTTTCTGCAAAACTGTATTAAAATACAGATCACATGCCAAGAAATTCACCTTTTAAAATTCGGTGGTTTGGATGTAGTCACAAACTTGTGTAAGGCTAACCACTGTGGAATTCCTGAATATTTACATCACATCAAAGAAACCCAAAGCTTATAGCAGTCACTCCCAATTTTTCCCCTTCTGCCCAGTCCCTGGCAACCACTAATCTACTTTCGGTCTCTATGGATTTGGCTATCGTTAACATTTTATGTAAGTGAAGTCATCCAAAATGTGGTCTTGGGTAACTGGCTTCATTCACTCAGTAAATTGTTTCAAGGTTTATTCATGATCTTGCAGATATTAATGTGTAATACCTTTTTCCAGCTGAATACTATTCCATTTCTTTATATAGTAATCTGTTCATAAATGGTTGGGTTTGTTCCATTCTGGGTTTCTCTCTCTCTCTCTCCCTCTCTCTCTCTCTCTCTCTGTGTGTGTGTGTGTGTGTGTGTGTGTGTGTGTGTGTGTGAGAGAGAGAGAGAGAGAGAGAGAGAGAGAGAGACCCATGTGTGCCTCCAAAGGTGAAAAGATGGAGCCCACTGGATTACTTGGACTTGGAGTGTTTATGGTTGGCTGTGAGCTGCCTCTACTGGGTGCTAGTAATCAAACTTAGTTCCTCCGGAAGAGTAGAAATCACTATAATCAAGGCTCCATTTTCCTAGCACTTGCTTTTGTTTTTTTTTCTCATGGTTGAGAGCATTGAATTTATTTTCATGGGTTTATTACCCTTTTTTTATATCAGTATTACAGAGAAATGAATAGCCAACCTGTCCCTTGGTCATTTTTTGTCAATTGGACTTGAGCTAGAATCATCTAGGAAGAATCTTAGTTGAGAAAATATTTTCATTAGACTGTCTGAGGGCAAGTCTGTAGGCAATTTTCTTGATTAATGATCAATGCGGTACCAGTGCTGAGCAGATGGACCTGAGTAGTATAAGAAAACAGGCTGAGCAAGTGATGGAGAGAAATCAGGGAAGTAGCATTTCTCCATGTCATCCCATTCTGTTTCTTTTTCTAGGTTCCTGCCTTAGCTTTCTCTGAGAATGGATGGTAAGCTGTAAGGCAAATGAGTGCATTTCTCACTAGGTTACTTTTGATGATGATGTTTGATTACAGCAACAGAAAGCAAACTACATACACACACACACACACACACACACATACACACACACACACACATACACACATTGACCTTTTGAATTATGTCAGTCTTCTAATTGAGTTGTAGCTTCTCTATATATTTTGGAGGCAAATCCCTCAACAAAGTCAAGATTTTCAAATATTTTCTCTCATTTTCTATGTTTCGTTTTACTTATGTCATCCTGTAAAGCAACAGATTCTAAAATGCTTGAAACTTACTCTAGTTTCACTCACAGGTTTTTTTTGTTTGTTTGTTTTTTGACTCTATCTTAAGAACTTTGGACATTAAAAAAAAAACACTTTAAATACTGCCATCATCCACTTTATCTCCTTTCTTCATGGGACTCAATTTTTCATTTGTTTTGTGGCATACCACAAAGGTCTCTAATACTTTCCTAATTGTTTCCATTAGTTTATCATTTGTTCCATGTCTATATAATTTACTTGAAGGTGTATTCCAATTTAGTAATTATTTTCTGCTATCTTCCACCTGAGATTAAGCATAGCTATGTAATGAATTATTATCTTTATGTGTTTTAGCTCTAGAATTCTTATTTTTAATTTTTATTTATATATGTATGTGTGCACAGGTTAGCAGGTGGTCTTGGAGTCTAGTGGAGAGTGTCAGGTGACAATGAACTGGAATCTCACCAGATCTGAGCTCAGTATCGACCAGAATAAGATTATGTGACTTGGTTTCTTCTAGGCACGCCTGGGGCTCTGAATATGTACATGTTTTCCTAGAGGCCCCAAACCGTGTTAAATTCATTAAAAAATACCTAGGAGTTTGTCAGTCCTGAGGCTGCTGTTTGGGGTAGAGTAGGATGTACACATGTGCATGTTCATGAGGAAGGCAGAGGACAGAATCAGCTGTTGTTCTTTAGGACCTGGCCACCTTTTGTTTTAATACAGGATCTTTCACTGGTATGGGTTTTGCCAAAGGGCTAGACCAGGCTGACCAGTGAGACGCAGGGATCTTTCTGTTTCACCACCCCAGTGACCAGATGACATGCTTTCATGCTTCTTCAAGACACGCTGTGGCATGCTTCTATTACATATTCTCACTTCCCATTCTACCTCCAGTTTGATTCAGTTACTTGCAACCACAGGATCCCAACCAACATAATGACTTCATAAGGGAAATGCAGTCTGCCTTGATTTACTCAGCCTTCCTACTTTCCACTCATTCATTCACACACTATTAGCTAAGCTGGCCAGACTAGTTGGACATCTTCTATTACTCATACTCTTCCACTCTGTCTTCTTGGCCTGTTTTATTAAGAGATCTTATTATAATAGTGTCCTTTCATATCATGCTATGACAAGAGACTGGTCCCGTCTATTCATTTATTCCACCCCCTAAGAGTTGTTTCCTCCTTTTCTTCATCTTAAAAAAAAATCCCCTTTCTAATCATCAAAGGGAGAAAACTTCCCAGGGATAAATACTTTAAATCAGTTCATGAACTTTTCCTAGAAGCAAACCTTCTTTTTCAATTTATCTCTTCAGTATACGAGATCTAAACACTATATAACACTTGATTATTGCAAGAACATTATACAACAGTTATTACTGGTTCTAAAAACAGGAGGTTATATTATAAATTTATTTGTTTAAATCACTGTTCATTGTCCATAGGGGCAGCTCAAGGTAAAACTCTGACAAAGCATGTGCTGCAAACTTGTTTCTTATTCATGTCTAGTTTCATTGTTTGTTTACATACATGACATGCTACTTCTAGAAGAGACACTCTTACTCTACTGCTCAATTTTAGATTATTTTTTCAATTTATAAAATGTGGCAAACACTGCCTAAATATTAGGATTATATGGAGAATTGGTTTGAATGGTTATAAAAATCCTACTGCTGGATCTTATCAAAGGTACCACGAAGTGGTTGACAGTTTAGCATCCTGCTATCCAGTACTTGCAGTGGTTACCAGTCCCCACCCTCCAGTTTCATTAACAAATTTTAGTATGTAATCTTTTGTTTCTTCTTCCTAATCCTTCATTTCCTCTGACTGTTTCATTTCATTTCGGTTCCCAGCAAGCAGGCCACTTATGTCTGGTTTATCAGGCAAGCTGAGGCATGCACAGACATGTCTACAAGCTCCTCAGAAGGCTGATTCTGACACAGCTTAGCACCAGGTCCCCCTCCCTTCACACTATGTTCTGTACTCCAAGTGGTTGGACAGAGGTTCATGCTTTCAAAGCTTTAGAATTTACACAGAGTCTCTGCCCTGGATTTACTTAGTGTCCAGCTGCTGAGATTTATCTTGAAATTTCTAAGTGCAAGGCTGCAATCAAAGTCTGAGGGCACAAAACTGAACAAATAAAGATGTTTGGGGACTGCCTGTTTTTCTCATGTGATTTGCACATTTTTCTTGGCTTGCGTAATCTGAGGTGGCTGGGACCATAGGCCCCTTCATTTCTTGGCTCAGTAGTACGCAGTATATGGCAGTAATACAAATACAGGAGCTGGATATGCAAAAGGAGGCTTCACCCCTGCTAGGAAGGCATCCACCTCTGTGCCTCCCAGACAGTGTTGACGCATTCAGACAAGCTGGACAAAGAACGTACAGTCTACATTCCCTGGCCTTTGAAGGAAAGATGTTGCAATGTACAGGCAATTGGAGAGTTTGCCTAATTCATCAAAACATTCACATTTGCTAGTAATACAATGCAGCTATGATGAGAAGGACTCAGGGAGAGTTGTGTGGATTAAGGTTCAAACAGATCATGCCTACTAGTTTCTATTCAACTGGTTAAGCTTTGAAGCAGCTTTCCCCTCATTCATGAAAGTGTTACAGGGCTGTGTAAAACAAACAATAAAGAAAACAAAGCAAAACAAACAAGCAAACAACAACAACAACAGCAAACTCATGGGCTTGGTTACCAGATGAATCTAAGGCTAGCTGAAGGATCTTGGCAATAATATACTTTCTAAAGTTTATCCTCCTATCATAAGAGAAAAAACAGTAAAATTGAACTCTTCAGAGATTTTTGTAGAGATTCATTGAGATAATGCGTAGTGGTTAGCAGGGAAATACAGTCAATAAGTACTATAAACAGTTTCTATCATCTTCTGCTTTTCAACTGAAGACTGTGAACCAGGTTTTCATACAGTGATTTTGTCTTTCTTTGTACCTTGGAGTTGGTTGGGCCTTAAACTGGGAGTTGGGAAACAAAGAGAAACTTATTTTGTTTCTTTAAATCTTTTTGAAAAAAAATTAAATGTATATGTATTCTGCCTGTGTGATATGACTGTGTACTATGTGTGTGCAGTGCCCACAAGTGCCAAAAGAGGGCATGAGATACACTGGGAATCAATTTACAAACAGCTTTGAGCCACCACTTGGTTGTTGGAAATCAAACCCTGATCCTTTTGAACAGCAATAAATGCTCTTAACCCCTGATCTATCACTCCAACACCAAGAAATATATTTTGAATGGGGCAAATAAAGCTTTAATTTAGTCCCCCTATTACCTCTGTCTAATCCCCATGGCTTATGAAAAGAACCGTTTCTTCAGATTTTTTGTTTGTTTGTTTGTTTGTTTGTTTTGTTTTGTTTTAAACCCAGTTGGAAAGCAAATTATTTCTATTCCAAAGAGAAAATTAATTGGAATATAATAATTATAGCAGGCTTCTTTAATATCGTTTTTTTCAGTTTCCAAATAGTTTTAAAGTAGTTTGCGTTTTACAGAATACTTCCATCGTCACATTAACCCTGGGAAATTCTTACATGGACTTGACTAATAAAGAAAAGGAAGAGCAGAGGAGCTAAATCACCTGTCCAGCTAAGAACCAGAAACCAAGTAGTCCTTCCGGAGCTTCTGTCAGTCATCATGCTTTTTATCTAGTGGACTATAAAATGTGTGTTAACATGGAGCCATAGTGCCACCCTGGAAACTTGTACCTAATTCTACCTAATGAGCCAGTATTCAGCTCATCATTGTGTTTTCTGATATGATTCATTTAATGGAAATGGAAACAATTTCCTTACAATTTTTAAAAAATATTTTATTATATAACTTTCAAACACTATAAAAATATTGTGTCCACGTAATGCTATAATTAACACATTGGCTCATCAGAGGCATAGCTGCTGATCTATTGATATTATTTGTGATGCATTTAGCAGTAAGTTGTATATATCCCTGTACCCTGCCTAGGACCTTCAGGATGCATATGACTAATTACAATTTGATATAGTGTGTTATTTTTCTTTTCAAATGTCCTCAGATAAATAAAATTTTGGTAAATTCAGAACATAATTAAACATGAAGCTCTGGTTTGTCTCTTTGTAATATTATTATTTCATTATTATCATTGTTGTTACTGCTGATGTTGACATTTTTATACCTGGCTTCTTAAGCCTTTAAGTCAATATTCTACTCAACTGCTTTCTTCCTTGCTCAGTTCTTCCACTTCATCCCAGACTTAATGACTCCTGCTCAGTTTTCCCACTCCCACCCTCATCCTCTTGTGCCCAAATTCAACCACAGGTTGTATGCTGCCAGACCTCCATATATTCAGTGACATTCCAGTGCTGCCACAGAATTCCACATGGTATCTAAATATCTGCCTAACCCAGCCAATTATTACAATCACACCTTATATTGAGTTAGTGCTAGTTCATTATTTCATTCAGTAAGTATTTTACAAAGCCCTATAGAGCCAGGTAAGCAGGAGATAGCTAGGGCAAAGAGAATGCCAGGAGTTCTGAACAATAAAAGTGTTAAATCAGTCAGCACATATCTCTTGCATAACTCATATACACAGCATTGTCATCAAGAATTTTATGGTGTAGTTGAGAGAAGAAAGAAACGAATGCTCAAGAAATAATTGGAGGCCAGCTGTAGAGGGAGGATCAAGAGAGAACACTGTATGGTCATACTGAATGGTGACATGCACACCCACCAAGGCCAATGTAAAAGAAGGCTGCTTGTTGGATCCAAGTCAAAGACCTGAAAATTAAGGAGGCTGTGCATAAGTATCACATAGACCTAGGGCTGTGGAACAATCGAGGGAATAAATAGGGCTGATGTTAAAGGCAATGTTGAATTGCAGTGAGCATTTCCAAAAACATTGTGGGATATGCAGAGGAATTCCTTGGAGTCAAGGAGTCTAGAACTCTAATGCATCATTCTCAGCATTAATTCAGTAGTATCAGAAAGATGACCATTTTATTGATGGTTTGGGATATTCTTTTGAATTAATGAAGCAACAGTAAGAAAGGAGAACAATGAAAGCCCCTCCCCATGCAACCACCAAAGGGAAAAAACATACCTGGGAAAATTCAAACCATGTAGTTTTCAACTGTCTGCCTCTCTCTCTCTCTCTCTCTCTCTCTCTCTCTCTCTCTCTCTACCTATCTATCTGAAGCAACTTCTCACTATGTAGTTGTGGCTTGTCTGGAACTTGCTCTGTAGACCAGGTTGGCCCATATCTAACAGACACACTTGATTCTACCAGTGAGTGCTAGGGCTAAAGGAAGGCATGTACCATATGATCAGCCCTGAAAGGTAAATTAAGGTAGAGAATGGGACAAACATAAATAGTATTTGATTCTGTGGTTTATTAGGTAAACAAACAACAAAATAATCTCAAAACTTCATTTCTGTGCTTCTAGTTTCTACATACTAAAATTAGTATAAAATTGATTCTCAAAATTTTTGTAAAAGTTAAGAATTTGTCAAAGAGATAGAGAGATGGCCCAGAGATTAAGAGCACGTCTTGCACCATCATAAGAACCAAAGTTCTGATACTCCACCCATATAACAAGCCAGGATTCAGCCAAATGTCTGTAACTTTAGTGCCCAGGTATATAATGCCCTCTTCTGGTCTCATATTGCAGAGTTGTATCATCCACACACAAACACAAATAGGCACACAAATAAGTACAACAAATAGTTTTAAAAGAGAAACTCTTAATTGGTGATCCAACATGATGTGATCATTTCTTAAATCATATGCACAAAAGCAACGTTAAACAGACTAAAGGGTTATATTTATATATTTAGGTATGGTGTATTTGTGTGTGTGTGTGCATGAATGCAAATACCAAAGAAAAAGAGGCTATGAATTCTAGAGAGATCATTGTGAGGTACATGGGAGGGATTGGAGGGAGAAAGCATAAGGGCGAATTTGTGTAATTATATTTTAATTTTTAAAAAGATACAAACTAGGCATTGAATATGCCAAGTAAAATACATATAATGCACTACTGACTTAGAGAACTTTATTAGAGTTTTGTTTTGTGCCCTTGGGGTTTTTCAGGCTAAAGAACATAGGATTGTTGAAATTCCAGTTGAAAATTAGAAAACTTTGCTTTAATCACTAAACTTTACCAAACTTTAAAAAAAGATTATTATAAGATCATATCTGGAACATATGTCTATTTGGCCATAGCCCACTTATCCAATGTATTTCATAAATGTATGCTTGATAACATTCTCTTTTTTTTTTTTACTGTCAATGTGCATGTAATCTCTTCCATAAGCAAACATTTCATTTAAGTGGTCAAAAATTATGTTTCCAGGCCATGGTTATACATGTTTGGTTAAATACGAGAACTGTGTCTTGTCGTAACAACATGAGTTCATGTTTATGGGCTTCAGCATCCATATCTTCTTCCTTCTTTATCCCATCTATTTCTCTGTGACATTTTATGATGATTAATTCACTTGGAAGGGACTCTGACCACATCTAATAAAATTATTTGTTCAGAATATCACCAAAACTGGCACTTTCAATATTCTGCATTCTCGGATATCCTGAAAATGTCAAAATTTGAATGTGCTATGTGCCAGAGTAAACCAGAACTTACTGGCATCCATCTGTGCTGTGTTTTATCTCCTGGATGCTAAGAATGCCCTCTTGGAACTTTTGTGCCCTTCAGAGACTCTTGCATAAATGCCCTTGTCCACTCTGTTTCTGGACCTTCCCGGCTTCCGATAGGTGTCTGTGCATTCTCCTCTCCTTCTCCTTCATCATTCACTGTCTTCACTCCAATGAGGACAAAACTGCACATACAGATAAGCATTCACCTGGACAGTTCTCCAAGCATGTATGAGTCCCAGTGGAAGTCTCAGTGTGAGCTCATACTCCTGCTTAGTAAATCAATCATTAATTTTTCTGAGAATCTCATGCAAGCTATCTGTCTTAGTTAGGGTTTCTATTGCTGTGAAGAAAACACTATGACCACAGAAACTCCTATAATGGAAAATATTTAATTGGGGCTGGCAGAGGTTCAGAGGTTTAGCCCATTGTCATCATGCTGGGAATCATGGTAGCTTGCAGGCAGAGATGGTGTCCGAGAAGTAACTGAGTGTTCTCCATCTGGATCAGCAGACAGAAGGAAGAGAGACACTGGGCTGATATAAGCAACTAAAACCTCAAAGTCCAGTGACACCTTTTCTCCAACAAGGTTGTACCTCTTCATAGTAACACCCCTTCTGAACCTATGAGGGCAATTTTTACTCATCTACATGAATTAAGTTTCTGAAGTAGATTTATTCAGAAAATTAGCAGATAGACCTTGTGATGTAGAAGTTCGGTCCAGTCAAGATTAGAAAGATTTATTTTGGCAGGATAATCTTTTTTTTCCTTCTTTCCCTCCTTCCTCCTTCTTTCTTTCCTTCCTTCCTTCCTTCCTTCCTTCCTCCTTTCTATCTTTCCCTTCCTTCCTTCATTCCTTCCTTCCTTCCTTCCTTCCTTCCTTCCTTTCTTTCTTTCTTTCTTTCTTTCTTTCTTTCTTTCTTTCTTTCTTTCTTTCTTTCAGTTTTTTTCTTTTCTTTCTTTTTCTTGAGACAGGTTTTCTCAGTTTATCTCTTTCCATCCTAGAATTCACTCTGTAGATTGAACTTCACTCTCTGATTGAACGCAGAGATCTGATTGCCTCTTCCTCCAGAGAGCTTGGATTGAAGGCAGAGACTCATACATGCTTAGAGAACTGTCCAGGTGAATGCTTATCTATATGTGCAGTTTTGTCCTCATTGGAGTGAAGACAGTGAATGATGAAGGAAATGGAGAGGAGAATGCTAAGAACAAACAGTCACATATCAGAAGTCAGGCAGGTCCAGAAACAGTGGACAGGGACATTTATGCAAGAGTCTCTGCATAAAGTTTAACTACGGCCTGGTAAACTTTTTTTCAATAAGTATATGCTATTTAAAATTGTTTTTGACAGTTCAAATAAACAGAAAAGAGTTAGAGGAGAATAAAAAAGAGAAGAAGAAAAGGGGGGAAGAAAAGAAACAGGAGAAAGAGAAAGAAGGGGCAGAGTATAAGCCACCAGAGCTTGAGACAAAACTGAAGCTGTTCTTCCGGAGACCACAGTCAAACACAACTAGAACTGTCCAACAAGTGATTTCTTTGCATTTACTCTAGTTATATCACGTCAAAAATAGGGTAATCATATTTTTGTGAAGAATGCATAAATATGAATATGCACGACACTTACGATGATCTAAGAAATATGTTAGCTCCTCATTCTTTTGTTGTTTGATTGGTTGGTTTTTTGAGACAGGGTTTCTCTGTGTAGACCTGGCTGTCCTGGAACTCACTTTGTAAACCAGGCTTTAGCTCCTCATTTTTAATACCTTAGCTTAACTATAGTTATGTCTCAAATCTCATTGAAAATTAGAAATAAATATATGAGCCAATAAATTAGCAAAAAGTGAAAGGATGACAAGAACATCAGGCTTGACATTGGTCACCTAAGTACCAGATGATACGATTTTGACCTTTGGTGGCTTGGAATTTTTTTTTTTCCTTTTCCCCACAAACACCCAACTTTGAGCTCTTCTAAAGTAAAAATCCCCAAGACTATTTTGTGCTGCCTACATATTTTTGGATATGTGCCCTTCCAGTGGAGTGTGGTGAATTTCCCTATCCCAGGAGATAATTGCCAATAGCTCCACATCTAGGATTGGGGCTTCATGACCACCTCCCTTATCTATGCTGGGATTTAGTAGGCATGCACTGGTCTTATCCATGCTGTGATTCACCAGAGGGGGAGGACATTGGGTTTGTAGAAATGCACAGGATGCAGATACATGCAGGAAATAAAGTAGGTATTGTGATTAGTGACACATAGGCAAGAAAGAGTGAAGTGGGGAAATTTAACCAAATTCAAACAACAGAAGTGATCTACATGGAAGCAGAAATTACTCCAAGGAAGTACTGAATTGCTCACCTCTCCTGAACCTGAGAAGTTGATTCATTCATTCACACAGCAGAACATTATCTGGATGTGGTGCACAGCACTGGCAGAAAATAAGCATCTAATACAGAGAAGAATGCCAAAGTCTCATACCCAGACAGGAGTAGATGTGGTTCATACTCCATCATGTTTCCTGTCTTCAGGTCCATAGATCATGCCTTGCTTTGCACTGAAACTTATGCTATCTCATCCTACTGCATGGCATAAATGAAAGAAATCCTTGTTTGAGAACAATTACCTACAACTTCCTGAATATTGATTCCTCTTCTCACCAAAATTTATGTTGAACAACATGGCTTCAAAAGGCCACATCATGTCTGAAACATGTGCTTTGCTGTTTGGATAGCTGAGTCTGGACCAGCAGAAGGAAGGGTGTCTTGGGAGTCTATTTTGAGCTTGCCAACTGAGGATTTCAGTGTGGATGGATCACATGCAACACTTCACATTGTTTTTGTTTCAGAATCCAAACATTTGGGGTTTTATCCACACTCATTTCAAATTTTATAAAGTTGCTGAAAGTTTATTGGTAAAAATTCATACAAATTTGAAAAGAACAGAACTTAAATGCATTTCTACTTATTGAGTAGGACTGGGGCATATCTTCCAGAGAAAAATACATTGGTAGAAGGATGATAAATATTTTGTCTCTGGAAACAGATTTTTTGAGCCTAGAAAGGACATAAGCAATTATCTAGTCTGGAGATGAACAATAGGTTTTAGTAGAAGCTGAACTCAAAGGCGCACTCTTGCAATACAAGAGAGTCCAAGTAGATTGATGGTGTCTGCCGTGAGCATGGAAATTGTGACTGACCTTCTCTCTAGCATAATAGAATGCTTTTGAAATGACAGATGATGGCAGTGGCTAGACAGACTCTGCTTACAGGTGCAGAACCTGGGTTTCCCAGCTTCAGCTTCATGACTGTTATGATTCCAGCATGTTCTGAAGACCCACTGCAATATCAGGTCATATCTCCAAGGTTTTACAATCTATGCAATAAAGTTTCTTCCTATTCAAAAAGAAGACAATGTGAGGCTCCTATATAACTATGTGCTCTAATAATGAAATGTCAACTAACTAGTGTTTTCTTGAAGAGCCCGTGGGTACCTTGTGGACATTGTTCAATTAGAAAGCAAAGCCCCTGCTTTTCTGATTTCCCTACTATATGTTCTCAGTGAGTAAACATATGCCTAGTCTTTTATGTCTTATTGTTATAAATAGGATGCTTTTTGTCCTTTTAAGGTAGCCCTGATTTGCTATATATACCAAGGCTGACCTCAGATGTCTGGCAATCTGTCTGCTTTGACATCTCAAGTCTCAGATAACAGGTATATGCTACTATGCCCCACTTTGCTAAGTATTTTCTTGAACCTGACACGTTTCATGTTATACAAAGGAGAACTTTTTAGCTATGAATGCTTCCTAATTCAGCGTGGAATTAAGTCAGGCCAAATGTGCTAATACCATATGGGAGGAGGCTATCACAGTCTATGTGGCTTTTCACGTATGAACAGAGGTCAGAACAGGAAGGAACACAGTCCCCTATTCTTTTCTCTCTCTTTTTTTAAATATATTTTCTTTATATACATTTTAAATGCTATCCTGAAAGTTCCCTATACCCTCCCCCTGCCCTGATCCCCTACCCACCCACCCCCGCTTCTTGGCCCTGGCATTCCCCTGTACTAGGGCATATAAAATTTGCAATACCAAGGGGCCTCTCTTCCCAATGATGGCTGACTAGGCCATCTTCTGCTACCTATGCAGCTAGAGACACGAGATCTGGGGGTACTGGTTAGTTCACATTGTTGTTCCACCTATAGGGTTGCAGACCCCTTCAGCTCCTTGGGTGCTTTTTCTAGCTTCTCTATTGGGGGTCATGTGTTCCATCTTATAGATGACTGTGAGCATCCAGTACTGCATTTGCCAGGCACTGGCATTGCCTCATATGAGACAGCTATAACAGGGTCCCTTCAGCCAAATCTTCCTGGCATATGCAATAGTGTCTGGGTTTCATCAGCTCCTTTGCTCACCCTATCAAAGTAAATGATTCTGAGTTAGCACTTCAAATATCCAACTGGACAGAAAGATTGCCATTCCTTCTGTCTCTTACTATTCATCTTTCTTTTCTTCTGACTCTTTAGAACTCAGCCAAACAGCTCAGGACGTTTTAGGTACTAAAAGTTCAGAGCAACTTTTGGGTTTCGATTTTACAGGGTCAAGTGCAAAACATAAATACCTAATGCAAAAATTAAAAGATCAGAAAAGGCTGAGATTTTCTTTTAATCTCTAGGACCCTGCATGTTTTCCAATGGCATAAACAAAGCTAGAGGGCAACATGATATACTTTTAGGTTTAAATGCTAGAGAGTGACCAGCCAATATTATATCATAGGAAGTGAACATGATCCAGAAGACCCTAGTCCTAGCCCCCACTCTCACACACTGAAAAGCTGAAAGATCTCTCAGATGATCTCTTGCCTTTTCTGAATTTGGGCTCCTTCTCTATACCTTCCAAGTGCCAGTCAGCTATTGAGTAGTAGTTACATAAGGAGACATATGCTTTTGTGTCCATTGATCTTGCAATAATAGGCTTTGAGAATATGAAAAGTCTGCTATTTGAGATATAGAGAATCTGGTCTTTAAAAGAGAGTTACACTGGCTATCTGACCCCATCCTCCAAGTCTATGCCCCGAACAAATTATTTATAACCATTTGGTAATAAGGAAAGAAAATAGAATGACAAAATTGCCACTCACCAAAGATAAGAACACTTGTGAAATTTCCCAAGTATATACAATCTTAAGATTCACTGTATCTTCAAAATTATTTATCAACAATAACGTGTTTATGTATAATATCCCACAAATTTCAGTTACAAGCAAACAGAGAATGAAAAGAAATGGAAAGAATGGAAACTATGATATGCAGGAGAGATAAAAATAAGCTAGGATGGGAGAGAGGCAAGGGTATTAGCCTGCAGTCTATGGGCTACATGTAACTTAGGAAAGCTGAGACTGGCTTGATGCAAAAGAGTAAAGTTATTTAGAACATTGCTGTGTGTGTATGTGCATGTGGGTTTGGGTGTGTTTGTGTGTATGTGTATGTGTATGTGGGTTAGAGAGATAGAGAGAGGAAGAGCGAGAGAGACAGAGACTGAGAGACAGAGAAAAACAGAGAGAGACAGAGAAAGAGACTTGAGACTTGAGTATACTGTTCTTGACTGTGAGCCCTGTAGATGACAGCGAGGCTCAGAGAATCAAAGAAATTGGACACATTTGGTAAAACGAAAGGAAGCAAAAGAAACAATGAAGAAGGAAAAGGAAGAGTAATGTGGAGAGAGAGAAAAGGGGCTGTCCACCATGACCCCCCCCCTTATTATCTTATTATGTTCTAAGATGAAATCTCTGATATATTCATGTTTTTATTGTTTAAAGCTAGTATTAGCATGTGACATATATTGTCATCTTAAATAATTACTGAGTATTAATCTTTAAAGTGAGATTATAGATAACCCCTCAATTGTTTCACTCTACATGGATTCTCTAAGGAACTGATGAAGGGTGGGATACAAAAATGCCTTATAGATATGGCAGTGTTTCTAATGGCAGAGACAAGAATGTGATGCTCACAACATTCCTTGTATCAAGTCCTCAATTGCAGGAGATGAGGAGTCTATTTGGGAAAAGAGAACAAAAGCAACTTTAATATAGACATAATAAAAATACAATAGAACTCTATGTACAAGAGATAATCAGAGAAGATAGCTAGAAATCAAGTTATCATGAAAGAGTACAACATGGGTTGAAGAATAGTTGTTAAAGAAAATACATACAGCAAAAGAATATGGGGGACAAAGGATTGAGTAGAATGGAAGGAATGTTTAAACTATCATAATGCCTGGGACCTCAGGGACACACCTCTTCTGTAGGATACCAAAAAGAAGGAAGAAGTAACTTTTATCTTGTTGGGAAATGAAAATACTGTCATGTGGGACTGGGGAAATCAGTACTTGGGTGAATGAATGAAGATCTGTGTTTAGTTCAAAGGAACTATACAGAGAGAATGCGTCCTTGTTGACAACTACATTACAATAGTGTGCCTATAAGCTTGAGTTTATGCTTCGACCAGAGTCTTGGACAGATGCCAGAAGTTCATGGTAGGTAGGTTTACTAATTAAGAGTCATATGAAACAGCTTTTAGGAAAGAAAAAAAAGGGTTGTTGTTGTTGTTATTGTTGTTGTTGTTGTTTTGGCACAGCAGCTAAAAGCTCTTCCAGAGACCTAGAATTCAGCTTACCACACCAATGTCAGCCTGCCCACAACTGTCTATTATTCTAACCCAGGGGATCAAATACCCGCTTTTGGTTTCCAGGGAAATCTATACACATGTGTACATACAAATTCACAGACCTCTACAGAAATAAAAAGTAAACCAAATACTGTAAAATCTAAAAAATTACCTAGAAAGATAAATATTACAGAGTAAAAATGTAGAATAGACAACACTCTTTGAAGAATGTTCTGTATTATAGCACAGTTTTGCAATAACAATATCTTTTGTTACTTAAAATGGGGGCTATACTGTAGAAATTATTATATAAGAAGAGAACTGATGAGATGTCTAACACAACCTTAGCAGAGTAGTCTGTGCACTTATCTTATGGCTTCAGATCTCAGCCGGACCAGGTGGTTTTCCAAGGACTGAACTACGAAATATGAATAGGTAGGTCCATATCTTAAAATGAATAAAATATATTCTAGAGCTGAAAGAAGATTCTCTTCTGAGAAGGGTAATATATTCTTTACCAAACATGGACTCCATAGTGTTTTTAAATTCAGAGATGGTATTTGCTTAGATCAAGAAATGCATAGACCATGAATTTAATTGTTCCCCACTCAAGCTTCAGGATGTGAATTTTTCAAGCAAGAAAAGAACATATTTCTACTTTACCTCCTATTTTTCAAGAACCCAGGTATACCAGTGGATATTTTCCTAAATATAACATACAGCTTGTGACATCCTGAAAGTTGGAAGTGGGTGGGCATCTGCTCTTAGCCAATAATCCAGGCTCTGGGACATATATTTAGAGTCCATGAGCAGACATCAGTGGCACCTCAGGAATGCTGTGCATAATTTTAGGTGAGAGACACTGGTCTCTAATGTCAAGGTTTCATTAAGAATACATGAAAATAAAGATATAAAAACAATTGGGTGTGTTTTGACTGTTATTTGGGTGTTTTGTGGGATTCCTAACTGTGGGATGGGAGTAGGTATGTCTTTGACTCTTTCGCTTGCTCTTAGGACTCTTGTCATCCTTTTGGATTGCCTTTTCCAGCCTTGGTATGAGGAATTTTACCTTGTCTTATTATATTTTGTTTTTCCATGTTTGATTAGTGTCTCTTAGAGCCCTGTTCTTTTATGAGTGACAAAAGTGAAGTGGGTCTGAAGCAGAGGGGAGGTAAGAGGGAGTTTGGGAGGAGCTGGGGGGAAACTGTGGTTGGATTATATTGTGTGAGAGAAGAATCCATTTTGTTTGTTTGTTTTTATTAGGTATTTTCTTCATTTACATTTCCAATGCTATCCCAAAAGCGCCCCATACTCTCCCTCCCACTCTTCTACCCACCCACTCACACTTCTTGGCCCTGACATTCCCCTGTACTGAAGCATATAAAGTTTGCAAGACCAATGGGTCTCTCTTCCCAATGATGGCCTACTAAGCCGTCTTCTGATACATATGCAGCTAGAGACACAAGCTCTGGGGAGTAATGGTTAGTTCATATTGTTTTTCCACCTATAGGGTTGCAGACCACTTTTGCTCCTTGGGTACTTTCTCTAGCTCCTCCATTGGGGTCCCTGTGATCCATCCAATAGCTGACTGTGAGCACCCACTTCTGTGTTTGCTAGGCCCCAGCATAGCCTCACAAGACAGCTATATCTGGGTCCTTTCAGCAAAATATTGCTAGTATATGCAATGGTGTCAGCATTTGAAGGCTGATTATGGGATGGATCCCTGGGTATGGCCGTCTCTAGATGGACCATCCTTTCGTCTCAGCTCCAAACTTTGTCTCTGTAACTCCTTCCATGAGTGTTGTATTCCGAATTCTAAGAAGGGGCAAAGTGTTCACACTTTGGTCTTCCTTCTTCTTGAGTTTCATGTGTTTTGCAAATTACATCTTGTATCTTGGGCATTTTAAGTTTCTGGGCTAATATCCACTTATCAGTGAGTACATATCATGTGTGTTCTTTTGTGATTGGGTTACCTCACTCAGGATGATGCCCTCCAGGTCCATCCATTTGCCTAGGAATTTCATAAATTCATTCTTTTTAATAGCTGAGTAGTATTGTACCAGAGTAAAAATATGAAATTATCAACAAATTTGGATTAGTAAGACTGTAGTGATTGTGGTGGCTTATCATTAAAACTTGAGACTAGTATAGAAGCTAACGGTAATGAAAGGCTCTCATCCAGGGGACCAATGCTTCCATTCAGCTCATGGAAGCCTAAACTCTTCTAGTATTGATAAGGCATAATAAAGTACGAAAGTTATTGAAAATATTCTTATTCTTTAATTATAGACATTCAAAATTCATGAGGTGAATAAACATCATGTTAATACAAAAATAGTTCATCGGATGAACAGATCTGGGTAGACTTCATGAAGCAGGGAATTCTCGATAGCCCTTTAAAAAGCACAGAGTTTGGGAAAATACTGGAAGGACTGGAAAGGGGGTATTTTAGCCTTAAAAAGCAAATGCTCAAGGATACATAGGTTCATTTCTATCTGACAAAAGGATTGGAAAAGTAAGTCTGAAAACGTAGGCGAGGAAGGATGAGCAGGAAGGATGACCCTTAGTACAGTAATCACGGAGGCACGGGTTTTACCGTTCCTGAGTCGCTAAGAACGGCACATTTAAAATGTCTCAAGACACAGTGGCTAGGGAATTCATAAAATAGTTGGTTGAGCAAGTGAAGGCATGTGGATGGATAGATGATGCATAGACAGATGTATATAGATGGACGGTAGGGTCAAGGATATATAGGTAGAAGGATGTATGGATAAACAGATTAATGGCTGTTTCTCCCACCTATACTATACTATTCTGCTTCATTCTTCATTTGTAATAAACTGTAAATATTATATACATTGAGAATTGGGAAAGGTTTTTTTTGCATGTTATGTATGCTTTAACTTTAAAAACAGTTCCCTTTGTTGTGTTCTAATAAGTTTCTGGGAGATTATGGCACTCACCCTGAGTAGAGAATGATTTTCTATATCTGTAGCTTAGCTACTGGAAGTCAGTAATATTATATTTTTCATCATTTTTGCTGAATCATTTACTTTATTTTGATAAGAGAGAAGACAGTACTTTAACATTTAGACCCCTAAAGCCAATTTTTATGTTTCCCCAAGCACTATGATAGAGGCTATTCTGCTTGGCTATTAATACTCTAATGGAACAGAGGGGAAATCAAACATTGTGCTGAGCTGATTAGAAGTGATGGCATGAAGCGCTTTCCTGAGAACGGAAGTCCTGTAACCTCAAATACCAAGGACTATAAATCTCAGCAGTATATAATGGTAATTGGTTTGAAAGGCCTCATCGACAGAGAGAACGGAAGCCAACTGCAGAATGCTGAGCACTGGGAGCTCCAGGCCTCTGCCTCCTTCCAGAAGGAGATGTGTCATTTTCTTCCTCAGTTCTGGGAATAGCCATAAAGTGTATCAAAAGTTAGGCCTTAATAAATATCCACGCTGGAATATCTGGCTAATGACCCCTGAACTCTCCTTTTATTACCTTAAACTAGAATGCTAGTAAAAGTGTTGTATTGAATGATATATGTCATCAGAATGAGTGAACTAGTACCATTGACAAGATTTCATATATAATTTTATGCAGAGTAATAATAATGTTTCAAGATCACTATTAGCATCGCCAATCCTCATCTATCCCATGAGATTTTTCTCAGTCTTCTGTTACTTTCTTAAAGTGATATAACCTTTTACCTTGGATTTTGGCAGTGTAGGTCTGAACATCAAGTCTATCATTTACCTAATGAGTTGGATGCAGAAAAGTTCTGAGATTTTTTTCCTCTATGTAATTCTTTTCACTTGTAAATTGAATAAGACAGTTTCTATGAGAATAAGCTCTCATAAGGCTCACAGAATCATGTGAAGATACAGAGACATTTTGAAGTACCAGAAAAAGTGCACACAGATGTGAAACATTGCTCAGTTTAGAGTATAGAGGACTGGTTCCTCCCCACTCCTCATGTCAGACTAGCAGAAACACACCACCTTAGTAGAACAGTATTATGATTAACGTGCACAAAGTCACATAGACAAGGTCTTGATTCTCAGTTCTCTTCCTTCTTTAGCTGTAGAGGCTTAAGCAAATCACTTAGAGTCTATGTCATCAGAAAATGGGTACAAACCACAAATTTTTCAGTTGCTCAGATCAAATATGTTTACTAACACAATTGTCAGAAGAGCATGCTAATAAATAAAGCCAATGATGCTGCTACAATCAAGCTTATAGGACTACTATATTCTTTCATAACTTTTAGCTGTACTTCAACAATTATCCATTAAAAGACCTATATTTTTTTTCCATGAAACCTAAAGTCCCATTTAAGACAAGGTTCTGGCTCCCTGAGTATCACATATAAATGCCCAACACTCACCTCATCAATGGAAAATCTTTGGAGAAGCTAATTGATAATAGTAAGCATTTTACATTTTTATGATTTTGAAAACTTTCTTCAATGCGTACAATGATGATAAAAATAGTACTTAAGTTGCTATAAGTAAAACTCAATGTATAACAAATACCTTTTGAAATTCTAGCATCCTGATTAGTCAAGTATCATTATTTACTGATATTCTAGTCACGTGTTGCCTGATTATGTTTATAGTTACTCATAGCATATTCCAACAAACTGTTCTTCATTTGATATCTCAAAAGTGGTACACTTATGAGGGAGGTGAACCATTGTGATTGAACACCAGAGGCTCCAGTCTCTCCACCCAGAGTAGACACACACATCTCAACACTTCATTGAGCAGAACCACTTATTTTGCACCACTAAAATGTATCAAATTATGGAGGGAAAAAAAGCATCATTTACCAAAAAAGTTTCCTTACTGAGATGACATGGTGCAAGGAACCTCCAACAATGAAAGTGAGTTTGTTTTCTGTTGACCATCTACTGCTGGGCATGTAGCATTCCCTTAAGAGGAGTCTGATTTTCCCGCCAATGAAACTATCTTTGAGAAAGCAAAATCTTCAATTACAAATAGTTATCAATTGGAGATAGCTTCTGGCTTAGGGATGGGGGTATGTATTCATTTCAACTTTCAGCTCCAGGACCCAATCTGGTACAAAATCATGGAGACACAGTACCTGCTACATTAGCATGTTTATATATATATATATCAACTCTATATTGTTTCCTTGGTGTGCTGCATCCACTCTAGATCATGTTCTTCCTATTTCCTCTTCTGTAGGGTTTCCTGAGCTTTAAGAGGAAGGATTTGATGGACACATCCTTTTGAGGGCTGGGTGTTCTGAGGTCTCTTAATCGCTACATATTGACTGGTTGTGGGTAGCTTTATTTTTTCTGATCTGCTATAGGAATACACTTCTGTGTTAATAGCTGAGCAAGGCACTAATCTATGCTGATAGTAGAATGTCATTAGGAATCATCATATTGCTATATGCTCTTTTAGGGGAACAGTAGTTTTTTGTTTTACCATAGGTATCTAGTTCTAAGGTTATGGTCACCTAAGCAGTAGTCAGATATGAGAGTCATCTCTTGGAGTAGGCCTGAAGTCAAATCAGATATTGGTTGGTGATCCCTACAAGTTTTCAGCTACCACTGTACTAGCATATATCTCACAAAGCAGATCACCATTGTAAATCTAAGGTTTTAGCTGGGCTGTTGTTTACATTTCTCCTTTGGTAAATTGGATACAGAATACCTCCCCGGATTAAAGACACTACTCCCTAGGGTTAAAGTCACAATGTAGGCACAAGATCTTCTTCTCCATGTTCAATGAGTTGTATAGGTATTGACCTCAGCAATATGATTATGACATTAGTTTGGAGAGGTCATAACCTTGGCAAAAGACTAGTTGATTGATAGCGTCTGAGATTGTTTTGGTCAATAACTCACTTACATGTAACCCCTTCCATGTACTGGTATCACTTATTGATAAGAAATGTCCAGTTGGAACTTGGTCTCCCCAGTCTTTGATGACTTCATTTAGATTATCTTTATATAGGTATATAGTTTAGAAAACTTTTTGGCATCAGGTTTCCATAGTATCCCTCAAATGGCGTTTAATTTTAGCTATTTATCCTTGCATCCCCTGTCCTTCTCTTCTATTTCTTTCCCCACTTGAACCCCCTGTTGAAATCTTTCCACATCCATCCATCCATCCATCCATCCATCCATCCATCCATGACTATCATATTCCCCACTTTATCTAGCTGTTCATACTAATTGCCAACTCTATACCTAAACCTCTGGTTATATAGATTGTAGCTTGTGTATCACTGAATTGATAGCTCATGTCCACATAAATGAGGATGTACTGCACCTGTCTTTCTGGGCTTGGGAAACCTCACTAGAATGAGGTTTTTGTTTGTTTGTTTTTGTTTCTGATTTTGTTTTTGCTTTTTCCTAATGACCAAAGATGTTGAATTTTTCTTAGTGGTTCTCAGCCATTTGGGTTTCCTCTTTTTCTAGATTTGTCCATTTACTTATGAATTCATTGGATTTATTCTGATTAATTTTTGTAATGGAGGAGCAATATTCCACTGTGCAAATGTAATGTGCCACATTTTCTTTATCTGTTTGCCTGTTAAAAACATCTTGGTTGTTTCCAGTTTCTTGCTATGGTGAATAGAGCAGCAGTTAGCATGGTTGTGCATGTTTCTGTGTCAAGATGAAGGGCCCCTTAGGTATATGTCTAAGAGTGGTTAACCTGTTTCTTGAGGTAGAAGATTTTCTATCTTTCTGAGGAATGACAACCCTGATTTCCATAGTGGCTATACTAGTTTCCAGTCCTACGAGCAATTGATAAGTGTTTCCTTTGCTCTAGATTATTGCCAGGATGATCCATCACTTTTTTTTTTTTTTTACTGATCTTAACCGTTCTGATAAATGTGAGATAAAATCTCAAAATTGTTTTGATTTGCATTTTCCCTACGACTAAAGATGTTGAACATTTTTGGAAAATTTTATCAGCCATTTGAATTTCCTCTTTAACGAATTCTCTATTTAGATCTGTACTCCACTTTTTTTTCTGTACTCCACTTTTTAACTGGCTCATTTGTATTATTGATGTCTAGTGTTTTAAATTCTTTATGTGTTTTACATATTTGGAATTTGGATGTGTAGTTGGAGAGAACCTTTTTCCCATTCTGAACACTGTCACTTTGTCCAAATAATGGTGTCCTTTGATGTATGGAAACATGCTTTTTAAGTTTCTGATTATTAATTGTTGATTAATTGTGGGTTTCCTGAGCTATCAGTGATATGCTTGGAAAGTCTTATTCTGTTAATAAGTTCAAATCTATTCCCAACTTTCTCTTTGATCAGGTTCAGTGTATCTCATTTTATTTTGAAGTCTTGAATCCAATTGAGTTTTTACAGGGCAATAAGTATTGATCTATTTGGATTATTCTACGTGCAAACATATAGTTTGTCAAGCACCATTTGTTGAAAATGCTGTCCATTTTTTCCACTGTGTATTTTCAGTTTCTTTAACAAAACTTAGGTTTGCATAGAGCTTCAATTCAGATCCATTGATCAACATGCCTATTTTTCTGCCAATATCATATTATTTTTATTACTGTAGCTCTGTAGAACAATTTAATGTTGGAGATGGTGATACCTCCAACACTTATTTTTACAATACAGGATTGTTTTAGCTATAGTGTGTGTGTGTGTGTGTGTGTGTGTGTGTGTGTGTCCATGTGAAGCTCAAAATTGTAATTTTAAGATCCATTAATTATTGAATTGGACATTTGATGAAGATTAAACTGAATCTGTAGATTACTTTTGGTAGGATGACTGTTTTTAGTATGTTAATTCTATGGATCCATGAGCATAAGAGAGCTTTCCATCTTCTAATATCTTCTTCAATTTCTTTCTTTAATGTCTTAAAATTTTATCATTCAAATCTTTGACTTGCTCGGTTACAGTTACACTTTGATTTTATGTTACTTGAGGCTATTCAAAAGGTGTTGTTTCCTTGCTTTCTTTCTCATTCCATTTGTCACTTGTTTATAGGAAGGGTACTAGTGTGTGAGTTAATTTTGTGGCTAGCTACTTTGATCAAAGTGTTTATCAAAATTAGAAGTTTCCCAGTGGAATTTTAGGGTCACTTCATATTATCTACAGGTAAAGATATCTTGACTTCTTCCTTTCCAATTTGTTTAACCTTGATGTCTCTCAGTTGCTTTATTGCAACTAATTAAGAATTTAATTAGTATAGTGAATAATTATAGAGATAGTGGACAATATTGTCTTATTCCTGATTTTTGTGGGATTTCTTTGAATTTATTTCTATTTAAATTGATGTTAAGTTTGTGCTTGCAGTCAAGTATATTATGTTGGGGTGTATTTCTTATTATTCTAGTCTCTCCAGGTCTCCAGGACATTTATCATGAAGTGGTGTTAGATTTTTGTCAAAGGTCTCTTATACATCTAACTAGATGATCATATAGATGTTTTTTGTTTATATGATTGTACTGGCTAGTTTTGTGTCAACTTGACACAGCTGGAGTTACCACAGAGAAAGGAGCTTCAGTTGAGGAAATACCTCCATGAGATCCAGCTGTAAGGCATTTTCTCAATTAGTGATCAAGGGGGAAAGGCCCCTTGTGGGTGGGACCATCTCTGGACTAGCAGTCTTGGGTTCTATAAGAGAGCAGGCTGAGCAAGCCAGGGGAGGCAAGCTAGTAAGAACATCCCTCCATGGCCTCTGCATCAGCTCCTGCTTTCTGACCTGCTTGAGTTCCAGTCCTGACTTCCTTTGGTGATGAACAGCAGCATGGAAGTGTAAGCCGAATAAACCCTTTCCTCCCCAACTTGCTTCTTGGTCATGATGTTTGTCTTAGTCAAGTAATAGAGACCTTGACTAAGACAATGATGGATTATTTTTATTGATTTATATATGCTGGTAGCTGCCAGATTTAGACATTACATTGGCAACTGCAATAAACTATTATGACTGATTTTAGTCTGAATTATTTCATCTCATGAGCTTTTATATTCCCATACATTGTACAGAATGTTGGGAAAATATGTATTAAAACAATTACAATTACATAATTGTTTGCTTGTCTTTAGCTGCATATGTATCAAAAGATGGCCTAGTCGGCCATCACTGCAAAGAGAGGCCCATTGGACTTGCAAACTTTATATGCCCCAGTACAGGGGCCAGGGCCAAAAAGGGGGAGTGGGTGGGTAGGGGATTGGGGGGGTGGGTATGGGGGACTTTTGGGATAGCATTGAAAATGTAAATGAGGAAAATACCTAATAAAAAAAAACTTAGAGAAAAAAATAATAATAAAATGCAAAAAAAACCAATTACATAATTGTTTGTTTAAAGTATTATTGTTATGTTACATGAAGGGCAAATGCAATGGGCTGAGACACGTACATCTAGAAGACTGATGTATGTTGTGAGTTCATGAAGTTATTTTCTGGATACGGAACATGAGTGGAAATTGTCCAAGACAAAACCAGGAAGGGGATTTTAGGCAAAGAGAATGGATGAGAGCTTCTTCCCACTAACTCAGGCCTAGGCATCCTTAGCTTGGATGACAGAATGACTGGAATGTCCCAAAGAATCACTGACTTCACAATAAAAACAAATAAGGCCTGCTGGTAAATATCTCTACAGGGAGCACTTGAAACTTACAAAGGACTCATGACATCCAAACACGTCAGAAGCCTCTGAGAAACTGACAAATGTTATGTTTTTATCCAATTGCAAATATCCTTATTTTTCTTGGAATCTCAAATATGTTTATTTGTTTGTTTATTTTATCCTTAAGCCTACTGCAAGCTGATGAAATTGTTTGAAGGAAAAATATTTCTGTGACTTGCATGACCCTTGGATGAACATACAGTTCTTAGTAGTTCCCCATCAGATATCAAAATGCAAATTTGGTGTTTGCTTGTAAATTCTAAGCATGCACACATTGCCACACACATGCATCTCTTTAGAATTGAGAAGTGTCTGAAATAACTAAAGAGACATTAGAAATCTAGGCCCTGGCTCTGCCACTGGTGCCATTCAGATCAGCATCTGACTGCTGTGTTCCAGTGTTTTCCTTTGTGTGTCCTCCTTTACCACCAGATAGCACATAATTCTGCTATGCATTCCGTGTACTTACATATGATATGTTGACATTTGCTACCCAAGAATAGACCTATGGCCTCATTCTCTACTACCACACATAAACTCCTACACAGCTTTCCATATCCTGTTTTAAAATTAACCTCAACCTTCATCAAAGTCATTCTCTGCCCTTTTTCAACCTTATATGCAGCAGCAGACTGCAGAAGGTACCCATCCCATTCTATGTTTTTTTCCTACTTCACAAATTTAATTCCTCATTTGTTTTTAAGTACCTTAATCTTCGTAAATTATATAAATACTATGGCATTGATGCTTGGCACATCCCAAGGACCTAGCATAAGGCCTGGTAAATAAAGATTATTTAATACCTGATTGTTAATCAAAAGCCTTTGAAATCCATTTGTCCAGTTTGAACCTCAGTTGTTCCACTTATCGAAAAATAAGATTTCCACGGTAAGTCCATCTATGCACTTACTAAATAAAGAAATATTTTTTAGCAAATGGTAATATTTTGGAAATATTTTTGGCAAATGTTAATATTGGAAGTTTGAGACAATAACAGTTGAATGCTGACCACATCCTAGATCATGAGTGTACAGATACTTGGCCATTGATCAAATCACTTCAAGCTGAGGCATGTATTTAATAATCCCCATGATTTTCTCACTATTAAGACAAACAGATTCATGTATCTCTATCTGTCTAATTATAATAATGATAATAAGAATGACCCTGTTCATGTTTGAAGAGTAATGACAGTATGCAATAGAGAACGTGCTCATAGAAGAACTCCAAGCAAGACAATAGTTCTTTACACTTAACTAGTTATAAATTCAAGGGCCTGTGACTTTAATACATTTTATATCATTGCAAATGTTTGTTCTACTCCCAGGGAAGATTAAAAATAAAAAATTCCTGTGTTTGGCTCAGGAGCTTCTTTCTCTGCTGGCAGTATGTATCCGAATAAATGTCACAAGAATATTTCAGCATATGTGGGTAAATATTTACACTCATTTTAAGCAGAGATTCCAAATTCCTTGTTGTTTTTCATAAGAGACCCAAACCTAGTGGTAAAAGTCTTGAATAGAACTTTTTCATTCTGCCTAAAAAGAAGGGGATTTTCAAGGATTCTTGCCTCCAGGGTGCCCTGTTTTTCTCCTTCCATTCTCTTTGGGTTGAAATGTTGGAAGAGAGAGCTGGCTGGCTGCCACAGAATTCTCTACCCAGCCTCTTAAAATTATTGCTCCTTGGTCCCTAAGAGCCAGTAGACCATTCAAGTGTGAACTTGGAAAACAAAAGTATCAAGCAAAAGAAAGGGAAGAACTCTAGGAGGTGTAAGATGAATTAGGGGACAATTGGAGTGATGCCTAATGCTATGGCCTTGGAAGACAAAAAGTAGACAAGGACTAAGAGTCACTTTATGATTTTAAGAGGAGTGAGAAACAACTGGTCTTTTTGTGCCCATCTGAACTGGGAAGTAAGACTCAATTACTTGAATATAGGGCACAGAAATATTAAGCTAAAACTGAGAATGAAGCTTCCTCCCCAGTGGTTAGTATACACAGGGGTGGAAAGTGCTCATCAAGATGTTTGGGAGAAGAATCATTGATGATCTCATAAATCTTTGGATTCTGTATGTGCTTTTATACTGACCTGCCAGGCAAGAGATAGCCACTAGTACAGTGTTAAGAATGTGCTTCCCAATTGGAGCTGACACCCATTTCATGGGAAGAAATGCATGTTTGATGTTGCAAACCTGGTCATATATGGTTCAGAAGGTTGTTAGCCTCATAAGAAAATCTATTACTGATATTTTGATAAATGGACTTGTAGTTAAATGATCTTCTAATTATTGCTTGTGCTCATAAGTATTTTTTGCAATAGGCAGTGGTCAAAGACAAGACTAATGGCCAGCCAATTGTGATGACAATAAATAGCTGTGTGCTCATCCCTGAATGAGACAGGTCTGTCATTCATTTCAAGTGTGAGGAACATCACAGAAGAGAACTGGGAAGACTTTAAGATACAAAGAACAGGGGGAAGGACTGTGAAATTCTACCTTCTGTACACAACATGGCTGATGCTGACATAGACACACTGTGTCTGTAACCACACACAGAGACCAGGTGGCACAGAGAGTGGGAGAGGGGGAGACAGACAGAGGGACAGAGAGAAGTGGAGAGAGAAATAGGAAGGAAAAGTAAAATAATGTCAGTATAAAGGAGAAGGAGATTTGAAAAGATAATTTGAGTGACTATGATGACAATACTTCCTGAATAAGTATGAGATTGTCAAAAGTAAATAGAAAACTTTCAAAGCTCTGACCAGCACAGGATGGCCAGAATACAAGCACACATTTACAGAGTATTCTGAATAGAGGGATGGTTTAAGTAAAAGTAATGAGAACAACTTTCTCATAGGGATAGTTGTATTTTAGTTTAAAAATTAATAACTCAATGGTTTTAAAAATATGTAAAAGACTCCAACCAATTTGTATTACCTGTTCTAGTGCTACTTAATCTTTAAAACCTATTTTAGAACAGATGTCCTCCTGCTTTCTCTCCTTCAGAAGCCCTTCTCTATGCATTCAAGTACACCAAACGTCCTTCATTTTTACATTTTTATTATGTCTGAAAGGTTGATGACTTCATTTCACTATGTCATGAGTCAAAATAAATAATATAATATTAAACCACTTAGATCACAGTGTTTCTTATAGCAACTAATTTTATTTTCTCTAAAGCATTTATACAAAAAAAAAATCTTAGGAGTTCAGTGACTTCTTTCTTGTCTTATGCTTAGTTTCTACAGTTTAGAAAAGTCCCTGACTCACAGGACACAGAATGGAAACCCTGACTAATCACATGGTCCCACAAATTATTTTATCACAGACATGAGATAAGGTTCAAGAATAGACTTTTATTCATCCATAAAGAATGAGATTTTGTTTGCAAAAAATAAATGAAATTGAATAACATCGTTTTAATACAAATTGTCCCATACAGACAAAAATATTAGATGTTTTCTCTCATATTTCGATTTTAGAATGAAAAATGTGTCATAAAAGTAATGAGGAGCCTACCTGGTATAACAAAAGGAGGAGTGGGAGGTAGAAGAGGGCAATAGAGTGGGTGAGGATCATCAATGTGCCTTGTATGTACATATGCAAATATCATCATAATGCCTATTTCTGTGCCATCCTAATTGAAAACAAGGAGAAAGGTCAAAGGGAAAAGGCACGAATGTTATTGTAAAAAATTCCAATGGCCCTTCTTTCATTTTTTTTCTTTGTAGTACAGATTTTAAATCTCTTTCCCCTCAGTTGCTGGGACAACGTAAAAGTAAAAGAATACCATGTATTCTTTGCCAGACCACATAGAAATCAGAGACTGATGTAGGATTGTACAGCAGATGCCAACCCAGGTATGCAAAACTATGCAGAAAGAAAAAGTAAAGTATAGAGGGTAAGTGTGACTGTGAATGAACATGTTACCATGGTGGCCACTGTCATATGCTCACACGTGAAAAGACACAGTGATATCACAAGATGTGGCTCAAGTTGATCAAAAGAGCCACTCCCAAGCAATATAAAGAATTAGTACCACAGTACCATCCTTGTAAGAGGAAGAAAATGAGATTTATTTCTTTAGCCCTGATTTCCACAATTAGTGCCCCATAATTCTGCTTTCTCCTTTCTGTGGTGGTTCAGAGGAGCCAATGTGCCACTATTTATAATACTTGCTTTGTATTTTCTTATTTATGAAACATATAAAAAGAACCCTGATAACCCTAACCTCTGTGTATCTTTCTCTGCCTGTCTGTCTTACTCTGTCTGTCTTTGTATCTCTGTATCTTCCTCTGTCTATCTCTTTTTGTATGTCTTTCTCTCTGTCTCTCCTGTCTTCTTTCTCTGTTTCTCTGTCTCTCTCTGTCACTTTGTGTCTCTGTCTCTCTGTCTCTCTGTCTCTCTCTCTCTCTGTGTATGTCTGCGTGTGTGTGTATGTGTCTGTCTGTCTGTCTGTATACAACATTTATTTTAGGAATTGGCTCTGCATGAATACAGAGGTGAAAAATCCCACATACAAGGATCCAGGTAGTTGATATGGTATAAGCATTTGATCTCCAAGACAGAATAACAGTAGGGAAATTTGATATGGAACATAAGACATTTCCAATGCAGATTGCTCAAGATTAAGCTCAGAGTGTTTTACATATACACATACACATATACTTAAAAATTAGATACTATTTTCTGTTATGTTCTACAGCAAAGAAATTACTTTAAAGTTATGTTGTCAGAGAGTTTCGTTTTGCAGGATGTGCCTATTGATAGAGAGATGAGGGTTTGTTCCAAGGGCTAATAATTGATTTCTCAATACTCAGCTTTAAATGGGCATCTATATCAACCTTTCCAGACCGTAGGGATCATCAAAGAAGAGAAAACAGAAGGAGTCCTGTGGAAAGTCTATCTGTGCCTTTAACCTTTGAGCCCTCTCTTCAACCCCAGTTCCTCATTCTTATTATGAATTAATCTGTGCACACTACTGAATACACTGCATTGTATACAGAAAAGACTAAATAACATGTACTAGGTTTGATTTGAAGTGTTTTTTGAGAGAATAAACAGATGAACAAGGAATGCTAATCTTAGGCAAGTGTAGAATGTTAGAATCAAGGTTAAGAAGATCTTAGACACATTTATAGAAGACAACATTTGGAGCCCAAGGAGGCAAATAAAATTTCTAAGTTCCAACAATGAGTTAACAAACACAAATTCAGTATTAATTTCTTAGTGCTTTTGTCCAATTCCCTGTTGATAGATAATGCTCTGATACTTATTTGAGGTTTTTAGGAATTTATTTTATTTTTAACTATGTGTGTTATATGTTTCTATGTGAGGATATATACCAGAGAAAGTGTTAGATCCCTTGCAGCTGGAGGCACAGGTGTCTGTGCGATCCCTGATGTAGGTTCTAGGAATCAAACTAGTGTTTTCTAGAAGAGCAATAAGTAATCTTAACAGCTGAGCCACCCCTCTACTCCCTCCCCGACAACTCTGATACTTATAATAATAAGGGTTATATTTTCTCTAACACTGAAAATGTGTCAATTACTTGACACCTGAATGAGAAACTTACTATACTCATTTCACACTTAGAGAAACATTGTGTGATGATTCATCTCCACTGTGAACTTGATAAAATCCAGAATCTCCTGGGAGACAGGCTCCAAGGCATGATAGAGGCAATTGCTTTAATCATGCTAATTGAGGTGAGAAGCCCCCTTCTCTGTAGGTGGCACCATTTTCCAGACTGAGCTTCTAGAGAGAGCTTCTAGACCATATAAAACGGAGAAAGTGATCTTAGAACATACTTTTCAGGGTCTCTGATGCTTAACTACAGCTGTGATATGACCAGATGCCTAAAGTTCTTGGTAGTCAAAAGAAACCCCATCTTTTTTTATTGGTTTCTCAGAGTGTTTCTGATCACAGTGACAGTAAAAAATAACTAAGATGTTGTTTCACCAAAATCTTGCTTGGGCAGAAAAGATAGAAGTAGAAATCAAGGGTGACTTTTGCTGTATTTCACACTGTTCAACTGCTTCACTGTGCCCTACCATGTCTGGTACTTGGTGATGGAATATATATATATATATATATATATATATATATATATATATATATATATTCCTGTCTCTTTTGCAAGGTTAGTGTAAAAACTGGAAGCTGCATAACATATAAGGAGACAGAGGCACAGAAGAAAAGTAGGAAGTGTGAGCATGCACCTATGGACCAGCAGAATATTAAAAGCCAAGGTTGTCTTCTCCATCTGGTAAATTTGCCTCCTCCCAAACCCCATCAAGAAAAAGGTCCCTTCTGGGAAGGACTCAGTCAGCTCCAGATACTTTTCCAAGACATTCTTGGAGCTGAGGATAACATATCCAGTTTGGCAGTGTGAAGTGTGATTTTAATTAGGCCACTTCCCTCAGCAGGCTGGGGACTCAGCTAAAGTCTGTGTGTGGGCAGTATAGAAGGAGCACAGAGGTGAGGAGCAGTCAGGACAAGCCTCCCAGAGAGACCTGGCTGTCGTTTTGTGAAATTTCCTCTATTTCTCCCTTTTCTTAGAGTAATTGGAAATCGCTGTACCCAGGGAGCACTTGGGCCTCCCTTGGATAGGAAAGGGTTTTGCAGCTCTTGGGTCAGAGCCAGCTCATAACCAGGACATTTGTTTCCAGCTACAAGACCCCTCTGTGAATCAGGCACTTAGTCCAGACAGGTGTCTTCTCCCATGTGTGTTTCATGGAATCCTCTGAAATCCCTCTGGGATGAGAGAGACTGTTTGCTGCTACCCAAGTGAATAGACTATTCATTCTGTAACTGTAGGGTCCAGCCTTTGCTTCTCCAGTGTGTCTCATGATTTAAGGCTTTTCATATTCACACTAGAAAAACATATACAGATATATTAATGGCAGCTGACAGTGTCTCCTCCATGTTGGGGAAAGCCATTTGTGCAGCTGGGTTTGTGGGTGGGCCAAGTCGCTCAAAGGAGCCTGCAGAAAAAGCATTCTAGAGAAGAAAAATCAAGTAGCCCTCAAAGAGCCTGGTATTCAAGAGAGGATCACTCATCATCTCCCTTTGCGAACAGGACATATACTCATTACTTTCAGGAAAAACAAGAAGTCTTGTAAAATGTAAATGCAGAGACATTGTGCTTCTGCTTTAAAACATTCTGATGTATATGCAGATTACCCTGCTATTGTACCACCCTTTCTTTATGAACTGCCCCATATATAGCTCTCTATCTTTGTTTCCAATTTGTCTGCTTTCATCTTCCATGACTCCAAAATGAAGGCATGCTTTTCCCGATTTCTTCCAAGCCTCTTTTCTACCTGTAACATCTTCAGTGCTTCTCTTTCAGTGGGCTATAATGATTGGTTATAATTTGTAATTGCATGGCTGTTATGTTTATTGTTCATATGTCAGATTATATGTCACCTACTCTGATGAGTCTTTCCTAAGATTTCATCCCTTTTGATGACAAAGTTAGAAGACAAACCATGAGTGACTCATTCAGCATCCATCTAATTTTAGCAACTTGAATTATATTATATCTGCTTAATTTGCTCTCTTTTATCAAAATGTCAGCTATTTGAAACTTAAAACTAGGTTTCTGTCTCATTTATCATTACATTTCCAGTTCAGTGTCAGACATATTATACAATAAATATTTGTTGAATTAACAAATGAGACCCAGGAGGGTATCTTGTTTAACTATTAATGGTCTTTGACATTATCTAGGGATTATATATGTCTCTTAAAAACATGCAAAATAAGAAGGACAGATGTAATTTTTCATTAGTAACCTAAGAGTAAACAGTAGTCAAGTTTCTGGTAAGTACAGAGTAAGAGTAATATTTTGAAATAGCCAATGAAGAATAGCAAGAGCAAATGTGGGCAAGTTATAGTAGGTATGGAGTCTCTTCTGTGTGCTTTTTCAAAGAATACACAGAAGCATATTTTTTGGCTGGAATAATTTATATTCATGATCCTGAGCTAAATAGAGTAGAGCAAATAAATAAATACTAACCACTAGTCAGATACAGACTTAGCAAAGAAGAGGGTCTTTGCCTTGCGATGTTATATAGGGTAGAAGGTACTAAATTGAACCTAGCAAATCATTCATCAAATTAGAACCAGAGAAATAGCAAAAGAAGAATCTGTCCAGAAAGGAGCAAATTGTGGCTGAAGTGAAGCAAAAAATAATTGCTAGGAGGTAGATTTTCTTCACAAATAAATTTCACATATGTTGGGTTTCTATTATGTGCAGCATCTTAAGTTTATAGAGCACAGAGAGCTATGACTATGCTAGCTCAGAGCTTATTAATTCATAGGTCATAATTCACCAAGAAGATTCAGTTATCTTATGAAGATATAGAATTAAAGATATTATATAGTAATTTGTAATCATCAAAGTCCAGAAATTTTATTTCTGTTCATGGCAGAGTTCTTCAGAGAGAACTGATATGATGTAGATGGATGATAGATAGATAGATAGATAGATAGATAGATAGATAGATAGATTTGGAGGTTAGTAGAGAACTAATGGATGACCATAGAAATTGATAGATATAAAATAGATAAGAGACAGATTATAGATACATAGGTAGATGATGAAGAAAATAGATGGCTAAATGATAGAAAATAAATGATGTAGACATAAAAATATATTAATAGATAAGTATAAGACAGGTGGATAGAAAGGTAGGTACATCATGGATTGCCGCAGACTCTCTGGGTCCCTGTGTCTGCGTGGAACGGGTCTCTCGATGTAGGTGGGCAAAGCGTAGATGAATGACAAACAGATGCACACAGGAGAGTTCGTGTGGAATCTGAGTGTATTTTTCAAATCACGCATCAGACTTTTTATGCAGAAGACAATAAGGAAGTTGGGTGACATACCCGCAAGGTACAAATGAGGTAACCGGATGCTTAAAGACTCTTACACAGAACAGAGGAATGAAAACGCAAAGACTGGCAGGAACTGGGCAATAAAATAACTGAGACAGAGTCAGCCCTATCTAAGGTCAGCTATAGTCTTAGAAGCCAGGTGTGAGAATTTTACTCTCCTAGGGCAAGGGCTTTCACACCCAAGTCATGGTTCTAACTAGGGAGTTCCGTTCTAGTTAACCATCTCATGAATAATGCAATACTCTAAAACCACAGCCAGATCTACTTCCTAAACCATTGTAAATTCCTGTATATAGGTGTAACTCAGCTATAATTCTAAATATCTATTCTGGTTTCTCCTACGGTCAGAAACTTCTTTCTTCCTTAGTGATAGTAAATTCCCGTGTAAGGGAGTGACTAGCTTTTACAATCTTACTGAATTCCAAGCCCTTGATCTTGGTCAAGGACATTCTAGGACTGTTGGAACACTGGAGGAAGGATTTAGCCATGTCAGAATTTAATTTTAAAAGGCACTTATAATAGGAAAATACTGAAAGAGAGCACGTGGATCTATACACTAGACTAACGCGGTAATGGAACACAGGAATGAAAAATTAATGTATGGGTAGAGAACGCTAGACTCCAGGAGGAGAGCTTCCTTGAAACTCTTTTGCCTCATGAGTGACTTTTAAGCCTTTCGGCTTGTCCAGCTGACTCGACCGGAGAGCGTAGCAATGGATGATAGATAATATCCTTCTATTTGGAGAATTGACTATGCAAGGAGGCATATAAGTCTCATACATGCTCAGCCATAGGCCACATGACCAAGGACCCTCCTATAACATACTAGTATCATTGCAAAATCCTTAGAACCAAGGAATCTGGGAGTGTAGCTCTTAGTCTAAGTTTCAAAGTTCAAGTGCTTAGCCTGCCACCAGGGACAGTGTTAGATCCAAAGTTCTAATATGCAAAGTCAGGAGAAGTTAGACTTAACTGTGCCCTTGGTTCTTAGTCACCATCTTGGATAATGACTGTTTATATCAAGGATAACATAGCCCCTTGCAGCCCATTGATTCAAATGACACTGCCCTCAGAAGCTTCCTTACAGACAGAGCATGAGTCTCCCAACCACTCTAATCTAATGGAAATCTCTTAGATTTTCTGTTTAGAAGAGAAATAATCTACTTGCTGCTTACTGGAAGACTGGAAACAGTTAATGCAGTATTAGTTATCAGAATGCCTCTAAATTCAATAAAGTTGATATTCAAAATTAGTACTCACAGCTTCAAAGCTCAATTCTTCACTGTGACCCAACTTATCTCTTACTGTCTCCTCCTCCTCCTCTTCCTTCTTTTTGTTCTTCTCCTCCTGCTCTTCTTCTTCAACCCCTTTACGTTGTTTTTATTCATGTACTTATTTACACCTCTACACACACCCTGTGTGTATAGAGATGAGTGTAAAAGTGAGTGAAAAGATGACATCTTTCTCCTTGTTTTCATTGCATTCTATTAACAATGATCAGAGAAATATGATCATGGATTCCTTTGGTTTTCTTATTAAAAGGCACATGCATTGGGAACTTGGGACTGAAGAGATAGCTTAACTATTAAGAGATCATGTCATTGGTGTTGAGGACTTGAGTTTGGTTCACAGCATCCACATTGGGCAGCTCGTGCCTCCAGTTCTACGGAGATCTGCTTTCTTCTTTCTAATTCCATGGAAACCTGAACTAAGATGTGTGTGGATATACACATAATAAAATACATTTTTATAAAACACACACATGACTAATGACTTTCAGAAAATTTACCATACACATTGAAAGAAGAGATGGGGTGATGAACCCAAAAAGAAGCTGTTATAAGATTGTATATAAAGGTGGTGATTGGGGATGCAGAGATGGCATATCAGTTAATAGGATTTAATGCTTCTCCAGAAAACCCAAATTCAATCTCCAGCACCCATATGGAGGCTCACAACTGTCTGTAATTCCAGGTCCAAGGCATCTGATGCTCTCTTCTAGCTTCTATAGGCAGGAGACACACGTATTGAATACAAACATACATCAAGAAAATCAACCATGTACATAAAATCAAAAGTGTAAGAGGTGATGACAAAGGCTATATCTATGTTCCTTCTTCCACAAATCCCCAAGCACTTACATCAGCCAGCAAGTAAGTAATAGCAAGGGATCACTGGAACTGACCAGAATGCATATAACTCCAGTCAATTGGAATATTTCTAAAACTAAATATTTTCCTCCTTCTTAGGGGGAAAAGGACTGAGCTTATAATAGAGTTCAGATTTGTGTCAGACCTTTTAATTGGGTTTTGGGGGTATATTTTATAGCTGCTTCCTAAAAGCTCTGTAATGATTTGGAAGTTAGCAATGTAGACACATTAATTCACTCTAAACATCTGTTTCTACATGATAATGATGATAATACTTGATGACCTTTTCTTGGGAATGATGAGTAAAGGTTTAATGTGCAACCCACAGATCAAGTTTGGTCCAGCTGCTCACTAGGGAAGCTCCCATTGTATGTTTTCAGCAAAGAGACTCACACTTTTTTTTTTGGAATTCTCATCTTACTCCTTTGATTAGAATTATTACTCCTTTGTTATAACCAAAGTTGTACCTAGATCGACCTCTGTGTTTATATCTTACATTAATGTCTATACCATATTAACTTCATGTTTACTAATATTTGGTCAGAATAGGTTTGCACTGTATTTTTAATGAGTAAAATAATGAGTATCAGTTGGAAGTTTCATTGTATCTGAGGTTGCAATTAGCCTAATGTTTTTTTGAACTAAAACAAAACCCCATATATAGCATTGATCCTAGAATTGAACAAAGGTTTGTCTGACAGCCAAGTAGCCCATATATGGAAGGGAATGTCTCTCAGACATAAGGCTCCTATGAGCAAGAGTCACAAGCTATCACATTTTGGTGACTCACAAATATGTTCAGCATCAGACAGTTTGAGAAGAAAATAGATTTAATCCATGAAAAACATTTCATCCTATCAGAGAAGAGACAGTTGAGAGCAGAGCACAGCATCTTGGAATGCAAAGACTCTATAAATATATCAAATAGTACAAAAATGCACCCATCCAAAGCTAGGTCTCTTTGTATAAGCCATTATCTAATAATCCCTCTAGTTGTGAAATTGAATATCTGTAACTAACAAATACAACTATTAATTATAAATGCTGGTCCCCTACAAATCAAGTCTATTTCCTTCTCTCTAGTGATCTGATAGTTCATGCTAGCAAGACAGGGAGTGGGAAGCTGTCTTCTGATCTCCTTCTGTGTTCTCAGCATCATGCTAATTGATGGACAGGTGGACAGATGATAACTAGAGATGGGGAGAGTGTAATCACTGTCATACTAAAGCTGAAATGACAGTAGTTTTCCATTCTTATAGTCTAAAGATTCCTTTATTGAAGGCTTTTGTAAGCTGCTAACTTCTAAAAACCAAACACATTCTTATTAACTACATGAGAACTCAAGTTACCAATTTTACTCTTTGTTACAATGAAATACCTGGTATAGGACAGGGAAATAAACACTGTCAGCAAAATATCTTGATTTGCGCATGTATTATATTCTTTAATCGGTTTTTAATTTTTAAAATACTGTATTCTATATTTTTTAAAGTTTAAAATATCTTAAAAATCTGAAGAATCCTCCTTTGTTGCTCTGGAATTTTACTCTTTTGGCAATATAATGGCACCCACTTTCAAATTTTCTTATCATGACCAAAAATATGGTTTGTTGGGGATTGTAACACTTTCTTTTCAGTTCTTGGTAATAGAGAATAACCTGGTTTTGTTCTACTTGCATGACCAGTTAGTTAAATATGGACCACTCAATTAATGAAGTCCAAAGTGCTTTACTCTGTTGAGTAAGAAACTAATATCAGCCAAACACATGCTTGAACAAATATCCAGATAATACTTGGCCAAATGTCTGGGCTACCTATAGCTCAATAAATGGTCACACAATATTAACTAGTATATACTTCTTTTAATTTTTGCTTTCTTGTTCTCTAAGTATACTTCTTATATGCAATTCTATGATCTATTTACAATTTTATTAGAATTTCTTTTTTTTAATTTTTTATTAGCTATTTTCCTCATTTACATTTTCAATGCTATCCCAAAAGTCCCTCATACCCCCCCCCCCCACTCCCCTAACCACCCACTCTCCCCTTTTGGCCCTGGCATTCCCCTGTCCTGGGACATATAAAGTTTGCAAGTCCAATGGGCCTCTCTTTCCAGTGATGGCCGACTAGGCCATCTTTTGATACATATGCAGCTAGAGTCAAGAGCTCCGGGGTACTGGTTAGTTCATAATGTTGTTCCACCTATAGGGTTGCAAATCCCTTTAGCTCCTTGGGTACTTTCTCTAGCTCCCCATATCTTATTTCTATAAGAATATCATTTTGTTTACTCTTTTCAATTACCCTTTTGTTGAGGTACCTATATTATTTCTGTATAGTTATTTTTGCTGAACTCTCATTTTTATTTTTTGTTAGTCTGGTTTATTTATATTAGAGAAGTCACTCAAATATTTGTTCTATATTGGAAATAGTCTGCTATCTTGTTCATTTACATGTAACTGTAGTAACAAAGAGTTATGGCAATCTCAGGATTCATAAGTGGAATTTATATGCTTCAATTGATGATTTAAGCATAAGGCCCAGACCATAATGTTCAGGGTATCCTGTACCACGAGTCTGTGAATATTTAGGCTGCCTTGATCTCTTAAGTTATCGTCTTCTATTCTTATGAAGTTGGACATGGAAACCAAGTTTTCGCTGTGGACAAAGTATAATATTTAAAAGGGAGGTTGAGATTGCTGCTATTCAGGCTGTGGGTTTTGCATAATTTTCCTATTTCAAATGTGTCTTATCACCACCTTCACTGTATTCCATACAATCTTTGGCTTCACTTCTCCTGATTCCAATGTGTTTGTTTGGTTTGAGGTAGAGCACTGACTGCATGGCATCATAATCAAAGCCAGAAAAAAAGTTTATGGAGACTGAGCAAATCACACCCTCTTCAACCTTTGATTTTCTTCTATTTGTGACATACCTGCTGAATTTCTTAAGACTTTTAAAGTTATGAGAAGTGAGATATCCTGTCACTTTGCTGTTTTATACTTCTGCAGGCGTTTTTCTTTTGTTTGTTTGTTTTGTTGGTTTTTTTGTTGTTGTTTGTTTTGTTTTGAGACAGTTTTTTTGTATAGCCCTGGTTGTCCTGGAACTCACTTTGTAGACCAGGCCGGCCTCGAACACAGAAATCAGCCTGCCTCTGCCTCCCAAGTGCTGGGATTAAAGGCATGTGTCACCACCACCCAGCTTGTCTTTTTTTTTTTTAATTTATCAAGAATGATAATGTGGTTTCCATTCACCTGCAACTTTTCTTTGAGGCCTATGTTGTCATGTCTTCTCTGCTTACTTCCACTTTCTTTTGTGGGTACTTTTGAGTTTATAGGACATTTATTCAGCCATGATAATGGCATTTCAAAGTTCCAAAGTAGTATATATGCTCTTAATGCTCCATGTGTAAATCATTGTTCTACTAACCAAATTCACAGCACTTTAAATGCACTGGAGTAAGAAAGTCATTTGGTCTGTACTTTTATATTTATTATCTACAGAGAGATAACCAATAAACAAAGAAATCGATGCACAAGGTGATTTAGATAGTGCTAAGACTTATGGGGAAAAAAGTCACACCAACAATAACAAAATACAAAGGTAGATAGGCATGTTTGACATTTCACCTGAAGAGGGTAGAAAAGGTACATGCTAAATCCAAATTTAAGACGAAATAAATGAGAAATATCAGAGTAGAAATTAATCAGGGAATAAAAAAAGCTGTAGCAAATGAAGAGTTTATATTTAAAAATTAAAATCTATGCACTCTGGCTAGACTAAGAAAAAATACATAAGTAAAATCAACAGTAATAGAAGAGATGCCCCAGAAAAAGAAACATATTTATGAAAGAAGATTATGAAAAATTTATACCCCCAAAAAACCCTAGAGGAAATGGACAACTTTCTTGGAAAAAAAATGCAATCTGTCATATTTGAATTAGAAGGAATGGAAGCACAATGGAGAAAAATAAGTAAAATAACTGAGAAACTGATCTAAGACCTCCCAGAAGAGAAAAGCTCATGATCACATGGCTTCACAGAGAAATTCTAGAAACTATTCTAGGGAGAGTTGACACCAATTCTGCTAAATTCTTCCAAAATACAAAAGTAAAAGGAAAAATTCCAAAGCTACTGCATGAGGCCAACATCACCTTGATTCCTAAGTCAGAAGAAAAATACATGAAAAAAATAAAATAAAACCACTGGCCAAACACTGTGATACTAATTGATGCAGAAAGCCTCAATAAACTATCAGCCAACTGAATTCGACAACAATCAGCAAGATTGTACATCATAACCAGCTGGAATTTTTCCTTGGCACACCAGTGTATTCTAGCATATGAAGATCAATCAGCAAGATTCGTCACAAGAACAGAATGAAAGATTAAGGCCACATGAGCATCTCAATTGACACAAGGAACAAAGGCATTAAACAAGTACAACATTCTCTCTTGATTAAAAAGAAAATATCAATAATGCAGATAGAGTAAACATGGTACAAGCAATACATGAAAAATTCACAGCTAACATTAAAATCAATTAGGAGAAACCAAAAGTAAATCTACTGAGCTTTAGTATAAGATAAGGACTCCTATCTTCAAAGACACCATACTTCATCATACTTCTTCAGTGTAGTTCTGGAAGAGCTAGCAAGAGTGATGAGACAAGAAAAAGAAATAAAATGCAATTATATTAGAAATAAAGAAGGAAATTATGTTTTTCCTCAGATGAAACAATTCCATACATATAATAACTGCAATGGTGCTACCAAAAAAGCTATATATTCAGTAAAGTAAAAAAACATCCCACAATTACCATACAATAATCTGTAGACTTCTTAAAAGTGTGGTTCTGGGCCTTAAACTCAGAGATGCAGAGATACTAAATGGTAATTCTACTCATGAGTATACCCTAACCCTCATCACTGACATTTTTGCAAACAAACAATTATCTTCCTAAAAGGATATCAAGAAACATTCCTATTTATAATTGTTTCAAAAAGTGATAACTAAGTAAGAATTTACTTTTACCCAAGAGAATAAAAAATCTTTATGTTGAAAAAAAAAAAAAAGCCACAAATTACTGTTGAAAGGCATTGAAAAAGACACAGATAACTTTTTGACCAAGGCAAACTATCATTTGCCATTGATGAAAGGAAATACCTTTTTAATTTTAATGTTTATACTTCACATTTTAAATTTTTAATGTTTTAATTGAAATAGAATTGTATCATTTTGTTCCTGTCTTTCCATGCTCCAATCTCTCTCAGTTACCAACTTTCAAACTCTGTCTTGGTCTACGTTCTATTGCTCTGAAAGACACCATGACCATAGGAACTTAGAATGGAAAACATTCAATTGGTGTTGGGTTACAGTTTCATACCTTTAGTCCATTACCAGCAAAACAGGGGATTATGGCAGCACACAGGTACACATGGTACTGGAGAAGGAGCTGAGAGTTCTATATCTAGCTCTGCAGGCTACAGTAAGAGACACTGGGACTGTTTTGGGCTTTTGAAACCTCAAACCCATCACCAGAAATACACTTTCTCCAGCAAGGCCACATCTACTAATCACTCTCAAATAGAGCTACTCCCTAATGACTAGTCATTCAAGCCTATGGGCCAATGGGGGCTATTCTTATTCATCCAATCATAATCTCTCCTGTGTTTACCTCTCTCAAGTTGATAGCTTCAGGCTCTTTGATTATTATGCGTACTGTGGTGGTTTGAATATGGACGATTCCTATAGTTTCATATATTTCAAATGTTTGGTTCCAGTTGGTAGTTTAGAAAAGGCTAGGAGGCATGATCTTGCTGGAAGAGGTGGATCACTTGTGGTAGGCTTTGAGACACTGTGTATTTATGCACTCTCTGCGTACCATTTGCAGATGGAATGTGAGATCTCACTTCTCTAGCATCATGCCTACCTTCCTACTGCCATGCATCCTGCCATAGTGATGTTGAACTAACCCTCTGGACCTATAAAAAAGCCCCCAACTAATTGTTTTCTTTTATATGCTGACTTGTCCATGGGATTTCTTCAGAGCAACTGTAACGTAACTAAGACACATACTTACATATACAGGTATATGTGTGTAACAGTAATAATCAAATAGTAATTTCTAAAATTCCATATGAGTCAGAGCTATATGTAGTCTTAGTACAGTCCCTACAAAGTCACAAAAATTAAGGATCAGGAAAGAATTGGTAAATATGATCAAAACATGTGTGAAGTTCTCAAAGAAACTCTAAGCTATATTTTTTCTCATTTAACAGACATTTTTAGTGTATTTTTGAATTTCAAATATATATATATATATTTCTAAATTTTTTGAGAATTTTATACAATGTATTTAGATCCTATTTACCTCGAACTCCCTCTCTTAATTCCTTCTATGTCAATTTCCAGTACTCTACCCCTAACATTGTGTCTTTATCTTCTAAATTACATAGAAAATTATTCATATACTTTTTGGGTGTGAAGACCATCTACTAGAGCATGGTTAACTCACCAGATGTCACATATTTAATGAAAAATAAATCACTCTTCTGAAAGCAATCTGCTGTCCATACTCATCAGTTATAAGTGAGAGGTCATGAACCCCTTCCCATCCCATGTTAGACTACTGACTGACTTAATCTTCTGTAGATGACCACAGTTGCTCTATGGTCATGAATGTAGAGGGCCTGTCTTGTCCAGAACACAGTGTTTTACTCCAGTCCTTCCCAACCTCTGGCTCTTACAAGCTTCCTGCTCCTTCTTCCTTGGTGGTCCTTGAGCCTTTGGATGGGAGCATTATAGATGTGCTATATGTGACTGATACATCTTAAGTCACTCAGTCTCTGTGCTTTGAGCAGTTGTGGCCATCTACTGTACACAGAAAACTTTCTGATGAGGCCTAATAGTTATACTAAAATTTAGGACGGGCAAAATAAATTTAGAATGCAATATGATATCACAAAATTGAACAAAGAAGGTGACTGACACAAAATTCAGTGAAAGCTTCTACTGTCTATGTGGAGTACTTTGAAGTTACAATGGCCTTTATAGATGTCCCTGGCAGAAGGGAAGATGTCAAGGCTTTTGATGCCCTCATTGATCAATTATTGAATGAATGCTGCCCCAGGAGAGAGTCCCTGCTGTAAGATGGCTCTGCTTCACCAGTGCAGTTCTGGCAGTGGCCTAACAACACTGAGTACCTGCCAATATTACTCTGAGCATTTTTAAAAGTCTTTACTTCCAAGACAAGAATACAAGTGACATGTAGTAAAAGTCACTTCAGGGAAATTTTTAAAGGGAACTCTTTGGCCTCTGTCATTCTTTTTAATATTTTCCCCAGATGACCCTGAAAATCATGTCTTTACCTAGAGACCACATTTCATTCTCCTTTGTCATTAACCTTACCCAGAACCAGAAAGAAAACCATACACATTTTGTTACTTTGGCTTGATTTTTCATTTGCTGAAGACAGTACTATGATGATTAGCTTTTACTTAAATAATTAAGGAATTGTCTTGATCCATGGGTATTTCTCAAAGGGTTCTTGTACTCCTCCATAAAAGCCTATCATAAAAGAGATTGGATATAATATGGATCCAATGGTTGATACCTCTGGTCTTTGGAATTGAGGCTGCATTTAAAACTAAATTAAGGACACATGACTTTTATTGATCACTGTGCCCTCATGAAAAACATCTATTATGCTCCTCTTATTTAAGAAACATCTTTTATTTGTGGTCTCTTGAACATCAGTTTGAAATTACAAAGCAAAACCTAACAATATTCCCAGTAAAAAGATACCTTCTGATAGCAATTTGGCTAACATTGACCATCTCTTTTTGTATGTTGCAAAACTTAGAACCTTAGCCAATAAGACTTGATGATGAGCAGAAATTTCAATTTCTATCCCCTATTTCTAGCTATGAAATATATATATATATATCGATATATATGTACACACATGTATACATACACACACACACACACACACACACACACACACACACACACACATGCTTATTTGAAGAGGACACAACATTTTGGTTCCCACCACTCAAGCCATGCATTCAATGATCACATGTAACTCCAGCTCCCACAGACACAAAGCACCTTTTTCTGGCCTCCACAGCTATCTGCATTCATGTATACAGACTCACATACTAAAGGGCACACCTACACATCATTGAAAATCAAAGGCAAAATCTTTTTTAAGTGTTGTATTGTTAGATGAATGCATGGAAACATTTTTCTTTTAGTTGCCTTTCATACCGCTTAAAAGTTATTTGTTAAAATGTGCAATCTAAGGTTCTGAAAGCTTGGGAGATTTTCTTCAGGTCTTAACCAGTAGGTTGTGTAGCCAGTATCACAGTTGTTTGAATCCAGAAATTTCTCCATAGACATGCCTTCTAAATAGTGCTTAAATGCTAAAATCCTTCAAATGTACATCATTCCTCTTACAGTTTACATTATGTGCTCTCTCTCCTCCTAAAATATGATACAATGAAGCCATAACCCCTAGCACCTCAGAATGTAAATTTGTTTGGGAAAGAGATTGCTACTGAGCTAGGGGTAGCTCATATTTGAGTGAGCTGGACCCTTTAAAAAAGTAGGATTTAGGCTCTCAGAAGAAGCATGGGATTTAGACTCAGATGAAGGCAATGTTGTGTAAATCAGAAGGATATCAAAGTTATACTGCTACCAACTTCCCCATCCCAAGACAAAGAGAGAACCATAGAGCCCATCAGAAGCTGAACATGACAAGAAAACCTGTTTCTAAGAGCTTTGTAAAGGAATGTGACACGTCATTCAAGCCTTACTACTACTAATCACCAATCTGTGTAAAAGTAAATGACTTTCATAAGCCATCTACATAGCAGCACTGTGTTGGCCATACCCTAGGCAACCACTAGAACTCCTGAATGTCTATAATGAGTTATCACTACACTTTGCCAACTGATTTCAATTTCTTCTCTGTGTTAGTTGATGGACTCTTAAATTGGTCCCATTTCCTGTTCAGTGGTGGCTCTGTGAATTTTCCTGTCCTCTAATATGTTCATTTTCCAGTGTCACTTTTACTTGATTCACAGGTTCTGGATACAAACATTTGCACTTATAATATTGCGATTGATTCTTCATCCCCTTTTAGGAATTTACAGAGTATGAACAATATGCCAGGTACTGACAGATACTGAGGAGAAGAATGTGAAAATATTTAGTACCATATTAGTGCTTTCTAAAGTATGCCATTCCTCTATAGGCTTTGCATAGATTTCCTCTTGTAAGCCTCACAATGACTTCATGAAAACAGCAGCTATCCCATTTCACAGATTAGAAATTCAATCACAGATAAAGGAGGTGCGTTTTTAGGATCATACCAGTCTCAGAAGCAGGAGTTCTGCCTGCACAGCCTGGCTCCTGGGTTCACAGACTTAATGACTGAGATTTCCTATCTTGAGAGGAAATAGCTCCTGCTTTAAGAGTAATACAGATTTGTGAGGGAGCTAAAATATTAAAGCAAGTGCTTTATGTGTGAATGAGCATAATGGTATAAATGGTTGTAAATGATTAGAAGGAAATTAAGCAGCATTAGGGGAGAGGCTGATGATCAAGGTCCCAGGAGAAGAGACACTTAAACTGAGACTTGATGAGGGAGTAACATTTCTCCAGGTCAAGAGAGGAGATAAGACATTTAGGGAGAGGAAATAGCGTATACGTGTCTTTGCAATCCAGACATTTCCGCAATCTTCTTTACTCAAGTTTACCTATCTGGTGTGCTGAGCCCTTTCCTAAGTATCTGTAAATCTACTGTTCAGAAAATGGCACAATATGAAAACAAAGGGGGAAGGAAATAGACATAAACATGAAGGAGACATTAGGAAGCATGATTTGAGTTGCCAGATCTAATTATCTCCAAGTCTAGTGTTACTTTTTATTTATTTATTTTTCCATTTTTTATTAGGTATTTAGCTCATTTACATTTCCAATGCTATACCAAAAGTCCCCCATATCCACCCACCCCCACTCCCCTGCCCACCCACTCCCCCTTTTTGGCCCTGGTGTTCCCCTGTACTGGGGCATATAAAGTTTGCAAGTCCAATGGGCCTCTCTTTCCAGTGATGGCCGACTAGGCCATCTTTTGATATATATGCAGCTAGAGTCAAGAGCTCCGGGGTACTGGTTAGTTCATAATGTTGTTCCACCTATAGGGTTGCAGATCCCTTTAGCTCCTTGGCTACTTTCAGATGCCAATATAACCCTTCCACACCCCATTACCACTTTACAATGCACATTTTCCTACTCAAATGAGATTGAAAGCATTCTTTTCAGTTTCTTCCAACACATTGTCTCTGATAATATATGTATGGCTGTCACCACCTTGTTTGATTTTCTCTATGCCCATTCCTCTCTGATCTATTGAAATTCAGCAGCCTTGGGGAAAGACAGACAATCTGGCAGTCTCTTTTTGGTTTTGTTTGTTTGCTTGCTTTGTTGCTGTTATTGTTGTTTCTTCACCTCTTTCTGGGCCCTTAACTATCTGTGGGTTTGCCCTTCCAATCCTCCCCATATATCTGTTTACCTAAATCTTCCTTGGCTTATTTTCAGGTTTTTAAGAACATTTTATTATCAAATCAGCAAATTAAGTTTGGCCTACATAATTATGATATTAACTTTTAAAACCTCAATTGTTTAGTTGTTTAATGCATATCTTTTCTATCAAAATGCAAATTCCACCTAGTCATGGATCTTACTTCTTGTTTTAAACCTTAATTAGAAAAAAGAAAAAAAAAACAAGTAAGGTGGGTATCATCAATAACAAATTTTGACATGTGAAACAATTATCAGAAATCATAAAATGGCAACATCCAATGAGATAAAAATATGTGCAAACTATCTACTTGACCAGTCGTAGACACCCTGTTCTGGGATTAGTATCTAATATACATAAAGATCCTCTCAATTCAAAATAAATCAACAGAAAATCTAGAACTGATAATTGTTGGGATGCACAGATAAAAAGCACAATGAGATGTTTCATATCAATTGTGTGGCTATTTAAATATGGGTAATTTTGTTAGAATGTGAAGATAATGGAAGGCTTGTGCAAAGAATGCTAAGTGGCAGAACCATGGGGAAAAAAGTAATCAGATGATTCTTAAAAGTCTTAAACATAGGCTTCCCTTGTGATTCAACAGTTTGACTTCATACCCAGAGAAAAAACGAAGTCAGACACAAATTCATCCATGGAGGTACTCAACATAGTCAAACTCTGGAAGCAATTACTTACCAGGGGGTGCGTGGACAAACAGAAAGTGGTACTTAGAGTAAATGGAATATCATGTCATTAAAGAAGAAGTCAGTTCTGACTCATAGGACAATGTGGATATACTAGAAGTCAGTCATGCTAAGTGAAATGTAACCCCAAATTAAAACTCTTCTATCATCTCACTTACATGAGATAGATAGAGTAGTTGAACCTATAGACATTAAAAGTAGAATGTCATTTCACAGGCTGGAGAAAGGAAGAATAATTAATTCAAGGTTATAGAGATGTGTGGAAATTTACATTTTTCTTGAGATGGCCAGTGGTAGACAGTGGCCCAACAAAGTAAATTTATTTATTCTCACTGGACTGAACAATCAATTTATTTTAATAAATTTTATGGCATGTGTATTTCACTACCAAAAAAAAAAACCTAGTCAATTACCGACTATTGTATAATAGCTGCCCTGTTACTACTCAATAAATACTATTAAAATAGTGAATAAATAAAAAATAATAAATTAATTAATTTAATTTTTAAAAGATGATAAGCAAAACTTGAATATTGACACAGAAGGAAGAAACTTCAAGTTATAAGCCTCCCAATTAAGTTATACAACCAAACATATATGCATATACACATGCATACACACACACATACACACACACACACACACACACACACACACACACACACACAAACTCCACATTCATTTAACCTTGTCTTGTTTTTCTAAGGAGATAACATGCAACTCAACATACCACCAGAAAAGAAGCTTATGAGTTCAACCATTGATTGTGGTTATTTCTGGGATAGAATTATGGTTGATGGATTTTTAGATTCTAGTTTATATTCTTTGGTTCAAGCAGAATGTCTTTAAATGAGAACACATTACTTCTTGCATTAATAAGCAGTCGATAAAAATATTTTCATTTTGAAGAAAGTAGATGTGGATCCTAAAATGCAGTGTAGAACTTTAGACATGGCCTGACTAAGGCAGATTGGAGATGGCTATCATTTACCAAGTCTAGGATATTGAGTTTCTAATTTAAGATGAATATATCATATGCCAGGCTCCCTACAAGGCATTTTCTAGCAGCAGGTTAATTCTGGAAATGTAATTACTCCCACCACTTGACAACCCACTCTGTGGATTTTTCTGGATAGAGCATGCTTTTCAATATAAGATGAAGAATTGGGAGGGTGGAACTTTGTAAGCCTAAGGTTAGAAGTAACCTTTTGTGGTTAGGCTATTTTAACTCTCCTGCATCCATCCCACATATTGCTCACAAATTTGTCTAACAAGGAAACCCAACCCAGGAAAATCAGGCTTTCTCTAGTAAGTGAGAGGTGGCATTCAGCTAGGACAAAACATGTTATTGCTGGTGAATCATATCCGGTGGAGGCTGAAGACTTGTGGCATCTTCTGCCTCCCCTTTGTCACTATGTGGCATGAAGTTCACCTATAAGTCAAGGTTGAAATCTAAGGGCTGTTGTTGGAAAAATAGCTTGGCAAACACAATGGATTCTTCAACTATGATTGGATTTTAATCAATAGAAAGAGTATACATTCTGGAAATAGGCTTAGTTAAGGTTTGGTTTGGAAGGAAGGATGGGGAGAGAAGGAGAGGCTATCACTTGGAAGTCAGGCACACTTGGTACTGGTTTCAAATACACATGGACTGGCTCTGTGATTGCAGTCAAATGATTTAATTTTTAAACATTTGCTTCCTCTGTGAACTTAGGAGACTTTTATCAAGATTTCTCTGTGTGGTTATCAGTGCAGAGACGGCTACTAAATTGGCTGGCATTCGACATCCATCTGGCCAATTGTGTCATGCCCCCCTCTGACAACACATGCACACATGTAGAATAAGACAGATCCAAGATGGAGCTCAGCTCCTTGTGGATGTAGATGTTCACAACACTGTTCTTCACATCACAGGTTATGTCCTACCCTCCACTGTGCTTTCCCACAACTGTGGTATTTGTGTAGTAAAGGCTATTCAAATTGAAGTTAGGAATGATCATGGTAGTTGGTGTTTCCTAGTAAGCATAAAGTCCTTTAGGGAATCTTCTAACTCATCTGCTACCTAAGGCATGTAAAGTTTAATGAACCTGCCTGACTTTCACACAGCTGGTGGGTGTATAATCTGAAATTTGATCCTGTGTTGAATTTTGACACACTTTGCTCCTATACACTACCTAACTAAATACTTCCTGAATATAATATCTTGGGTGAACTTCAAGTTTTTCTTTATATATTATAAATTTATTTAGGGTAGTTAAACATGAGGAAAAAATACTTTCCAATCCTCTTGGCATTTCTGTTACTCCAGTGCTTTTGAAAAGCTTTTATAACTCCTGTTGCTTCTGAGTCATCCTAACACAGGTCTCTCATTTCAGAAGTACATGCCTGAGCCATAGCACATACTTGATGTACATTTCTGAAAATGTGGGAGGTTGCAAATTATTCTCAATCACTTGTCCAAGGGAAAAAGACAGAGAAAATGAGCAAGTCATGGTGGTTAATTTTGAACATACATAATTATTAGGAAGACCTGCCGGGAATGTGGGCTGGGAGAATTCCTTTGCCATATACAATGTGTTTCTAAGTCATGGGGATTTGCCTTCCTCCATATTTCCTGTGTAATCTTCTATTGGATCCCCTGAGGATTTAACCAAAGCCCTTCACCAGCTCCATCTCAGCAGCTTCATGATAGCTTTCTCCATCCTTTATTAGTGAGAAATTGGTTGTTCTTACTGCCTTTTTTTAGTCATACTTTTGCTTCTAAATAATCCATAGTTTCTTGCTTCCTACTATTCAGTTTTGTCGCTCAGTCTTTCTCATCTGGTCACAAACTACAGACTGTTTAGTGCCCAGTCTTCTCTTTTGTCTTTTTCTCTTCTGCCATCTTCTTTGAACATGTTCTGTATTGTGTCCTCTCCCTGAAATGTCCCTCTAAGAGTGTCAACTGCTGTTGAGTCATCTTTCAGTCACCTGAATTCTATTTCTTTTCATGGAGAGCTCAGGCTGGCGAGTACCATAGCACGCTATCTATCTTCTACTTCTTGTCTGCCGGAGACAGAAGCAGACTATGCCCTTATCTGGTGAACTGGGTATAGGACCCACAAGAAATATTTTTATTCCTGTTCTTATAGTCAGATCTATTTAACATTCTGTATGTACATATTCATTAAGCAACAAGAGCTGTGCAACTTGGGGTTCTCATTAAAAGCAAAAGACCAAGATCATATGAAGTCCTCTAAATTTGAGTCCTCTATTTCCTCCAACTTATCTAACTACATTGGTCACATCACTGTCCCATGAATGTATGGAGCATGTTCCCTCCTTGTTTTGGGTTTATTCTTCCTACCTCAAGTAATCTTTCTGTTAATCACAACCTGCCTCATCCTTTACTTAATTCTGAAGTTCACTTTAATCCTGCTTCTACTATCTGGCCACTTTTGAGAATATAAAACATAATTAAAACCACATGTCCCTACTAATATGTTCTATCCTTCTTTATTTTTCTCTTAACCCATATTTCGCCTGTTTATTTAACTTCTGGTTCTGTCACTAGAATGCTAGCTGTGTTGTTCATTCTTGTACCTTTGCACCTAGGAAACTTGTAACTAATAGGAACCTTTGCCCATTGGGATTTATTGAGTAAATAATTAGGTAGAAAGTTACAAAGTCTTTACTATCTTGCATCTTATATGCCATTGAAGATGGGGTAGACTGAATGCCTCACAGAAGTGATCTGGTAGAGAAACAGAGGCAACTCACTGAGACCAGGACAGCCAGGGTTTATTGTGCTGGTTATTGATTTACCTAGAAAGCATCAAAGATTATTTTAAGAGCAAGTTATATAAGAAATAATGGTATTGATATGAAAAATACTTCTTCAAATGACACAGGGGACTTGATTTTATAACTCTGATTTGTGCATGTCTTATCCTTTCCACTTACATATTAGATACTTGAGGTCTTGGTACATGGCTGATGTACCATTTTGTTGCCACTGCCTCCTAGCCTACCATCTCTGTTACAGGCTCTGAGGAAAAAGCTTGGAGAAAATGCCTGGTGGCTGAATGAATAGATGCTGAGGCAATATACAAACATGTGGTCCCTTTCTTCAATAATCGTTATAAATGCCAACAGTGATTTGGCTGCTAGATGATTGTATTTTCTTGTTTATCCATTTGGCTGGCACGGTAAGAAGGGATTTCAAGGTCATTCATTCCTTGATATATGGTGTGATAAAAGCAGCCATCTGCCTATGAGGAACAGTTCTCCATAAAGCTATTCTGAGAAAAACAGGTCCAGTAAGCTGAGCTCACTTCCATTACTGGAGATGTCTCCAAATTTATTACTGGAAGTGGTAATAAGAGGAGAGTTGATAAAACCTGATTCTGGTTTGTCAATGGTGATTTGGAAGCATGAAACCATCTAAGCCAGGGGAGGCTTGTTGCTCTCATCTGCCTAGTGGAAGACTCAACTCAAACTACATCTCAAGAGTCTTCTTTAAAATGCCAGTCCATCAAAGGGATCCACAAGGAAACTAAGGGTCAGAGAAAGGAGGTGACATGTTTAAGTCACACAGCTTTATCAAGATGGAAGCCTGTTCCCACTTCTAAGGAGGGGCATAGTGTCCACACTTCAGTCTTCATTCTTCTTGAGTTTCATGTGTTTAGGAAATTGTATCTTATATCTTGGGTATCCTAGGTTTTGGGCTAATATCCACTTATCAGTGAGTACATATTGTGTGAGTTCCTTTGTGAATGTGTTACCTCACTCAGATGTAGCTGTCTCTTGTGAGACTATGCCGGGGCCTAGCAAACACAAAAGTGGATGATCACAGTCAGCTAATGGATGGATCACAGGGCTTCCAATGGAGGAGCTAGAGAAAGTAGCCAAGGAGCTAAAGGGATCTGCAACCCTATAGGTGGAACAACATTATGAACTAACCAGTACCCCGGAGCTCTTGACTCTAGCTGCATATGTATCAAAAGATGGCCTAGTCGGCCATCACTGGAAAGAGAGGCCCATTGGACTTGCAAACTTTATATGCCCCAGTACAGGGGAACGCCAGGGCCAAAAAGGGGGAATGGGTGGGTAGGGGAGTGGGGGTGGGTGGGTATGGGGTACTTTTGGTATAGCATTGGAAATGTAAATGAGCTAAATACCTAATAAAAAATGGAAAAGGAAAAAAATAAAAATAAAAAATAAAAAGTGTGGGGTCCAAATTGTTCCATATCACTGAAAATCATATTAAAATGGCATTTATACTGACTTGCCAAATGACTTTGTTTAATTTACATGAAATCTCAAGGTATCAATTGTTTCATTTGTAAAAGAAAAGTTAGATTAAGTAGAATTATTTGAACTATAATCTTAAGTAAATATTGAATATACAATTAGCAATTGAAATAAAATGGACTTTTCTTAGAAAAACAAAAAAAAAGAAGAAGTCTTTTGAGCTCTTCTATGATGCCTGGATTATGTGGAGAGTCTAAGGAAGTGGTAGCACTCTGGCTTTTGTGTCATTGACTTTAAACAGGAATAGATGAAAGTAAAGGCTTCTAATTGACACCATCCTGAACAAAGAAGCTGTGGGTCCACAGTTTGCTTGCTTCTTTGTAACAAACTACCAGCTGATGATTTTGGGGGAAAAGGTCTTCCTTTCATGGTAAAGACTAAGAGTGTTTTTGTGCCATTATAAATGGACCACCTTCATAAAATGCAAAATATTTTCCTTAAAGAAAATAGAAGTTGGGTTTACAATTTGTGAACTGAAATAACGGGACTTAGATTCTGTAGTCAAACATCATAGCTTGTCATATCTTATATGTTACTTCTGTGAATTCAGCATTTTGAATTTATATTTCCTCATTTAATTTGTCTTAACAAAATAAGCACAGTTCTTTCTCTGTCAATTGTGAAATGTTCTATCATTGTGAAAATATTACAATAAAATTCAAGAGCTTGCCACGGTTAAAAAAAAAAAATGATGGAAGCCTGAACTAAAACCTACAATCCATTTACTGTCTAACTTTGTGTTACTAGCTTGTATTTCAAAGTAGATTTATATTCATAACAAATAAAGTTGAAGGACATAGTTTTAAGTATTTTGGATGGATGTTTCATAGGACATAAAATGCAACTTTTTAAAATAAATGGCTTCTAGTGATATGATACATGGAACAAGTTTCCCCCTACTGCTGAACAAAGCATGGATCTTAATCGAAGGGCAGAAAGGCCACCATGCTCTACAGACATAGATAGACAAATATGCTCACACACGCACACACACAAATATCTTCTTAAATCCCACAAGAGAAAGAGCAGTCAGAATATCAAAATAGTTGAGAATGTGAGAATACTAACCTTACAAATGATAAAGATAAAAGTTCTTTATTTTTACACATTATTTGAAGCAAACTGCTCATTTTTGCCTATCTGTAATATGAAGACCTAGAGATCTTTGAAGCTTCTATTCTATTATTTCTAATTATTTTTATTTATTTATTTACATTTCAATGAATCTCCTTATCTGGTTTCCCTCCTCCAAAAAACCCCCCTATCCCATCCCCTCTTCTCTGCTTCTATAAGGGTGTTCTTCTACCCACCCACCCACTCCTGCCTCCCAGACTTCGATTCCACTACACTGGGGCATCTATCAAGGCTTCATAAGAACAAGGACCTCTCCTCCCATTGATGCCTGACAAGGCCATCCTCTGCTATATATGCAGCTGAAGCCATGTATACTCCTTGGCTGGCTTAGTACCTGGGAGCTCTGGAGGGTCTGGTTGGTTGGTGGTGTTCTTCCTATGTGGTTGCAAACCCCTTCAGCTTCTGCAGTCCTTTCTCTAACTCCACCATTGGGGACCCTGCACTCAGTGCAATGGTTGGCTGCGAGCATATGACTCTGTATTTGTAAGGCTCTGGCAGGACCTCTCAGGAAACAGCTATATCAGTCTCCTTTCAGCAAGCATGTCTTAGCATCCACAATAGTGTCAGAGTTTGGTGATTGTATTTGGGATGAATCCTCAGGTTGATACAGCCTCTGAATGGTCTTTCCTTCAGTCTCCTCTGCACTTTGTTTCCATATTTGCTCCCATGAATATTTTGTTCCCCTTTCTAAGAAGGACCGAAGCACCCACACTTTGGTGTTCCTTCTTCTTGAGCTTCATGTGGTCTGTGAATTGTATCTTGGGTATTCGGACCTTTTGGGCTAATATCCACTTATCAGTGAGTGCATACCATGTATGTTCTTTTGTGACTGGGTTACCTCACATAATCTTCTTTAACAGTCCAGCAGCCACACACCCTCTGACCTCTCCCCATCCCATATCTCCTCCCTGTCTCCAAGAGGATGTCCCCACCCCCACCCCACCAGGTCTCCCCACTCACTCCCTGGGGCCTCAAATCTCTTAAAAGTTAGGTGTGTCTTCTTGTCTAGGGGAATTGCACTGACAAAAATGAAGAAGAGTCCAAGGGAGAGGAGATCTAGTGGCAGATCCGGATTGGGATCCAGCTCAGGGGGAGACCCTAGGGCCTGACACTGTTACTGATATGAGGTGCTTATATTATAGACAGGAGCTGAGCATGGCTACCTTCTGAGAGGCTCAACAAGCAACTAAAAGAAATGTAGATACTTACACCCAACCAATGGGCAGAAGCTGGGGACCCTTGTGGTTGAATTAGGGAAAAAGCTAGATGAAGTTGAAGAGGAGAGCAACCCCATAAGAAGACCAGCATCTTCAACTAGTCTGGAACCCTGAGATCTCTTGGACTCTGAGCCACGAGATCTCAGGCAGCACACACCAGCTGTTATGAGGCCTCTGGCACATATATAGCAGAGGACTTCTTGGTCTGGCCTCAGTGAAAGAAGTTTCTAGTCTTTATACCACTATAACTAATAAAGTAGTTCCTTCATATTTGTTTAAAAAAAAACCTGTCCATAACAGGTTATAATTGAAGTAACAAAAGTCCAGGAATAGAAACATAAATTGAAAAAAAAAGACTTAGTGTCATTGTGATACATTTATCACTTTGTATTTTCATGTATTCAGCAAGCATTAGATAATCACCAGAAACCTGCATCATGGGCTAGGAATGCAGAGTGAATCTTTAGCTCTATCTGCAAGGTGCTTTAGACATGTGGTTCAGCAGTTACAATTAAGGAAGTTTGACTCATGCTTTACAGTGTCTACAAGGACTGCAGAATTATGAGAAGTGACAAAATTGTGATTCAGGGTAGTACAGATGTTCAAAGGTCATGACTGAGTCCTCACATTTCCAGTCTGGACACATCATTTTAAATGGCCTCAAACTGTTTGAGGTTACTTGTCTAGCCAAAGTCAGGAGTGAGAATATGAGTTCCCCTAAATCATGCAATGTTCTGATTCATTTATATCTTACCAAGAATGAGCTGGACTTGAAACTTAATGAACATGTAACACATATATTCTGGACTGTTGAAATTTCCAAGTGAGAAATTACACAAGGCAGCAAAACATTAGGAGATACTTTTTTCCTCCACCTCCTGTACTCATGCTTTTTTTTTAAGCTTGGATACATTCCACCAATCAGCTTGAACTTCACTGCAGTACAGCATCAGTGTTCTAACAGAGACAAAGTAAGCCATGGCGTATGAACACTCTTAGTCCTTGTTCTGCTGTCACACATGCTGGTGTTCATTGACTAAATAAACTCTCAACCTGTCCAAGTTCAAAATCAAGGGTTGCCAGTTTGAAATTTGAGTTATGAATCAGAGATGTGGCAAAACCACATTACAATGATTGGTCACATCATATGCCATATTTTCATTATTAATTACTGTTATAAAATACCTTTACCAAAGCAACTTAAGGGAAAGTGGCTTACTTGGATCACAATTACAGATTTCAGTCAATCATTGAAAAAAAAAGACAATTAAAGGGGGACAGGGGTTTTAAGCAGCCAATCATATAGCACCCACAGTTGAAAGGAGAGAGACAATGAGTGTATATCTAATAGCACTCATTTTGCTTCCTTCACTCATACAGTCCAGGTTCCCCGACATAGGGAGTTGTGCTGCCCACAGTTGATATTCCCACCTCAGTTAACACAATTTTGATAATTTTCCCCACACATGCCCACAGGCCAATTTGATGTAGAAAATCCCTCTCTAAGGCTCTCTTTCCTGATGAAACTAGATTGTGTCAAGTTGACAACTGAACAAACCATAGGATACAGGTTTATAGATCATTGTTAGTGGTTTTACTGGGTTAGTATATTATGGGTTGTGGATTCTCCTCCAATATCCATTACTTCACTAGCACTGAAGAGTTAGCTAGGTTGCCAGTACCAAGTGTGGTTCCCTTCTTTTGAGAAGATCTTAAGTTCAATTACAGATCTCTTGGTTACTGCTAAATTATTCATGGTCAAATATGGGCTGTACAGGATAATAACAATGAATATGGCAAATTGGATGGAGAAAAACCCAAGAGGCTTTCAACCTACACAAAGAATTATAAAAGTAAAGAAAGCTGGGAATGGAATAGGTGACCATTCCATCAATTAGAAAGCACCAACTGTTTGTCCATGGGGAAATACCTCTGAATCCATACTTATAAATATTGTTATACAGACTGAACAGATTATACTTAGGATATATATAGTTTATACATATAGGAATATATATATATATATATGTTTATACATATAAGAATATATATACATAATATGTAACAAAAATGAATTTATATATAGTACACACACACACACATGTTTTTCTAGCTAAGGTCAGAAGTGACACTGTAAGTTCCCCTAAATCATGAATCATCCTGATTCGTTTCTGCCTTATCAAGAAGTAGCTAGACTTGACACTTAGAAGACACATATATCTTGCACTGTTGAAAGCACCATGTTAAAAATCACATAAGGAAGCAGTGTGTGTGTGTGTGTGTGTGTGTGTGTGTGTGTGTGTGTGTGTGTGAGTGCTGGTACAAAGCACAAATGATCCCATAGACAGGCACATGCGTGTAACCCTTCACAAGCACCAGCTGTCTTCATGACTGTGGCAGTAATCAATAATATGCCCCAACCTCCCAACCTCACAGATTGTTGGGAACTAGATTGATATTTTAAACATAAAAATGCCTTGGAAGTCAGCAAACAGATGAGAAGGATTATCATCAATCAAAATCTAGCACAAACTATGCCTTTCTCACAGGCATCTCTTGCTGTTCTAACCCTCAGTAATTGCCTGTGTCTGTATTTCATTGGAAATTGGAACTTAAGCCACATATCTTAATACTTGCTCTTCTGTATATATCTTCAGTTGTAGTAGTCTACAGCTATCAGACCTGATAATAAGACTTTCCAAGATGCTGTAGGTCTGAATGAACAGTCAATTAAGTGTGACCACAGCAAGTGACCCCAAAGTGAACTATCAGAAAAAATACATTTCCCCCAATATGGCTAACCTATAGAATTATGAGGGAATGAAAGTGTCCTGAGGGTTAGAGTTTTAGAAGGATTTTAGACAGTTCTTGATTTTTGATATAGAGCATATTATTAATTCTTTAAACAGTATACAGCTTAAAAATTAGTATCCAAGTATGTACACATTGGATTCTATGTCATCCATGTGAATTGAAGCAAGATAAACTTCTATTTTTTATAAATTATTCATTCACTTTACATACCAGTATTAGTGCCTCTTTCCTCCCAGTATGTTCCTCTTGCAGTTTCTGCCCATCTCCCACCTCTTCTTCTCATCTGAGAAAGGAGGGCATCCCTTAGGTATCACCTCCCACTCCACCACACATCAGTTACTCCAGGACTAGGCACATCCTATCTCACTGAGCTCATCATTTGTGTGCAAATACAAGGAAAAGTATGCAATTTTCAGATAAAACTCAGTAATACAAAACTATTACTCATCTCTCTTCAATGCTAGATTAAGAAGTAGAAATCTAGGAAAGTATCCTATTATCTGATGATCAGAGTCCACACAGTGAGTTATTTATGAACAGCCAGCATGAACAGCACAACCAGCATCTAGTGCAGCACTCACTGCAGAGCCCCCTCATCATCGACAATTCTTTCAATGGAAGATTAGTGTTGGAATTGTGTGGAAGGGGTCATCTATTCGCTATATTACATGAATGTTCGGTAAACACAGGGATCATAAATAATTCTAAGTTGTGGCCTTACAATGTAACCTAACCCTAGTCAGAAGAGTGGTGATGTGGCTTTAAAAGAAGCTAGCACAACATTTCATGTTCACTAAGATACTTCTGAAAGCAAACTCACCATTAATATAATTAAAGGAAACATGCAATATTAAAAATGGATGTTTATCATTTGACAGATGTTTCTTCACACTGATAGGCCTGTATAGTCATTCTATGCTATACACTATTTCCAAAATTTATATATATATATATGTGTGTGTGTGTGTGTGTGTGTGTGTGTATGTGTGTGTGTGTGTTGTTGTTGTTGTTGTTGTTGTTTTTAATTCTGTATATATTTTATCTGAAAAAGAGGTAATAATTTTAATAGTAAATTTGTATTTAGCTATTATATTGGCTTCCTTGGCCACTATATGCGTATGCATGCACATCTGTAACAAATTTGCGCAGTTAGTTGCTGTTGCTGTTCTCCTCAGTATGGTGTTTAGCCTTAATTGCTTTTGCCTTTCTCAAAGTCTGCATTATACTCCAGAAATTGAGAACAGTTAACACCTGAATCTGCCTCTTCTTGGTAGACTGTAGAATAAGAAAATGGGACTAGATAACTACAAAACTCAAAACAACTTCATGCCAAGCACAAAAAACATCAACCTTATTTCTTTGCACATTAAAATCTGCAAATATTTGAGTTCAAACGTGTTTTTTAGCTACTCTTTCCCTTCAATTTAACCAGGTTGCTTTTTTAACAAATATTTTTATACAAAAAAAGGTTATCAAGAACGTGTCTCTATTTATGACGCTAAATTTAGATACTACAAATTTATACCTCTCAATTTTATTCCAGTCTAGTAGAGATTATAAATTTACCCTCCCTATATGAACAATACTGTTGTTGTTATCTTATATCTGGATGCTTTGAGATGACATTAAACACTTAGCCATTTAGCCATCCCATTTATCCATCTCTGTCTAGCTGTTTGCTCAACAATTCTTTGGAACATCATCTGTATTAGTTCTCTTTCTCATCTTGTGATCAGGTGCCTAAGACAACAGCTTAAGAGGGTGTGTGTGTGTGTGTGTGTGTGTGTGTGTATGCATGTAAATAAATATATATATATATATATATATACACATATATATATACATATATATGTATATTTTACATATATGAAAATATTATTTGAGGGGAGGAGGCTCTTACCTCTATTCCTTTGGCAAGCACATGGCAGAAGCATCCAAGTATGCAGATCTCTGCCTCCTTCCAGTGTTAATGTGCTGTTTGGTGTATGCTGGTATGGCTTTTAATGATGTTTTATTAACCTTTCAATGAATGAGCCATAGTCTAAGGTTAATGTTAGAAATTGTCATCTTATTACTTTCTCCCAGCATGATCTAATGTATACATATTACAGTACCTGTATCACCCTCAGGTTTCTTCTTAATGTGATTTGATTCATTCAAGAATTATTGAAGGTATTTAATAGAATGACTCTAGTAATGTATACTACTCCCATGTGTCTGCACATAAAGTTTCCTCTACCTAAAATATCTTAGCCATTTCTTTTATTCATTAAACAAATATATCTTGGCTATCTGTGATACTTCAGAGTTGGCTCACACTATATTAAGTGACCTCTGCATCCTCAAGTCTAGTACAATGCCCAAATCATAATAGTTTCATGATTTAAGGTGTACAGATGAATGAATGAGGAACATTTGCCTATCTGAGGGCACTACAAAGAGACACAGGGAAAGGAATTGCTTGAGAAAACCCTTCTGGATGTTTTCTCCTTCTTTTAGCTTTTGCTACTACCAGTTTTTCTCAGAAAAACACTATGATGTTTCAACAGAAAATTTCAAAGTAACCATGTCACAGCCATCAATGTCCAGTTTAGTGATGGACTTATTTTCAAAAGTAACTCATCTCGGAAGCCTTCCTTCATGTCCATGCCATGCCAGGTGGTTGCACCCACACCCTTTGGTTTACTGCATTTGGGATTTGTTTTGTTTTGAGGACGGATCTTCCAAAGCAACCTGGCTTACCACTCATTGTATAGCCCAAGTAGACTTCGAACTCTCAGCAGTTCTCTGCTTCAGTATTCTCAGTGCTCAAATGAACAGCATGTACCAACATTATTTGCTCATTTCTGTGCTTGCAGTATTCATGGTGGCCATTCCTTAAGTGCATATTTATTTCTATCCTGTACCTATATGTGACTCCTGATTATTTTCTTACACACTATAGCATACTGTAATCTATCCAAGGATAAAACTGTTGGGCTGGTTCATTTTGGTAGCAGTGAGATACTGTGCTCAATATCTGTTAACTTAATCCAAATTTTAATCTGTTATCTGTGTTTTAGCTTCACAGATTTCACATAATTGCTTACCAGTACAGAGTTGTTTATTCTATTTTGATAGAACTTGCTAGGCTTTTCCCATCAGTCTTTAGTTACATCAGTCACATCAATTACTCTATTTACTTGGTACTCTTTCTTTTTGCTGGAAAAGCAGCTTTCTCCCAAGCTATATGCAAAACACAAAACACACACATACAATACACACACACACACACACACACATACACACCACATCACATCTCATCACATTTCTCAGAATTTCCTGAGTCTATGTTTCTGTGTCCTAGTTCATATTGTATAACTTGATATTCCAATTGTTAAGTCTTATTAACTCTTTGTTGATAACTGCATGCTAATTTGTTTACTTACTAGTATATCATTTGTGTATCCAACTATAATTTTCATAGTGATATGCAAAATTATTTTAATGGCCACTAATATCTTGGAGTGTACATTGCATTAGACACCAATTTGATATTCCAATATACTTGTAGAATATCTAAGCTTCCAACTGCTTTATCAAAGTTGCTACTTCACTAAAGCTCTCTGGCAATCCTTAAACTGTAGATGAGGAAAGACCATTTCTGTGCTACCCACCAAAACAAATAAGGTATTAACACCTTGTGGGGAACTTCTGCAAACTCTCTTCTAATCTGATATGTGACTCATTACCCACCCCATTGCCAGACCTTATGCCACATCCAGTTAGCTTTCAGTGTGGGATCAAAGTTAACAAGCGCCCTTAGTATGACTTTGAGCAAGGACTTCTCAGGAGACACTCAGAGGGGATCTCAAATGCCCACTTGGGCAAGCCACCTTCCATCAGCAGAAGGCATGAAGTGCAGGCTTTGAAAGGGGAAACCTGCTCTGTGTCACAGCTGAGAGCACTGCTCTGGGTATTTAAAGCAAACCCTCGTTGAAAAATTAATGACCTGAAAGGGGAGAGAGAAGCTGCCTATGTAATGTGGGAAGAGAGGCTGGAATACCACAGCTCTGATCTCTCTCCAGTCGATGGATGTCATCATCATTATAGATAATTCACTGTCCTAACATACCTAAAATGGATGGCGCATGATTTTAGCATAAATCAAATAAGTTGGTGATCACAGAACTTAAAGTGAGGATATTTTATTTCATTTTTTGTCATCTGTATGTCTCTGTCAGTTTGTCTGTCTATGCATATGATAGCACACTGGTGAAGGTCAAAAGACAGCTAAGAGAGTTAGTTCTCCCCTTCCAATATTGGAACCTACGGCTCAAACATGGGTTAGCAGGCTTGACAGCAAACACTTACTCGCTGAGCATCTCTCTGGCTATGCTGGCCAATCTTATGTCAACTTGACACAAAAACTAGAGATATTTGAAAATAGGAAATCTCAATTAAGATCTTCCTGTAAGGCATTTTCTTAATTAGTAATTGATGGAAGAGGGCTGTGTCTACTATGAGTGGTTCTATCCCTGGGCTGGTGATCCTGGATTCTATAAGAAACTAGTCTGTGTAAGCCAGAGGAAGCAAGCACCCCTCCATGGCCTCTGCATCAGCTCCTGATCCCAAGTCCCTGCCCTGTTTGAATTCCTGCCTTGACTTTCCTCAGTGATGGATTGTCACCTGGAAGTGTAAACTAAAATAAGCTCCACTTCCCAAGTTGTCTTGGTTGTATATTTCCTTACAGCAATATTAACCATAATTAAGACAATGGCCCAAGGATTTTGTAAAAAACCAATTAAATTACTTTATCAGTGTAGTCCTCTCTGAATCCACATACCCCCTGTGCTTTCACGTGCTCACACACATAGCCTTTTGTGTAACACACCTGCATACCCATTGCACAGGAGAGACCACTTTCCAGTTATTACTAAGTAATTTTCTATAATGAATGGGTTAGTCAGCTGTGATGTGAGGATCCGAAAACATGGTATTCCTTTGTATGCATTGCAGATTCCCAAAGACTTGGAGAAAATAATTCTCAGTATATACTTATTATATGAACAAATAAATTTAAGCTCAATGTTAAAAGCCCTGGGGGATCAAAGGAATGAGTCCAATGCTGGAAAAACTCAGTACAGCACACATACTACCTCATAATGTGATAATGCTATGAAGAATATGCTGGTGATGAGCGTTTACTAGGTAATAAGCAGTAAAATGAGAAGTCTCTTTCTCCTCAAGCCACCGCCAAATACTGGGAAAATTAAGAATCAGAATGGTGATATTTCGTGTCTTAGGGTCAGAAAATGCCAGAACTTGAATTTCAAATATCTGCTAAATTCCATAATTTGTTTATTTTATAGTTGACTAGTGTATGCCAAGGGCTTAAGGAATATCATCTCCAAAAGCATGACTGAGATGACAGAGGGTCCTGAAGGAGAAGAGTTTTCCTGAAGAGGACTGACAACCTGGAGCCAGGGTTTTTCCTCCCCAATGGAGCACACCAATATTGCTTTCCCATTCTTGGATCTGGGAGAAGTTGATGGAGGAAAAAGAATATGATCTAATTATATTGTTTATATAGTTTACAAAGTAATAGGTTTCATTGTGGCATTTTCTTATACATTGCTTTCTTTTCTCTCCTACCTGTCGCTCCTCACTGTCAATCTTTTTGTTCCTCTGTAGTCCCTGTCCACTGATGTTCCACCCTCCATTTGAATATCTCCTGTGTTCTATTGTCTCCCTACCTCTTTCCTTTCTTTTGCCAAGTTTCATGCTCCACTGTTCATTTGCTTGGCCTCTCACTACATGTTTAACAACTAGTACTTAAGGTCTGCATAAAAGGGAAAATATTTGTATTTTCCTTTCTGAGCCTGGGTTACCTTGCTTATTTATTTTTCCAGTCCTATCCATTTAAAACTTCAGAGTTTATTTTTTCATTCATAACTGAATAATTTCCATTATGTATATGAGCTGCATTTTCATTATCCATTCATCAGTTAATGGGCATCCAGGTTAATTCCATTTTCTCACCATTGCGAGTAGAGCAGAAATAAGCATGCCTCATTAAGTACCTCTGTGATAAGATATGGAGCCCTTTGCATATATGCTCAGGTGTAGAATAGCTAGGTCATATGGTAATACAAGCTGTAGGTCTTTGAGAAACTTCCACACTTACTTCTTTCCATGAAGGCTCTACCAGTTCACTTTCACCAACAGTGGATAACAGTTTCTCTTTTCACACATCCTTGCCACTTTGTCAGTTCAGTTATTTATTAGTTATTTAATTATTTGTCTTGTGATAGTCATTCTAACTGGGTTGTGATGGAATCTCAAGGTTGTTTTAGTTTGCATTTCTATGATGTTCCTGTGTGTCAAACACTTAACTAAATATTTTCTTGACAGTAAAACTGAGTTACAATGATGTACCAGTGTGAAGAAATGCCAGAAGACAGGGTGCGAGTTGCAAGAAAGACACATTTGTCTTTTCAGGATCTTGCCAAATAAATGGTGAAGAACAGTTTAGAAGAAATCAGACTTTGATGGGACTTTGCTCACCCGGACAACCAATGCTTTCCCTGGCTCTGTCATTTAGCCTCAGTAATGTTCTTCTGTAGAACTAAAATTGATAAGAAATCACTTGTTTTCAGTTGCTTGTTTTTCTCCTTAACTATCTGAAAGAGAACTTCATGTGTGTAGTTCTCAACATTTGGTCACTAAAATCAAGCACGGTTCAGTGAGGACATTTAATGAATGAAGTTTATGACCACACTCTTCTAGAGAAAGGATTTGCTTAGCAAATAAATAGTGTGGATATCACTGGAAAGAATGTTTAAACACCATAAGGGAACAAGCTATTCACAAGCACTTTAAATACCAGTCACTGATAAACTTGTTACAAATCACTCCTTTTTATTTACTGAGAGACCTCCCTAGAGACCTACTTGGCAAGTACAGTTTGAATTAGTACATTTTCTTTAAAAGATAATCTACATTTGTTTCTGAATGTTGGGTAACTCAAGACATTATGGATTTACGTAATAGATCTACATTAGTCAAAATTAGAAAGGCTTCGAGTGTTTACAGAACGTTTTCCATTTGGAAGTTTAACAAAGGCCACAAAATTAGAAGGCACTTTCCTTTCTTCTCTCTTTTCTACTAAGTGACTCTACTCACTGCAGATGAATGCTTGGATACAGAGGAAACATGGTCAGGGAAAACGAATAAAACAATGAAAAGAGCCACATTGCACATTAGGTCATACAGTTCAGCATCTGCATTTCTTAAAAACAACAAACAAACAAACAAAACAAAAGAACACCCGGCTATGGTATTTTCCAGAGGAGCAGGATACAATGATATGGGAAGGCATGGTGCTACTCCATATCTTAGACAGTATCAGTGCTCAAAGAACATAAAGGAGATTAAAAAGTAATACACTGCTAAACTTCTAAGACCTTACACCTACTAGAAAAACGATATCTGGATATGTGTATGAATGTTAATTATTAACAATATTATTTCTGCAGAATTTGACAATGTCTAAGGGCATGTTTGCTTTTCTGAACATGGACACAAATGTCACTATCATCTGGTGGTAGAAATCAGTGATACTGTTCAACCTATAATAGCCAGGATGCCTCTACATTAAAAGATTAAATTGTCTACATCCAGCCTAAATTGTTGCCAGTAATTATGTTGAAAATAGTTGAAGATGTTATAAGAAATCTCCAGATTAAGTTGTCCTTAGGTGAAGATCCCTTGGGGCTTTGTGTTTCCAAACCACTGGATCCTAGCAAAGATCTTTACAAGTTAAAGCAGTCATTATATATGTGATTGTTGTTTGAGTAAGTAGAAAAGTATTGAAGCATAAAAAGACCTACTTATCACTGTTCATCATTTAAAACTGTACATATGAGCGCCGAAGGTATTTTTGTGTAAAGGTTAATTTTCAAACCACTAACATACTTTCTCCATGAGAACCATAATGACCCTCAATTGAGATATCACTTTTACTTGGTACATTCTATGACATTTAACTACATGTAGAAAAGGTCCAGGTACAGAGAATTCCTGTAGCCCCTGTGAATATATTAAAATGTATCCAACAAACTTAATTAAAAATACTAGTTTTACCTATTATGTCACCTTGTACATCGAAAGTCTGTTGGGTCCTGATGTAATTAATAAGCCTTGTCTTTTTAAGGGAAACTCAAAGATATTCTAAAAATATAACAAAGAAAGAAAGAACGAGAGAAAGAAAGAGAGAGAGAAAGGGAGGGAGGAAGGGAGGGAGGGAGGGAGGGAGGAAGGAAGGAAGGAAGGAAGGAAGGAAGGAAGGAAGGAAGGAAGGAAGGAAGGAAGGAAGGAAGGAAGAAAACATACTAGGGATACGGCTCAGTAGATAAAGTGCTTGGCTTACAAACATGAAAACTTGAGTTTGATTCCCAGATCTGACATAAAAATGCAGGCATGGTACCATTTGCTTATAATTCCACCACTGGGAGATGAAAATAGGTAGATTAGAGTTCACTAGCTGGCCAGCCTCACTTCTCTGGCAAATTTTGGGCTGGAAGGTTGAGGGGGGAATAGTAAATCAAAGGCAGTGGATGTCCTTTCTGAGAATGGTACCTAGTGTTATCCTGTGTCCTCCACATGCGAGCATAAACAAATTCTGAGTCACTTGAACATAAACATACGTGAGCATAAACAAATTCTGAGTCACTTGAACATAAACATACGTGCATAAAAGGGAGGAAAATGTTATTATGCTCCCTGCTAAGTCTGTGTTTCAGTAATTTCTGCTTATTGCACATCGTTTTAACTTCGATCTATGAAATGCTGAAGTTCCTACATGGTTACACTGTGACAGGCAATTATGTTCACAGAAACAGTATTGGGTGTGAATCTGAGAATAGAGGCTGGAATCTGACATTCTGCTAGAGTCAGACCAATAGCTTTCATAATTACCTTGCTCATTTCAGTACTAAAGAAAAGATAACTGAAACAAAAAAACCTTCAGCAGCACAGTTGCTATATTTTGTTTCTTCCCACATCAGCAAATGTCAACCAGTGATTGAATTTATATGTGTGGTGATGTCTGTTGTGTAAGCCTAGGTTGCAAACCTCCTGATAACCTTGGACATTTTTTTTGCATGTACTTTTGGTTGTTGTTGTTGTCGTTTCATTTAGAGGTAGGAAGTTGTTTTAGGTTGTGTTTTATTTTCATTTCTGATTCAGTTTTGATAAATGCATAGAAACAAAACTTGTACATATTTGGGGTGTCATTATTTGTCATTTGAACACATGTGCTATTGCATAAAGTACAAACCCAGGTCATTGCATTTGTCTCTCAACCATTCATCTCATTCACATTCTCAGACCTGCAACTCCCCAGGTTCTGGTAAGAGCGGTGCTACACTCAACTTCTGGGAATTCAAATATTTTACATTCTGAGTTTGCTCATGTCGGGTTGGTTTGTATGTCCAGCTTATTCAAAAGCGGCATTTCATCATCTACAGTTCCATTCATGTTGTCACAAATGAGAAGTTTTTATCCCTTCCATGACTAAATACAATTCCATTCTGCATCTGTACCACATTCTCCTCTCTCATCTTGATGGGCACTTAAGCTGTTTCTATTTCAATATTACTATGAATATTGCTACAGTAATATGGCAATGCAGATGTTTCTTTGACATCATGACTTCATTTCTTCTGGATGCAACCCAGTACCCGGATTGCTGGATCATATGCCTGTCCTATTTTTAATTTTACTTCTTATTGTTTTCTCTACTAGCTATTCTAATTTACATTTTCACCAACAGAGTATAAAAGTTCTCTTTTCTCACATCCTAACCAGCAATTGTTTTTAACAGTCTTATTTTATAAAGTTACCAAAACTTGATGGTAAACTGGAATCTGGAATTCATTTATATGTAAGTTGGCCATTTTATAATCTTCATTTCACCCATAGCATACTGGTTCCTCATTTCATTCTGCTTAAACCAGAACATAGTCAACAGGAAGAAGGCAAACCAGCTTCCCTTCTTCATTTTACTATAGATTGGCAAGGATGATGGCCTTTGATAAATGCATACCCTTTTGAAGTGGTAGTAGCAAAAACATAAGGTGATTATTGGGTTACCAATCACATTTTCCATAGCAGTAGGGTTCATCTTGAGTTTAAATATAACAAAATAAATGCTTCTATTCTCAGAGAATGGGGTTTTAATAAAAATAAAGTTTTAAGCTTTTAAGTTTGATTTAGACACTGGATTTGTGTGTTTAGTTTTTAAATGAAAATGTTAGAGTCTTGCTTAGCATTTTTTTTTTTTTGCAATACAGTGAAATAAAAATACAAGTCCACAGATCACATAAAATCTTGTTCAATGTAGCCCAGAAATGTTGATAAAGCAAGTACTACACTCATATCCCATTTGGTCTTTAGTAACTAAATAGGAATAAATACATATGCACAAATATACATGAGAAATAGCTAGATTCTAAATGCCCAAAGCTGATTATGTAGCTATGTCCTAAATAGAAAAGTGACATCATTTCTGAGACATCTGGCCCTAGTAGGTAGCATCTAAGACCCTAGCCAAGGATACCTCTGATCTGCCGGGGCACATGCACGTTTAGCTACTTATTAGCTGAAATAAGTTTGGCTCACAATTTTAGAAATGGTAAGATATTCATAGTAAGAAAGATAACAGAAACATGCCCAGCACTGGCCAAGTTGCCAAATCTTCCCCAAACTCCTTTTACGTAAAAGGAAATTGCTAAAGGGGACCTTCATCCTGTAGTCCAGCACAAAAAATGCTTCCAAGGGAAACTTCACCTACCACAGAGGTGAGCTGAGATCATTTCTGGCAATGTAGTGTTTCCTGTTTATTTTTAGATCAATAAATTAGAACTCATTGCTTGACTGCTGGGCACACACACACATATACATACACACACATACACACACCAATGACATGGAAACAGAAGGTCTGGAAAGGTTACCTCCAAATTGGTAATCATTAGATGTTTTCTGCATTGATAAGAGGAAGGCTTGGTGAAGTGAGACATCTAGCCTAGCTTATTATTTTGCTTCACAGATACATATTAATTTGACATGATAATACCAGGAATTATGCTAAGTTCTAGGAAACTGGGATTAAGAACACCATATGCATACTTGGTATGAGTCTGTATGATATATAATTGGAAGTACAACTGATCTCATTCTGATACTCTAATGAGGAGCATCAAGCAGTAGTTTCCCAACAGCTTTAAAAAAAAAGTTACTTGAAATTATTTTATTATTTTATTTTATTGTTTTAGAACTCCATACATGCATACATAAAATGTGTTTTGACCATATTTATTCCTCTTTCATTCTCTTCAAATTTCATCCCTGTCTCCCCAACACCATTCCTTCCCAACTTCACATGCTCATTCTTAGGAGTCCCTGAGTTCCCTTCTTGTGTATTGGTGTAGAACAATCTACTGAAGTATAGGTAGTGTCTCTGAGAAATACTGCCACTCCCTCACCAAGCAGTCATAAATTGTCAACTGTTTCTCTGTATGTGGTAGAGAAAGTTTGTCTGAGGAAGTAACTTACAGGATGTAGCCAGGAGGGAGGTTTCAGTCAATCAGAAAGGTGTTTAAAGACTCAAAGATCAACTGGGCGTGGTGGCACACACCTTTAATCCCAGCACTTGGAAGGCAGAGGCAGGCAGATTTCTGAGTTCAATGCCACCCTGATCTACAGAGTGAGTTCTAGGACAGTCAGGGCTACACAGAGAAACCCTGTCTTTAAAAAAAAAAAAAAGACTCAAAGATCTGAGCTGAGATGGAAGAAAGGACCATCCAGAGACTGCCCCACTCGGCGATCCACCCCATATACAACCACCAAATGCAGACACTATTGCATATGCCAGAAAGATTTAGCTGACAGACCCTGATATAGCTGTCTCTTGAGAAGCTAAGCCAGTGCCTGGCAAATACAGACGTGAATGTTCACAGTCATCTGTTGGATGGAACACAGGGCCCCTAATGAAGGAGCTAGAGAAAGTAGCCAAGGAGCTAAAGGGCTCTGCAACCCTAAAGGAGGATCAACAATATGAACTAACCAGTACCCCTCAAGAAGTGTGTCTCTAGTTGCATATGTAGCAGAGGATGGCCTAGTCGGCCATCAATAGGAGGAGAGGCCCTTGGTCTTGCGAAGATCATATGCCCCAGTACACGGGAATGCCAGGGTCAGGAAGTGGGAGTGGGTGTGTTGGGAGCAGGGTGGAGGAGGGTATAGGGTACTTTTGTGATAGCATTTGAAATATAAATGAAGAAAATATCTAATAAAAATAAAAGAAAACTTGTGATACATGAGAATTTGAAAAAAAAAAGACACAAAGGTGAGAGAAGAACCAATAAATTTAGGAAATTCAAAGTCCTTCAGTTTGGAGTAAAAAGAATGAGGCTATGATATTAACCAGAGCCTAAACTAAGAAGCTGTAAAAATCCCAGTAAGAAACTAGTGAATCTCAAAGGCAAAACAAGGCAAAAAGTCCAATGACCTCAGCAGAGAAGTAGGCAGCTCCTACAGCCATGAGGAGCAACCAAGTAAACAGCACCCCTTCATGGCCTCTATATCAGCTCCTGTCTCCACTATCCTGCCCTGTTTGACTTTTTCCTGCCTTTCTGTACATCAACAGCAATGTAAAAGGGTAAGCTGAATACCCATTCACTCCCAAATTGCTTTGGAGTCCTGGTGCTTCATTGCAGCAATAGGAACCCTAAGACAGCATCCAAGTGGAGGAAGTGAGAGAACTTCCTCTTGTACTGTTTCCAAAGGCTTCTAACAGCAGAATTGGGTTCTCAAAGTATAGCTGACCATAAAGAATGAGTCACTGTTAATAAGGAATAGTAGTTTTTCTGCTTTCTTGTTGGCTCATGTGATTTTGGGTTGTATGCAAGTACTTTCTCTCAAGGTTTTAGCCCTGCTGAGTCATTATAATTTAGGCAGAAATCACATGCACAGCATATTAATGAACTTCCCTCTTTAAAGTTTTTAATTAAAATACAATTACATTATTACCCCTTCTCCCTCCAATTTCTCCATGCCTTCACTGTTCCCTTTCAAATCTGTGGCCCTTTGTGTAATTATTATTGTTACATCTTTATGCATACATATAATAATAAATATATAAATACAACCTACTGAGTTTACTTAGTATTGCTTGTACGGATGTTTTAAGGTTATACTACTTGGTATTGGACAATCAGTTAATGGACTCATCTATTTTTGGCTTCTTTTGATTGTTATTTGCCTGAAGCTCTTCATCTATCAAATAGTAACTTTACAATTTCCCTTCAGCTATAGTTATGTCAACAGTATGGTCATTGCTCTGCCCTGAAGAGAATGAGGCAGGAAGATAAGTCTGCATGCTTTAAGAGCAGTTTGGCTAGTAAGATAATAATACCCTGCACACACACACACACACACACACACACACACACACACACACACACACACCAGCCAGCTTGGATCCATGATTGAACTTTGAATTGTTTGTTTCATAGCTCAAATACCTCTTCTCTCAGAACCCCCTCAGGAAGCTGAGGCTGGTCCTTGGCAACTCTGTGTGTGTGTGTGTGTGTGTGTGTGTGTGTGTGTTAGCAGTTTGACTTTTAACAGACAACATTCATGAATTAGTATCATTGCTTTTTTGTTGCTATTTTTGTGATTCCTTTAACTTTTTGTCTTTGCCCATGTTTATTTTTCTTATTTAAAAGCAATATGATAACACAAGGGAATAGCTATCTTTGCTAAACATTACTTAATCTACCCAACTTATACTAATAGCCAAGATCACCTTTAACACTACAAAGCTTACTGATTCTCTTAATACTTAAAAGGATGGCTCTATCCCTGATGGTGGTGCTTTTTCACCTCTTGCCATCATGAAACACAGGCACATCAATATAGAAAGTAGCAAAGCATGTTTCACATGAGACATGATTGTTCTTAGGAAATTAAAATTATCAAAACATTTCAACAACTCACAAATGACAACGAGTTATCCCTATTTTCTAGAAGTCAATTTAAGCATTAATAAAAAATATAATTGCATATTATAAAATGAAAGTAATTCTACTCAAATTTAAGATTTTCTTTAAGAGGGTCAAGATATGACAGAAGGAAGGAAGGAAGGAAAGAAGGAAGGAAGGAAGGAAGGAAGGAAGGAAGGAAGGAAGGAAGGAAAAAAGGAAGGAAGGAAGGAAGGAAGGAAGGAAGGAAGGAAGGAAGGAAGGAAGGAAGGGAGGGAGGAAGGAAGGAAGGAAGAAAGGAAATAGGGAAAGGAGGAAAGGGATAGGAGAGGAAAATGGAGTGAACAGGAGAGAACAAGAGAAAAAAATCCAAGTTTTTCTCTTAATGTATTTTGGTGTCTGAGTTGAGATACCTTAGACTGAATAATCTATGAACAGACAGGTTTCTTGCTCACAATGTGAAGGCCAATAAAAAACTTGACATCATGGCCCAGCAGACTTGATATCTGATCAGGGTGTCATCTTCATAGAGAGCACCTTCTGTGTCCTCATATGATAGAAAGGACATAGAATTTTCCCCAGCCTCCTTCTGAGAGAGACTTCTTTACTCATGGGGGAGCAGGCCTCATGATATAGCAACCTTCCAAAGGTATTCCTTTTTACTTGTATTACTTTCACATGACGTATTATCAGTATATTCATCTGGGGAGAGTAGAAAGAACTTTTATATAATAACAACATTTTCTTTCCTTTATTTTCTAACTTTTCTTGAAGTAAGCATTCACTCTTTGAACATGCCTGTGTATAATCATACTGGTTAGTGTCTTCATGTTGAGTAACATGTGTGTCACACAGTAGCCCATAGATAACACTTAGTAATTGCCATACGTAGCATTTTTTAAACAAATAAATCATAGCACGCTATTCCTGATACCCGACCCAATGTCTTACATTCCTGAATGAAAGATACACACTCAGTCTTTATATCTTGATATGCCTTAAACAGCACAACATCTGGACATTTTCTAACCTCCACATGGTTAACCCACTTTCTGTCAATACCCAAGTTATTACTCATTAAATTCTATATTCTATCTTAGTTGTCCTGGATCCTGTCGGGCAGCCCTCTTGGGCCACTCTTCTCAGGCTCCTTCACATGACTGCCATGCCTCTCTGTCCTGCATTCCCCTCAGGAATGGTGGCTCTCTCCTTTTCTACCTCTTCCCCAAGCCCAGAAAATTCTCAAGTCTTGCCTCTGCCTGCCCTACCCAGCCATTGACTGCCCACATCTTTATTTACCAATCAGTACCAACTGTGGGCAGGGTCTCTCTAGTGTCTCACCTGCAGACGCTCACTCATGTGAACAGTTTTTGGGTAACATAATTAGCATTCATAATTCAAGCAGCTGCAGCCATATGTTTTTCATTCACTCACACTCATTCATCAACATGTAGTAAATGACTATTGTATACATTTCGCTGTTTCAGATGATCATAAATGGACAGTTAAAATCAAAGAAGCAAAAGAGTCACTTTCATTATTGATTTTTTTTTAAAAACTGCGTTGATTGAGTAAGCACTTTCTGTGTAGCAGAATTGTATTAAGTGCTGAGGTCCTAATGGCAAGGAAAATAACTGTAGAAGCAAATGAGACATATCTGTTGACAGAGGTCGCTGTGCACAGTGGGGAAAAGGAGCATAGTACAGTTGAATAAGTAACAGAATAGAAGGTAGGCAGAGGCTACATGAGCACATGCAAAGAGCAGCTGAGGGCTTTCTGGGTAGAGAACAACTGACCTGTGGTCTTTCTCATAGTTAAGAGAAACACAGGATAACAAAGGAGATTTTGTGTATAGAAAAGAGACTTACCCTTCTTTCTCCAGAGGACTGAAATTTCCAAGGGAGAGAAAGTCTGAGAAAGCCCCTGAAGATGTGAGGAGCTTATGGCTCTCACTCCAGTCCAAAGATGACAGATGGAGGAAAAGTAGAAGCCTGTGTGGGTCTAAAAGGTGCTTTCCCAGTGAGTCACTATTCCAGAACGACCAAGCAGAATCCTGGGCAGCAGTATGGTGGGGTTCCCCTAGACCCAGCCAAAAGGAAGGTTTGCTCAGAATTATGCCTGATGTGGGAGATGTGAAGAACTGTGAGGCTGATACTGTTGTGATCTTCCTCACCTTTTTCCAGCTCAGCAGAACCTTTAGGATATAGAATCAGAAGGGCATAGAACAGCAGTGCAACTGATAGAATACGTGAGGGCAGAATTTCAGATTTGAAGAAGCTATGAGTTGAATGTTTGTCTGAGACTTTAAGATACTGTCATTTATTATCTGTACCACTGTCTCATTTTGAAAAAGATTTTCTCTGGGATCCACTTTATTATATTAAAATTGACAACTGGACAACGATTCCTCATTTGCTTCTTAGATCTAGAATTCTGCTTGGGTATAGATACAGTACAACTTAATGGAACCCTGTGCATTTGGACCACTTATTAGGAGACCCAAGCACCTTGCCCATATCATGAAAGGACCTACCTATTGAGAAGACATATAACCTCACAACTTCATATATACCAGCTTTTCCAAGATATACTGGTTTTTTTTTCCTCCAATTTGTCATCCCCTCTGTCTTAGTCAGGGTTTCTATTCCTGCACAAACATCATGACCAAGAAGCAAGTTGGAGAGGAAAGGGTTTATTCAGCTTACACTTCCATACTGCTGTTCATCACCAAAGGAAGTCAGGACTGGAACTCAAACAGGTCAGGAAGCAAGAGCTGGTTCAGAGGCCATGGAGGGATGCTCTTTACTGGCTTGCCTCACCTGGCTTGCTCAGCCTGCTGTCTTATAGAACCCAAGACTACCAGCCCAGAGATGGTCCCACCCACAAGGGGCCTTTCCCCCTTGATCACTAATTGAGAAAATGCCATACAGTTGGATCTCATGGAGGCATTTCCTCAACTGAAGCTCCTTTCTCTGTGATAACTCCAGCTGTGTCAAGTTGACACAAAACTAGCCAGTACACCCTCCCTAACCTTACCAATCTGTTTCTGGTGCTGGTTGCTGATTGTTCTGTCCAGATACAATGACTTGAACCACACTTTGCATTTAATTGAGACAAAGGGACATAGACAGAAATAAGTATGATATATCTGCTGCTTATTGAAGCCCTATGAGATATAGCAAAATTTTATTTGCATTTTGGAGCTGCTTCTATCTGCTCTGAGACTAGCATGCTCCATGAAGACATAGGTTCTTCAGCCTGTATTCTAGAATTCATATATTCAGAGCTGATCTAAACCAGTTCTTAAACCTAGAGGCCAGTGTAGTTTCATTACACCCAGCTGTGCTCTACCACATGACAATATGCACATAATTATGTATATGTCACCCGATATGCAGCATCTTATCAGCTTGAATTATATGTTCATAACAAGTCACAGAGAAGTGAGCATTCTTTGTCTTACAGCAGCATTATTTCAGACAAACCTGACTTAATATAGTAATCATCTTTGGTTAGACATCATACATCATCTCTTGAAGCTATAACAAATTATTATTATAACAAATTATTTCAAACGGAGTAGTTTAAATGGTACAGATATGTTATATGCCTGGAGAGAAATAAATTTGTAATCAGTATCCCTAGTTTAAAATCAAGGTGTTGATAGGGTGGTACTTTGCATAAAATGTTAGGGTCAATCAATTTAGAGTTTTGTTTTACCAGTTCTCAGAGACCGTTTGCATTTCTTGGCTCTTAGAAACATTCCTCTGCCTTCAAAGCCAGCCACACACTTTTCAGGCTCTCCTCCCTTAGATTGTCCATTCTTGTGCCTGTCTTCTGGTTCTCAGGATACTTAATGATTGCATTAGGTTCTCCCAGGTAGGCTAAAGTAACTTTGCATACCATGATCAGCTGGTCAGCCAGATTAACAAAGTCTGTCCCGTCAATTCCTCTAAGACATATAAATGAACTTCTTTTCAATTTCTACAGCCAAGTACCTAACAAGAAGCAACGTAATGGAGAAAGGGTTTATTTGAGCTCACAATTCTAAGGTAAACCATCCATCATGACGGAGAAAGCATGGCAGAAAGAATGGGAGCCAGCTGTTCACACCTCATCTACCATCAGAAACAGAGATGAATGTGGTGCTCAGTTTGCTGCTCTCTCCGTTTTCTGCAGTGCAGAACCCCAGTGGCTCTGCCAACATTTAGAGTAGGTCTTTCCACTTCAATTAACTTGACAAAACCCCTCATAAACGTGCCCAGAGGTTTGTCTCCTGAAGCTGGCAAGCAGTGTTAACTATCATACCCCATAAGCTAACACATTCTCAAGTGCCAGGAATCAGGAAAAGGAGGGGGTGTGATTCTGCCAAGCACAGGAACCACACTACCCCTGCACTAGAGGAGGCTAGGATTGAAGACACATTTACCACTCAGTGTTACTTGTAAGTGCAGATTTTAAACTTTAAAACAAATCAAAGACTAGGCCTAACACATACCTGTGGTGGCCCATATTGTATACTTTCTGCATGTCCCTTAGTTATTGAAGCTGAGAATGAACAGCTAAAAGATGGATTCAAAATGTACTTATATCTGTGCATGGTATTTTCTTAAATGTCCCCTTACAGCTATCCCAGAAACCTCGGAACCATGGAGTACAGCCTTGATGGTGGTAGAAGCTGGTGAATCCATACCTCAGACTTCAAATATAGGGATGGGTTGAAGAATGACATCCAGTTTTCCCAGAGTACCCTTGTCTAAAATAGATCTCTAGCTCAGTAGCTTATAATGGCTTGGTGTTCCCTAACTTTCTATCATTTCCTCTTCACTCTACACCTATTTACTACAGGTATTAGAAAGAAAACTGATTATCTCCTAACTCCCATTTCTGCTTCCTTCTTCCTTTTTTTCCCCTAGAGTCAGACCTATGATAACTGTGAGGAAATGTGAGATAGCACATGTTCTTGCCAGCATGGGTGGTCCTTATGCCTGATTTCCATTAGGCAAGATCTGGTTGTTTGAGGATGAGAACTCACATATGAAAATTATGCCACAGTGGGAGAAAAAAATCCACAGTGTACAGAGCTTCTTGTTACAGGCCAGGCCTGAATTTTGAAGGTGGGACCTTAGAGAGTCTCATGAAGACCTTGACTGCCCTCAGCATCTCTCTCCCTTCCTAGTACCCCAAGTTCACTAGTACTATTTTTTAATGTCAGAAAAGACTTTCCCTTTCCAGATCATCTATCAATGCTTTCTTGGTTGTTCATTTGTCAGTGGGTGGTGTTGATAGGTCAATACTGTTCTCTTCTCAAAGAAATCAGACATGTTTTAGAACACACAATTATTCTATCATTCCTCTTTGCATTTTTAATGTTTGCTATATTTTGTTTGATATGTGTGTATGTGTATGTGAACATGCGTGTGGCTGTAGGCATTCCATGACACATATGGGGAATCAGAGGAAAACGCAGTAGAGTCATTTCTTTCCTTCGGCTATGTCTGTGATACTCAGTTCAGTTCTCCAGGCTTTGCTGTCACATGGTTAACTATCTCCCAGGCTCCCTATCCATCTCTCTTTATCCCTATACTTAATTTCCTCACTTTTTCTTCTCTTTCTTCTGTGACTTGTTTGGACTTAGCTTGGCTTGTGTCAGACATGGCATGCAATAGCTCTGATCAGAACAGAGAGGAGATGTTCCTCCATCACAGCACCCTTTGCTTTTCAGGGTACCTATTTTCATTCTAGGCAGTGATGGTACTGTCTTTGGGTTTCCTGCACATAGACAAGCAGATGCAACTAATAGATAAACTTACATCAGCCAAGTCAGAGTCACAGACTTCTGCTCCTGGTAGAGCAGAGCTCTTACTCAGTGATCACAGGCTACATGTGAGAGAATATCTCCATGAAAGAACAAAGGAGAAGAGGGTGGACAGTTATTGAAAACAGGAGGTACAAATTTCTCTGCCAGTGGTTGTTAAAACATGTTCATTGAACCTTAACAAGCATGCTGTGAGGGCTAATACAAGCACAATTATGTCTGTTTTATAGTCAAGAATTCTGAGCAAGCTGAAGCAAAGGGACTTGTCCACAATCAATCTGAAAGACCTATTAGTTTTCCATTTCTCTGGCCTACTGTTCTAACTTATATAAATTTAGAGCAGTTCTTCCATCCCCTCTCCTTCCCTCCTTTATTCTTCTCTTGCTACTTCACTTTTGGTTCATGGTTGTATCTAGTCCCTTTATTTCACCTCTAATCTCAAGAAGAGACAAATAGAACTCTTGGACACTATACAGTACCAAATGCAATGTATTTTATAAAATAAAGTGGCTTGGCATAGGCCATCGCCCTTTGTCTAGTAGCCCTAGTAGGGACCCTGAAATATACAGTGGCTATCTGACTTAGAATAAAATATGACTTGGACCAGTATTGAGGGACCATTAAGAAACCAAAAACAAAGTTCAATGTGGTGATGCACATTTGAATTCTTAGCAGCCTTACTCTAATGAGATGGGAGACTGAGACAGAAGCATCCACAGAAATTTACAGCCCAAGTAAGCCAGGATACACAGAACAAAGAACCAAGAGAGACACTGCTTAACAAGAAGACACTGTTTAACAAGAGAGACACTGCTTAACAAGAAGAGAACAAATCCTAGAAAGCTGTCTTCTGACCATCACTCAGATCTCATGGAAGACACATACAAAGAGAGTGGTTGGGGGAGGGGGGAGGAGAGGGAAAGGGAGAGAGAGGGCAAGAGAGAGATTACTTTTCTAGATTTAAATTTTTCTAGATTTAAATGTTCTGCACTTTTCCCATCTGAGACGTTACATATATAGGACATAGAGAATTTTTAATTGCATCATTGAGAATTGTCTAAAAAGGAGCATTTCTCATTCTAAAAGATCATCCCAACTATTCTCTATTGTTTCTGGATGGCAGGTCTACCTAACTTGGCACCAACAATGAGCAAGAAAGAGGAAGAAACTGCAATTTATGCTAGCCAAATATGCTCTTCCCCTCTTTTGGATCACTTTCAGAAACCAGGACATTTTGTCCTACAAAGTCACACTTCAACTGCAAAATATGGGAACATTGACATCTCTGTGAACTGCAGTGGATTTTGAATTATTTTGGCTGCCTTGTCTCTCAGCTTCTACTAGGAGTCTTGCTACTGGGCCAAGTTGTATTTTATTTTAAGGCAGATAGCCACTGTGCAATTCAGGATCCCTGCTAAGCCTACTAGAGAGGAGAGGAAATGTCCTGCTTCTAGCCATCATATACCATAAAATGCATTGCATTTGTCTGCGTAGTGTTCAAGACTCTCTTTGTCTCTTTTTAAGATCAGTGGTGAAAGAAAGGGACCATATGCAACCATGGACCAGAATAGAAGTAGCAAACAAAGAATAAAGGAGGGAAATGGAAGGGGAGAGGGTATGGAAGGAAGGAAGGAAGGAAGGAAGGAAGGAAGGAAGGAAGGAAGGAAGGAAGGAAGACTGCTTAACACCTTAAGGTTCTGCTCAGGTTTTCTTCATAGCACAGTCACTTCTCAAGACATCCAATGTGTATAGAACTACATAGGAATGGAAGTAATGGGTTTACTCCTTAAGGAGGCCAACTAAACCTCCTTTAATGTCTGGTACCTCCTTCAATGCAGACTTTGCTGTACTCCCAACAGCTTTGAGTTCTGAAGTGTACTCATTGGACTCACTGAAACATCAGATGCATCAGATTAAATCTGTTGGCTAGCTTATACTCCAAATCTTTATTAAGCCCTAGTGCACATGTGTTTGCTAATGTGAATGCTTGCAGGTAACATTAGAGACCACCCTTTGGGTCTCCCTCTACCTTTCAAGGTGAGCCAATCTCTGATTATGGGCTTAGTGCACTCCAGAATGTTAAAGAATCTTCTAAATGGTTGCAGCACCCTTTCAGAAAGAAATATTACATTCTCCTCTTACCCTTCCCACTCCCTTGGTGTCCTGGAATTTGCCTTTAAGAACAAGGGATGTGTGGGAGAAAGTCTCCACTGAAGAAAGCATAAAACTTATACAATGTGCAGGTGAAAAGATAGCTTGGGGGCTACAAACAATATTTGCACATTTAGCAGAACTACGCTCAAATGGTAGTTCACAACTATCCCTAACTTTAATTCCAGAGAACCTGATGCTTTCTTCTGGTCTCTAACTGTACCAGATATGCATGCTGTAAACTCACACATTAATGAAAGCAAAACACTCATACATACAAAATGAAATAAACAAGCAAGCAAACAAATAAATAAATAAATAAAATCTAAAGGAATCCAACACATGATAGTTTTTAGCTCCCTCCCCTCTATTTTCTCTTGCCATCATCTTCCCTTTCCTGAAATATCCCACCTGGTTCACTTTCTTTCACATCTATCTCAGCTGCAAATGGCTTCTTTATGTGTTCTTATAATACAGTAGGCTGCACTTCCATCAAAAGTAACCCCAACTCTCTCAGAAATAGCTAACTTTGAATCCCTACAATGCACTAGGTGGTTTTCTAAGTGCTTTCTAGGCATCACTTATTTTGTCTTTGTGATGATCCAAGAGACAGTGAGTATCAGGGTGCCAGTTTGAATGAAGGGGCAAAGTGTCCACACTTTGGTCTTCGTTCTTCTTCAATTTGATGTGTTTTGCAAATTTTATCTTATATCTAAGGGAGCTAAAACCATCCAGTGGAAGAAAGACAGCATTTTCAACAAATGGTGCTGGCACAATTGGTGGTTATCATGTAGAAGAATGTAAATCGATCCATTCCTATCTCCTTGTACTAAGGTCAAATCTAAGTGGATCAAGGAACTCCACATAAAACCAGAGACACTGAAACTTAAAGAGGAGAAACTGGGGAAAAACCTCGAAGATATGGGCACAGGGGAAAAATTCCTGACTAGAACAGCAATGGCTTGTACTGTATGATCGAGAATTGACAAATGGGACCTCATGAAACTGGAAAGCTTCTGTAAAGCAAAAGACACTGTCAATAAGACAAAAAGGCCACCAACAGATTGGGAAAGGATCTTTACCTATCCTAAATCAGATAGAGGTCTAATATCCAATCTATATAAAGAACTCAAGAAGGTGGACTCCAGAAAATCAAATAACCCCATTAAAAATGGGGCTCAGAGGTAAACAAAGAATTCTCACCTGAGGAATATCGAATGGCTGAGAAGCACCTGAAAAAATGTTCAGCATCCTTAATCATCAGAGAAATGCAAATCAAAACAACCCTGAGATTCCACCTCACACCAGTCAGAATGGCTAAGATCAAAAATTCAGGTGACAGCAGATGCTGGCAAGGATGTGGGGAAAGAGGAACACTCCTCCATTGTTGGTGGGATTGCAAGCTTGTACAATCACTCTGGAAATCAGTCTGGCGGTTCCTCAGAAAATTGGACATAATACTACCGGAGGATCCAGCAATACCTCTCCTGGGCATATATCCAGAAGATGTCCCAACAGGTAAGAAGGACACATACTCAGCTCTAAAAGTAATGAATTTATGAAATTCCTAGGCAAATGGTTGGACCTGGAGGGCATCATCCTGAGTGAGGTAACACAATCACAAAAAAACTCAAATGATATGTACTCACTGATAGGTTGATATTAGCCCAGAAACTTAGTATACCCGAGATATAAATATACATTTCTTGTGTGTAAAAACTGAATTGTACACAGGCTTTTATTCATTCTCCTATAGACCTGCACAATAGGGATTATGTAGTATGATGATTTGCTTGAATATGTAAATTGACTCATTGTGGAACCAGGAATCAAATTTAAGTTCTCTGTATCTTAGGCTCCTGATCTTACTTGTTAAGTTTTAATTCACAATCCTGTGACTGATTATTTTCTTTGAGCTTTTCTTGCCTGTGACAGCAATGTCATTCATCTTTCTGTGCTAACTCCCTTGCACACCTAGGATGCACCAAGTATATGAAGATTTTTCTATATTCACAGAATACCTTTGGGGGCTTAGCTCTATAATTCTGCATCCTCAGAGGAAAGAGAACATCAAATGAGATTTGTATTATCTGTTTGTGTATTTGCTTTGTCCCATTTTTATGAAAATTAAGAGACATAAGGAAGCCTCCATCTCCTTTATTCTTCCAGAAGCATTTACAAGTTCAATGTGGTAGTACTTCAGTACTATAGGGACCATCCTCACAGAAGTCTTCTATGCATAAGTAGTACTCATCATGATTATGTGAAAATTTCTATGAACAATCTCAAAGATTTAGGATCATTGTAGTAAACTTCAAAAAAGTAAATATAGTCCTGTAGCCTAGGCTGGGACAGAAAGCTGGAAAAGGTCAAGTACATCGTGGAGAGACTTGCAAAAAAAGAGAGACAGAGAAGTCCATGCACTGTGGAAAGGGGTACAACTGGAGACCCAAAGGCACTGAGAAGCAGGCTAACATGAGGAGCTTGTGCAGCCACCTGGGGCCATGATGATGTCTGGAGCCACACCCTTACCCTCAGATGGGATTTCTTTTGATATCTGTCCAGGGACCTTTCTGCCATGAGGCAGGGACAAAGTAATCTGAGTGGCCTGTACTGCCTGCCACCTGAGGCCATGATGATATCCTGATGTGCAGTCATACTGACAGGACCCTGATATAGCTGTCTCTTGTGAGGCTGTGTCAGTGCCTGGCAAATACAGAAGTGGATGCTCATTTTCATCTATAGGATGGAACACAGGGCTCCCAATGGAGGAGCTAGAGAAACTACCCAAAGAGCTGAAGGGGTCTGCAACCCTATAGGTGGAACAATGATATGAACTAACCTGTACCCCCAAAACTCATGTCTCTAGCTGCATATGTAGCAGAAGATGGCCTAGTCAGCCATCATTGGGAAGAGAGGCCCCTAGGTCCTGAAAACTTTATATGCCCCACTATAGGGCCAAGAAGTGGGAGTGGGTAGGTAAGGGAGCAGGGTGGAGAGAGGGTATAGGGAACTTTTGGGATAGCATTTGAAATGTAAATATAGAAAATATCTAATAAAAAAAAAAAGAAACTAAATTCCATGGTCTGAGCTGCTGCCTAAAGCCAAGTTGATGTCTGAGAATCATAATGAGCTGGCCCTGCCCCATGTCAACTGTAGGAGAGCTGCTTGCTCTGGGGATTGAAGGCCTGGTGGAGACCAGAGCAGACAAACTCAGCTACCACTCAAGCCCAGAATCATGGCCTTGAATTTCCCATCCCAACATTCACTCCATCTATGAGCTGCAGGAGGAAAGGATCAGTCCTGCAGAACTAAAGCTTTAACATCTCCAAGACTCAGGATAACATCTGGATACCTGAGAGGAGTCTAGATGGAAGTTCAGTACTGATGGTGTAGCAGATGGTAGAGGTCTTGGACCAGCTCATTGCAATGAACATTTTTAAGTAAAGCAGTTTGGGCAAAAGAGTGTACTGTGTGAGACACCGTAGCTTCAAAGCTTCAAATGCCACTACAGGAAGGGAAAGAGGGAGGAGCTGAGTCAAAGAAGTATAGTACAATTGAAGATGTGGCATCTAAGATTGGTATGAAAGAAGGCTGTGTTTGATAAAGGAACAGGTCCTCCCAGAGTGGTCAGCAAGATTTTGTTTTGAATGCTTATTTTTTTATTTCTTATTTATTCATTTCAGTTTTTTTTATTTTTGGTATAGAGTTACAAGTGTCAGGGATGAAAATGGAAGACCTGGGAATTGAGTGGGATTGGGATGCATGACATATAATTCCCAAAATATCAATTTTAATGGATGGATTACAAGGCTCCCAACGGAGGAGCTAGAGAAAGAACCCAAGGAGCTAAAGGGATCTGCAACCCTATAGGTGGAACAACATTATGAACTAACCAGTAACCCAGAGCTCTTGACTCTAGCTGCATATGTATCAAAAGATGGCCTAGTCGGCCATCACTGGATGAGAGGCCCATTGGACACGCAAACTTTATATGCCCCAGTACAGGGGAACGCCAGGGCCAAAAAGGGGGAGTGGGTGGGTAGGGGAGTGGGGGTGGGTGGGTATGGGGGACTTTTGGGATAGCATTGGAAATGTAAATGAGCTAAATACCTAATAAAAAATGGAAAAAAATAAAAATTATGTTTAAAAAACAGTAAATATAATTGAATCAGAAAGTCTCACATTTACTTTATTAGACTCTTACTGTCTTAGTTTACATTTTATGGCTGTGAGGATACACTATGCCCACAATAACTCTTATAAAGGAAAACACTTCAATTGAGGTTGTCTTAAAATTTCAGAGATTTAGTCCATTATCATTGCAGGAAGCATGACAGCCCAGAATCATGGCAAGAAGCATGGCAACATTTAGGCAGACAAGGTGCTAGAAAAGACAAGAGTTCTACATCTTGATCCAAAGGTGGCTAAAGGAAACTCTGACACAAGAAACATGGCTTGAGCATAGAAGACCTCAAAGTCTGTCTCCACAGTGACACACACATATCTTCTAACAACATCTTACCTCCAACAAGGCCACATTTCATAAGTGTCACTCCTTATGGTCCAGCATACAACCACATGAATCTATGGGGACTATACATAGTCAAACCACCACACTTACTATGAGTAAGTATCCTAACTTCGTTGTACTTTGGTAGCTGTACTGGCTAGTTTTGTGTCAACTTGACACAGCTGGAGTTATCACAGAGAAAGGAGCTTCAGTTGGGGAAATGCCTCCACAAGATCCAGCTGTAAGGCATTTTCTCAATTAGTGATCAAGGAGGGAGGTCCCCTTGTTGGTGGTACCATCTCTGGGCTGGTAGTCTTAGGTTCTATAAGAGATCGGGCTGAGCAAGCCAGGGGAAGCAAGCCAGTAAGTAACATACCTCCATGGCCTCTGCATCAGCTCCTGCTTTCTAACCTGCTTGAGTTCCAGTCCTGACTTCCTTGGTGATGAACAGCAGTATGGAAGTAAGCTAAATAAACCCTTTCCTCTCCAACTTGCTTCTTGGTCATGATGTTTGTGCAGGAATAGAAACCCTGACTAAGATAGTAGCCTTGCATGAAAATGCTGAGAGTATTTGACTGGTAATGTCCATGATGACTGAATGAAGCATCTGTAAAGTGCTTAACATGGTGCTAAGAACTTAGCAAGCTCTCAATAGATAACAATGGGCTGGGGAAATAGTTCAATGGTGGAGTGTACTTGTTAAGCATTCACATGGATGTGCATTTGATCTCTCTCTCTCTCTTTCTCTCTCTCTCTCTCACACACACACACACATACAGTAGCAATGCTCATGATCATGCATAGTTAAGCATTCTTCTCTTTATTCTACTTTCCCACTAAACATATTATTAGTTGGAGATACCCTGGTCTTTGTGATATGGTAGTGTACCTGCAGAATATTTCATTAGTGTGCATTAAGAAATTGTTTTAGTAATATGCTGCAAGCCTTTTTGCATGCTGCACAATGAACTGAGTTCACCCAGTAGGTTAATATGCTTAAACCTTATCCTATCACATGACTAAAGTCAATGTGTGTGTGTGTGTGTGTGTGTGTATTTGTATATGATGTATATGTGCAAGTGCCTATGTTGCCACTCTATATTTTATAGGTTAGGAAACTAAAGGTTAGAGATGCTAATAGTTTGTCCTTGGTCTTTCAGTTGGTAAAGTAGCATAACTGAGATTATAACTGAGACTGCCTAACTGTACAATCTTCTCCCTTAGTCTTCCTGGTATGCTCAACCTTCTTCTATGGAATCCTGGATTGAGTCTTTTATTTTTAAGATGGGTGACAAAAAGGAACAAACACTTGGAAAGTCAGAATTACCCAGATGTAAGCAACATTGGTAACTTGGCTTGCCAACATGGAAATCTGTTTATAAGTTTTTATGGGTTGTGTTGTTAGTTCCTTCACTGGCTGTCTTCTGGGTATTCCTTACAGATGCTACTCGGTGAGTTTTGGGTTCTGGGAAACAGCTGGATAGTTCCTAAAACTGCCTCTGTACCACTTAGGCACACATGCACAGTGTTCCTTTTTCTTTTTAAACTCCTCTCTTAATTTTTTTTATTCACTTTACATACCACTCACTGCCCACCTCCCAGCCACCCCATGCCCAATGTTCTTAATCTGTCCCAGATAAAATCCAGTGATTGTCAACTAGACTCATTGTTGTTATTCAACTCCATCAGTGGTACTGGTGACCTGCTAAGCTTTCTTTAAAATCATATAAAATTGGTTGTATGATTAAAAGATTCCGTGAATGTGTATTATATATTTAAATTAGAAAATATCCTAGGATTCCTTGTTTGGTTATTGTGCCCATAGCTCTGGAAACATGCCCCTTTTGTTTGGGTGCAGAATTTGAAAGACTACATTCAGGGTTATCAGAGCCTAAATTGTAGAGAACCCTCCAGCACGCATTGACTTGTGTTTTTTCCCATTTCCAGGAAAGCAGCATTCTGACTTTTAAATAGTTCCATGTTCAGAAGGCAGTCCAATTGGAATAAGGAAACACATTCCAAAGTGGGCTTGTAACTTCTCAGAGACATTCATACTTGTTCAACATGGAATGTGGCCCAGCAAGGGACGGGAAAGACTAAAAGGAAGTCACAATGTAAAAGGCAGTCACACACACTGCTCTGTAATTAATTGGTTAATAAAGTAAATACTCTATGTTCCTGATATCTAGGATGCCTTCAGACAATGATGTGGGAAGTTAGTCTATCAGTGATTCACTACCTGGAGAGACATTAAAGATTTTCATAAATGAGATATGGCAAGAGAAGGAATTGCAGATGTAGTTTGGGATTCAGGAGATGAGTTGTATTAATCATAATCCTTGCTGTCTTTTCACTTATTCTTCTGTAACTCTCAGAGAATTAGTCAGTTTATGTTTCTATGAAAAAAATACAATTAAATACATAGTTTAAACAACAGGGATTTATTTCCATCTATGCTGGAGCCATCAAATTCAAAGTTATGATGTGGGTCTGGTGTAAGGATATTTCCTGGTTTACACACACTGCTTGCTGTATCTCCACATAGTCTCTGTTAATAGGGACAGTAATTCAGCAATGGAAGCCTCATCTTAGACCTTATCTCTACCAAATGACTTCTCAGAAGGCCATCTCCAAAGATAGCACATGAAGGCTGTCATTCCATATTATACTGTTGGCAGACACAATTCAGTTCATAGCATTTATCAACTTCTGCTCCATTTCTGGAACTCAACTTTGACATCTGTAATAAATGGTTAGCAGAGATGTGAGAATCTTTCTGTTCAATGTATGGCTGCCTGAGAATGTTCCTTCTCTCCTAGCAGTTCTCAGCAGGATGCGGTATAAGTGAGGATTAAGACTAAGAAGGAAAAGGATGTTGTTGTTCCATTCTAATCTCATGGACAATTCTTCACCTGCTTACTGGACCAAGGGTGACAGTCAGTGTTTCCAGAAGTCTGAAGTTAACTGATCTTTTTTTTTTTTTTTCCATTTTTTATTAGGTATTTAGCTCATTTACATTTCCAATGCTATACCAAAAGTCCCCCTTACCCACCCACCCCCACTCCCCTACCCACCCACTCCCCCCCTTTGGCCCTGGCGTTCCCCTGTACCGGGGCACACAAAGTCTGCGTGTCCAATGGGCCTCTCTTTCCAGTGATGGCCGACTAGGCCATCTTTTGATACATATGCAGCTAGAGTCAAGAGCTCAGGGGTACTGGTTAGTTCATAATGTTGTTCCACCTATAGGGTTGAAGATCCCTTTAGCTCCTTGGGTACTTTCTCTAGCTCCTCCATTGGGAGCCCTGTGATCCATCCATTAGCTGACTGTGAGCATCCACTTCTGTGTTTGCTAGGCCCCGGCATAGTCTCACAAGAGACAGCTACATCTGGGTCCTTTCAGTAAAATCTTGCTAGTGTATGCAATGGTGTCAGCATTTGGAAGCTGATTATGGGGTGGATCCCTGGATATGGCAGTCTCTACATGGTCCATCCTTTCATCTCAGCTCCATACTTTGTTTCTGTAACTCCTTCCATGGGTGTTTTGTTCCCACTTCTAAGGAGGGGCATAGTGTCCACACTTCAGTCTTCATTTTTCTTGAGTTTCATGTGTTTAGGAAATTGTATCTTATATCGTGGGTATCCTAGGTTTTGGGCTAGTATCCACTTATCAGTGAGTACATATTGTGTGAGTTCCTTTGTGATTGTGTTACCTCACTCAGGATGATGCTCTCCAGGTCCATCCATTTGGCTAGGAATTTCATAAATTCATTCTTTTTAATAGCTGAGTAGTACTCCATTGTGTAGATGTACCACATTTTCTGTATCCATTCCTCTGTTGAGGGGCATCTGGGTTCTTTCCAGTTTCTGGCTATTATAAATAAGGCTGCTATGAACATAGTGGAGCATGTGTCCTTCTTACCAGTTGGGGCTTCTTCTGGATATATGCCCAGGAGAGGTATTGCTGGATCCTCCGGTAGTACTATGTCCAATTTTCTGAGGAACCGCCAGACTGATTTCCAGAGTGGTTGTACAAGCCTGCAATCCCACCAACAATGGAGGAGTGTTCCTCTTTCTCCACATCCTCGCCAGCATCTGCTGTCACCTGAATTTTTGATCTTAGCCATTCTCACTGGTGTGAGGTGGAATCTCAGGGTTGTTTTGATTTGCATTTCCCTGATGATTAAGGATGTTGAACATTTTTTCAGGTGCTTCTCTGCCATTCGGTATTCCTCAGGTGAGAATTCTTTGTTCAGTTCTGAGCCCCATTTTTTAAGGGGGTTATTTGATTTTCTGAGGTCCACCTTCTTGAGTTCTTTATATATGTTGGATATTAGTCCCCTATCTGATTTAGGATAGGTAAAGATCCTTTCCCAGTCTGTTGGTGGTCTTTTTGTCTTATAGACAGTGTCTTTTGCCTTGCAGAAACTTTGGAGTTTCATTAGGTCCCATTTGTCAATTCTCGATCTTACAGTACAAGCCATTGCTGTTCTGTTCAGGAATTTTTCCCCTGTGCCCATATCTTCAAGGCTTTTCCCCACTTTCTCCTCTATAAGTTTCAGTGTCTCTGGTTTTATGTGAAGTTCCTTGATCCACTTAGATTTGACCTTAGTACAAGGAGATAAGTATGGATCGATTCGCATTCTTCTACATGATAACAACCAGTTGTGCCAGCACCAATTGTTGAAAATGCTGTCTTTCTTCCACTGGATGGTTTTGGCTCCCTTGTCGAAGATCAAGTGACCATAGGTGTGTGGGTTCATTTCTGGGTCTTCAATTCTATTCCATTGGTCCACTTGTCTGTCTCTATACCAGTACCATGCAGTTTTTATCACAATTGCTCTGTAGTAAAGCTTTAGGTCAGGCATGGTGATTCCACCAGAGGTTCTTTTATCCTTGAGAAGAGTTTTTGCTATCCTCGGTTTTTTGTTATTCCAGATGAATTTGCAAATTGCTCCTTCTAATTCGTTGAAGAATTGAGTTGGAATTTTAATGGGGATTGCATTGAATTTGTAGATTGCTTTTGGCAAGATAGCCATTTTTACAATGTTGGTCCTGCCAATCCATGAGCATGGGAGATCTTTCCATCTTCTGAGATCTTCTTTAATTTCTTTCTTCAGGGACTTGAAGTTTTTATCATACAGATCTTTCACTTCCTTCGTTAGAGTCACGCCGAGATATTTTATATTATTTGTGGCTATTGAGAAGGGTGTTGTTTCCCTAATTTCTTTCTCAGCCTGTTTATTCTTTGTGTAGAGAAAGGCCATTGACTTGTTTGAGTTAATTTTATATCCAGCTACTTCACCGAAGCTGTTTATCAGGTTTAGGAGTTCTCTGTTGGAATTTTTAGGGTCACTTATATATACTATCATATCATCTGCAAAAAGTGATATTTTGACTTCCTCTTTTCCAATTTGTATCCCCTTGATCTCCTTTTGTTGTCGAATTGCTCTGGCTAATACTTCAAGTACTATGTTGAAAAGGTAGGGAGAAAGTGGGCAGCCTTGTCTAGTCCCTGATTTTAGTGGGATTGCTTCCAGCTTCTCTCCATTTACTTTGATGTTGGCTACTGGTTTGCTGTAGATTGCTTTTATCATGTTTAGGTATTGGCCTTGAATTCCTGATCTTTCCAGAACTTTTATCATGAATGGGTGTTGGATCTTGTCAAATGCTTTTTCTGCATCTAACGAGATGATCATGTGGTTTTTGTCTTTGAGTTTGTTTATATAATGGATTACATTGATGGATTTTCGTATATTAAACCATCCCTGCATCCCTGGAATAAAACCTACTTGGTCAGGATGGATGATTGCTTTAATGTGTTCTTGGATTCGGTTAGCGAGAATTTTATTAAGAATTTTTGCATCGATGTTCATAAGAGAAATTGGTCTGAAGTTCTCTATCTTTGTTGGATCTTTCTGTGGTTTAGGTATCAGAGTAATAGTGGCTTCATAAAATGAGTTGGGTAGAATACCTTCTACTTCTATCTTGTGAAAAAGTTTGTGCAGAACTGGAGTTAGATCTTCTTTGAAGGTCTGATAGAACTCTGCACTAAACCCGTCTGGTCCTGGGCTTTTTTTGGCTGGGAGACTATTAATAACTGCTTCTATTTCTTTAGGTGATATGGGACTGTTTAGAAGGTCAACTTGATCCTGATTCAACTTTGGTACCTGGTATCTGTCCAGAAATTTGTCCATTTCGTCCAGGTTTTCCAGTTTTGTTGAGTATAGCCTTTTGTAGAAGGATCTGATAGTGTTTTGGATTTCTTCAGGATCTGTTGTTATGTCTCCCTTTTCATTTCTGATTTTGTTAATTAGGATTTTGTCCCTGTGCCCTTTAGTGAGTCTAGCTAAGGGTTTATCTATCTTGTTGATTTTCTCAAAGAACCAACTCCTCGTTTGGTTAATTCTTTGAATAGTTCTTCTTGTTTCCACTTGGTTGATTTCACCCCTGAGTTTGATTATTTCCTGCCGTCTACTCCTCTTGGGTGAATTTGCTTCCTTTTTTTCTAGAGCTTTTAGATGTGTTGTCAAGCTGCTAGTATGTGCTCTCTCCCGTTTTTTCTTGAAGGCACTCATAGCTATGAGTTTCCCTCTTAGAAATGCTTTCATTGTGTCCCAAAGGTTTGGGTACGTTGTGGCTTCATTTTCATTAAACTCTAAAAAGTCTTTAATTTCTTTCTTTATTCCTTCCTTGACCAAGGTATCATTGAGAAGAGTGTTGTTCAGTTTCCATGTGAATGTTGGCTTTCTGTTATTTATTTTGTTATTGAAGATCAGCCTTAGTGCATGGTGATCTGATAGGATACATGGGACAATTTCAATATTTTTGAATCTGTTGAGGCCTGATTTGTGACCTATTATGTGGTCAATTTTGGAGAAGGTACCATGAGGTGCTGAGAAGAAGGTATATCCTTTTGTTTTAGGATAAAATGTTCTGTAGATATCTGTCAGATCCATTTGTTTCATCACTTCTGTTAGTTTCAGTGTGTCCCTGTTTAGTTTCTGTTTCCATGATCTGTCCATTGGTGAAAGTGGTGTGTTGAAGTCTCCCACTATTATTGTGTGAGGCGCAATGTGTGCTTTGAGCTTTACTAAAGTTTCTTTAGTGAATGTGGCTGCTCTTGTATTTGGAGCATAGATATTCAGAATTGAGAGTTCCTCTTGGAGGATTTTACCTTTGATGAGAATGAAGTGTCCCTCCTTGTCTTTTTTGATGACTTTGGGTTGGAAGTCAATCTTATCAGATATTAGGATGGCTACTCCTGCTTGTTTCTTCATACCATTTGCTTGGAAAATTGTTTTCCAGCCTTTCATTCTGAGGTAGTGTCTATCTTTTTCTCTGAGATGAGTTTCCTGTAAGCAGCAAAATGTTGGGTCTTGTTTGTGTAGCCAGTTTGTTAGTCTATGTCTTTTTATTGGCGAGTTGAGACCATTGATGTTAAGACACATTAAGGAAAAGTAATTGTTGCTTCCTGTTATTTTAGTTGTTAAAGGTGGCATTCTGTTCTTGTGGCTGTCTTCTTTTAGGTTTGTTGAGGGATTACCTTCTTGTTTTTTCTAGGGCGTTGTTCCCGTTCTTGTATTGGTTTTTTTCTGTTATTATCCTTTGAAGGGCTGGATTCGTGGAGAGATAATGCGTGAATTTGGTTTTGTCGTGGAATACTTTGGTTTCTCCCTCTATGATAATTGATAGTTTGGCTGGGTATAGTAGCCTGGGCTGCAGTTTGTGTTCTCTTAGTGTCTGTATAACATCTGTCCAGGCTCTTCTGGCTTTCATAGTCTCTGGTGAAAAATCTGGTGTAATTCTGATAGGCTTGCCTTTATATGTTACTTGACCTTTTTCCCTTACTGCTTTTAGTATTCTATCTTTATTTAGTGCATTTGATGTTCTGATTATTATGTGTCGGGAGGAATTTCTTTTCTGGTCCAGTCTATTTGGAGTTCTGTAGGCTTCTTGTATGTTCATATGCATCTCATTCTTTAGATTTGGGAAGTTTTCTTCAATAATTTTGTTGAAGATGTTTGCTGGACCTTTGAGTTGAAAATCTTCATTCTCATCCACTCCTATTATCCGTACGTTTGGTCTTCTTATTGTGTCCTGGATTTCCTGGATATTTTGAGTTAGGATCTTTTTGCATTTTCCATTTTCTTTGATTGTTGTGCCGATGTTCTCTATGGAATCTTCTGCACCTGAGATTCTCTCTTCCATCTCTTGTATTCTGTTGCTGATGCTCAAATCTATGGTTCCAGATTTCTTTCCTAGGGTTTCTATCTCTAGTGTTGCCTCGCTTTGAGTTTTCTTTATTGTGTCTACTTCCCTTTTTAGGTCTAGTATGGTTTTGTTCATTTCCATCACCTGTTTGTATGTTTTTTCCTCTTTTTCTGTAAGGACTTCTACCTGTTTGATTGTGTTTTCCTGTTTTTCTTTAAGGACTTGTAACTCTTTAGCAGTGTTCTCCTGTATTTCTTTAAGTGATTTATTAAAGTCCTTCTTGATGTCCTCTACCATCATCATGAGATATGCTTTTAAATCTAGGTCTAGGTTCTCAGGTGTGTTGGGGTTCCCTGGACTGGGCGAAGTGGGTGTGCTGGGTTCTGGTGATGGTGAGTGGTCTTGGTTCCTGTTAGTAAGATTCCTCCGTTTACCTTTCGCCATCTGGTAATCTCTGGAGTTAGTAGTTATAGTTGACTCTGTTTAGAGATTGTTCTTCTGGTGATTCTGTTACCGTCTATCAGCAGACCTGGGAGACAGATTCTCTCCTCTGAGTTTCAGTGCTCAGAGCACTCTCTGCTGGCAAGCTCTCTTACAGGGAAGGTGCGCAGATATCTTGTATTTGGACCTCCTCCTGGCCGAAGAAGAAGGCCCAAAACAGGACCTTTCTCAGACACTGTGTTGCTTTGGCAGTTCCCAGGTGGTACAGACTCTCACCTAAGCAGACTAAATTCCTAAGTTCCTTGGAGTCCCGGGACCAAGATGGCGACCGCTGCTGCTGTGGCTTAGGCCGCCTCCCCAGCCGGGCGGGCACCTGTCCTCCGGTCCGGATGGTGGCCGGCTGTCCCCGGCCCACAAAGGGTGCTGCCTCAGCGCCTCTGTGCTTCCGCCTGTTCCAGAAGCTGTCAGGTTCTCTGGCGCACCCTCTCACCTGTTCAGACTAATTTCCTAAGTTCGGCGGGTCCCGGACCAAGATGGCGACCGCTGCTGCTGTGGCTTAGGTCGCCTCCCCAGCCGGGCGGGCACCTGTCCTCCGGTCCGGAAGGTGGCTGGCTGTCCCCGGCCCACACAGGGTGCTGCCTCAGCCCCTCTGTGCTTCTGCCTGTTCCAGAGGCTGTCAGGTTCTCTGGCGCACCCTCTCACCTGTTCAGACTAATTTCCTAAGTTCGGCGGGTCCCGGACCAAGATGGCGACCGCTGCTGCTGTCTGAAGTTAACTGATCTTAAATCTTAGCCTTTATAAATGTTAAGGCTGGCTTTCCAATCAATCCTGCCTGGAATTTAGAAAGATGGTTGAGATTTAGAGTTGCTGAGCTGTTGAGGCTGCAGAATAGCCAGAGTTAATTCCGCTTGCCATGTTCTGGATTCTGAGCAAGTTCTAGTAATAAAAAGAAAGTGCTGGCAGTATTGCAGAGCAGAGCAAAAGTAATCCAATCTGGATGTGAGGAATGCACTCAAGCCCATTCCCAAATCAGCAACAGGCGAGCAGGGTTCAAGCATGATATATTTTTAACATCTTATGAAAAGCTGTTGCGTTTAGTGTTCTTTAAAGGGGAGACGTGAACTCGGAAGCAATGGCAAAGTGAATTTGGGGGATCTTTCTAACATTGGTCTACCCAATGAGCAGTAAGAGCCTTTTGTGTTTTGTGACTGCCACTCAAGGTTACTATTTCCTAGTTTCACCACTCAAACCTCACATTGCTTCAGCAGGTCCAAAAGATAATCCAAAATTCCACAACCACCATAAAGACTTTCTTTCTTTTTTTTTTTTCTTACAGTTTTCTTTTTTTTTTTTTTCCTATGGGTCTTCTTTTTATGATCATTAACTTTTTTATTAGGAATTTTCCTCATTTACATTTCCAATGCTATCCCAAAAGTTCCCCATACCCTCCCTCCCCCCCCACTCCCCAACCCACCCACTCCCACTTTTTGGCCCTGGTGTTCCCCTGTACTGGGGCATATGAAGTTTGCAAGTCCAATGGACCTCTCTTTCCAGTGATGGCCAACTAGGCCATCTTTTGATACATATGCAGCTAGAGTCAAGAGCTCCAGGGTACTGGTTAGTTCATAATGTTGTTCCACCTATAGGGTTGCAGGTCCCTTTAGCTCCTTGGGTACTTTCTCTAGCTCCTCCATTGGGGGCCCTGTGATCTATCCAATAGCTGCCTGTGAGCATCCACCTCTGTGTTTGCTAGGCCCCCGCATAGTCTCACAAGAGACAGCTATATCAGGGTCCTTTCAGCAAAACCTTGCTAGTGTATGCAGTGATGTCAGCGTTTGGAGGCAGATTATGGGATGGATCCCTGGATATGGCAGTCTCTAGATGGTCCATCCTTCTGTCTCAGCTCCACACTTTATCTCTGTAACTCTTCCATGGGTTTTTAATTCCCAATTCTAAGAAGGGGCAAAGTGTCCACACTTTGATCTTTGTTCTTGTTGAGTTTCATGTGTTTTGCAAAGTGTAACTTATATCTTGGGTATTCTAAGTTTCTGGGTCAATATCCACTTATCAGTGAGTACATATCATTTGAGTTCTTTTGTGATTGGGTTACCTCACTCAGGATAATGCCCTTCAGGTCCAACCATTTGCCTAGGAATTTCATAAATACATTCTTTTTAATAGCTGAGTAGTACTCCATTGTGTAAATGTACCACATTTTTGTATCCATTCCTCTGTTGAGGGGCATCTGGGTTCTTTCCAGCTTCTGGCTATTATAAATAAGGCTGCTATGAACATGTTGGAGCATGTGTCCTTCTTACCGGTTGGGACATTTTCTGGATATATGCCCAGGAGTGGTATTGCAGGATCCTCCGTTAGTACTATGTCCAATTTTCTGAGGAACTGCCAGACTGATTTCCACAGTGGTTGTACAAGCTTGCAATCCCACCAACAATGGAGGAGTGTTCCTCTTTCTCCACATCCTTGCCAGCATCTGCCGTCACCTGAATTTTTGATCTTAGCCATTCTGACTGTTGTGAGGTGGAATCTCAGGGTTGTTTTGATTTGCATTTCCCTGATGATTAAGGACTTTCAATGGCTGCCATAATTTGCCTTCTGATGTTGTGGGAAAACACTTAAATAATATCAGCTTAGGGAGGAAAGAATTGTTTGACCTATGGCTTACATTTCCACCTCACAGTGATTTTATCAAAGGAAATTATAGCTGGAACTCAAGCCGGAACCCAGAGTTGGGAACTGAACCAGAGGCTACTGAGGCTCACTAAATTTAGTTTCCTATAGAGCATACCACCACCTCCCGGGATAGCACCACTGGACTAGGAATAGCTCATCTCACATTGATTAATCAGGAAAATGTCCTATAAACTTGCCCACCGGCTAATTTGATAGAGATAGTTCCTCTGCTGATATTCCTTTGCCTAATTGAGCCTGGCTTGCAAGCCCCATAGGTAAACATTTATTGTTTACTTAAACTAGGCAGCCTCTTCACATGCTCTGCTAACTAGGAGAGATACTGTGAAGAGTTTTATTTCACAGGAGAGAAATTAAGATGCTGAGTGCATAATTTATTCAAGGACCTGTAGTCGCTATGGGATGGATTTGAGCTTGACGTTGCCGGATTTAGGAACTTTGGCTGACTGGAAGACTCTGTGCCAAGCACCGTCAGACTAGAACTCACTGGAGATACCTATGAACCGGACACCTTTACCTGATGTGGTATCTTCCATGAAGCTCGGCCCTCTGTTTCATTTTAGGAACTTAAAACACAACATGTAAATAGTATTTAAAGTTATAGAAATAACATATATTCAGTTTAAATGGTAGAAAATTAGAATGTCACAAAGGAGAATTTAACGTTAGCCCTCATTTTACAATATTGAGAGCAGCATGTCTAACATTTCCTGTGCTGCAAAATAGATGCTCACATGCTGGAGTGAGACAGACTTAGGTTTCAATCCTAGCCCAGGCAATGTGTAGTTGAATAGGTTAGCACAGAAATGATTACTTTTGTTTGCTTTCATTTGTAACAATCTCTAGCATATAAAATATTTCACTTTCAAAAGCAGAGGTAATGGTTGAATGCTTTCATGTTATTTATGAATTTCTGGACATTCTACTGTACTTATATACACTTAATCTTCACATGCACACATATGAGAGGGAGGGGAAGGAGATGGGGAGAGGGAGAGATAGAGCTAGCATGAGCTGGTTGCAAATGTCTTTTCCATTCCATCAACAAGAAAACTGAAACAAAGGAGATGATTTTCAAACTCATATAGCACGAAGCATGTGGAACTAGAACGAAATAGAACTAAAACCTGGAAGTTCTAACTCTAACGTGCATGTTCTCAGCCATTAGAGAAATACTTCTGGTTTTATTTAATATTACTGTGGTTTCCTTCATAATTTTTATTTCCTCAAATTGGAAACACACTAAACATATTGCTTTGTTATCTTCTTTCTTCATTTAACAATATGCCTTGAACATCTTTCCAGTCATTAAATACTTTTAGGGAGCACAACTTTTTTTGATGTCTGCATGGTATTCAGTTGAATGTCTGAAATGCAATTAGCTTAGCCCAATCTCTATTGTTAAACACTTCAGATGTTTCTAATATTTCACTATAATAAACAATGCTGAAATGAACAGCCCTGTGCATGCATTCTCTGGTTATTTCCTTTGGATAACTTCCTAGAAATAAAATTGCTCAGTCAAAAGAGTATGACGCGTATTATGTGAACATTGGTGTTTTGGTTTTATTTTTGAGAAATTGTGGATCTTTCTGTAACCTTACCACATCAGGCACACTACTGTGACAAGGGAACTATTAAAAAGTCACAAAACTAGACTTGGGACACACAGGCATTACACATAATCCAATATGTATTGTATAGAAAACCAATGGTTCGCCAGACCAGACTTCTTGCTAATTCACATTTGGAAAATGAAATAACAAGTTAACCTTCTGTGTTGGCACAACTGAAGTCCAGAGGATGGAGAAAATCTGCATAAAGGTCTGGTGATTGAAATAGAGCTTTACTGAGTAATTACTGTATGCCAGATACTGAGTTAGGTTCTGCAATTGCCTTGCATTTGACATTGGGAAATGTACTTTGCAGGCAAAAATCTTAGAGGTTCCATGACTTCCCAACACTACAAAACCGTAAGACCAGAGTCAGGCTCAAGCCTGCATTTGAGTTCTTATGTAACAAACTGCATCACCAGTTTGTTTCTATAGCATACTACCACACCTCTTCAAATATTTCATGTGCTAAAGGAGAATGGTACTCTTGTCTGTGCTCCTACATCTCCACTTTGGATTGATTTTCTAGACATCTCTCTGTTCATATTCTCTCGGGATCTGATCCAACCTAAAACATTCATGATTCTTATCTGTCATATCGACATGTACTATAACTCTCAGGAATCAGATTATATAAGGTGACAAGCACATTCCATTTTCCTAAGACATTCTCAGCTTTAAGACTGAAGCTTTCTCATTCCAGAATCTCACTGTACTGTACTAGGTAAATTGGGATGCTCACCTACAAGCATAACTAAATAATTAAACCTTGGCCAGTCATAAACAGATGTTTCCTTATGAATTATTCTCCTGTATTCACTCATTTACTCCCTCATTCATTCCTGGTTGCTGAGCAACAAACTCATGTTCATCTTTGAGCAAAAGATGAGATTCATATAAAAGTCGAACCTCAATACTCTTTTTCTGGGTTAGTGGTGTTTAAGAAGAAAATTTCAGGAAAGTTCATGAAAGCATCACCATTTTGGAAGACAAAAAGAGGCTATAGAATATGTATGCTGATACATATGAAGGTAGAGGCACGAGCTCTGGGGGGTACTGGTTAGTTCATATTGTTGTTCCACCTATAGGGTTACAGACCCCTTTAGCTCCTTGGGTACTTTCTCTAGCTCCTCTATTGGGTGCCCTGTGATCCATCCAATAGCTGACTGTGAGCATCCATTTCTGTGTTTGCTAGGCCCCAGCATAGCCTCACAAGAGACAGCTATATCTGGGTCCTTTCAGCAAAATCTTGCTAGTGTATGCAATGTTGGAAAGGGAGGCCCAATGGTCTTGCAAACATTATATGCCTCAGTACAGGGGAACACCAGGGTCAAGAAGTGGGAGTGGGTGGTTAGGTGAGTTGGGGGTGGGGATATGGGGGACTTTTGGGATAGCATTGGAAATGTAAATGAAGAAAATACCTAATAAGAAAATTTAAAAAATAAAATAAAATGTTTAAAAAAAGAATATGTATGCTGTATATCTCCGGTTTTACAGCACCAATACAGTGGGAAAGAGGATGTGGTAGACAAGAGGAAAAGGGGGCCCAGGTTGAGCAAAAGATAAAGGTGGTGTGCATTGGAGTACCTATAAAGAATTGAGCAGTATTGGGACATAAGACAGTTGACCTCTGTAATGTCATGACTTCCTAGTCAGACACAAAACAAGAAAAGAATGAAAGCATTTGATGATCAAGTTGTTGTTTCTCACAAGAAAGGTAATGGAAATCAGAAGAGAGAGGATAAGGCTGGGTACAATGCACAAATGAACAAACCAGAGCAGAGAGGATGAGGCTGGGTACAATGCAGAAATGAACAAACCAGAGCAGAGAGGATGAGGCTGGGTACAATACACAAATGAACAAACCAGAGCAGAGAGGATGAGGCTGGGTACAATGCAGAAATGAACAAACCAGAGCAGAGAGGATGAGGCTGGGTACAATACACAAATGAACAAACCAGAGCAGAGAGGATGAGGCTGGGTACAATACACAAATGAACAAACCAGAGCAGAGAGGATGAGGCTGGGTACAATACACAAACGAACAAACCAGAGCTCGGTGCTTCAGAGTTTTATCTGCCAGATGACAAGTATTTGTTGACTTATTCTCTCATTTTCTCATTCAGCATACATTTGCCAAGCAGCTAGATCAGAAAATACAAGAGTGATTAAAAGACAAAATAACACCAGGTTAAAGGTACATGCCTTTAATCCCAGCACTTGAGAGGTAGAGGCAGGCAGATCCCTTAGTTCAAGGTTAGCCTGGTCTTCAGAAGGAGTTCCAGGACAGCCAACACTGTACAGAGAAACTCTACCTTGAAAAGCCAGAGAGACAGACAGAGACAGACAGAGACAGAGAGACAGAGAGACAGACAGAGACAGAGACAGAGAGACAGAGAGACAGACAGAGACAGAGAGACAGAGAGGCAGAGAGAGAAGAGAGGAGACAAAAGCCCCACTCTCATATAACCAATATCTGAAGAGGAGTTTGGTGAAAACAGACAAAATATGCAAGTTAAACAATTAAATTAACTAGGATAAATAGGACACAAAGCATAAAAAGAACATTGGTGTCACCATCAGTATCTGGATGACCAAATATATACATTATTAAAATAGGAACTAAATCGAATGAAAGAAGGAAATAATCATGTCAGGCATGTGATAGAACAACATCAACATAGTCAAAGAATAAAAAGTAGGTCAGACGAGATAGCAGTTAAGCACTGAATGCTCATCCAGACGTCCTGAGTACAATTCCCAACAACCACATGGTGGCTCACAACCATCTACAAGGTGATCTGATGACTTCTTCTACTTGATGTTTTATTTTGTTATGCAGGCATACACACAAACAGAATACACACACACACACACACACACACACACACATATATATTCTTTTAAAACGACAATAGAAACTAAAACCCCAAAAGTAATGTTGTAAAATGGGAAATAAAAGGGAGATGGTGGGAATGAAGTGGGAGGAGTCAATTAAGACCAAGTATAAAAGCTTGAGAAAAATAAAACCTTTTGAGACTTTACAATAGAAAGAATGACTTCATCCCTGCGGGACCAACTGACACACATTTACACAAGAGTACTCTTGACCATTATTTAGTTTCTGCTTTTATAACTTTTCAGTCTTATGACCAAGGAATCATTCTCACAATATGTTGGCCTGGAATACAAGTTTTAGGTTACAGAGATAATGAAATCAAAATGAGTTAACTGTATGGGAGCTTGTATGGAGATGATGTTTATGGGTGATGTTTCTCATTTGTAAAGACATACAACACAAACCATGTGGAAAATGGCAGGAGTCTAAAACACACTAAGGTATGTAGAGCCCAGAAATTAAGAATAAATGTTAATCACTTTTCTATTTTATTACAAAACCGTCATTTACAGAGTCGGTTATTTTAGTTATGCTGTCTAGGTTCAGCTCAAGTTACATTTCCCAAATCTACCCTCTTTTGGTGACATGACCCACTCATGTTTTGGTACTACCATAACTGCTTTCATAATCTAAGGACTAAGCCATGATTATAATAAGTAATAATAAATTCAAAATAATTCCTCACCATTTTCTTAAAGAATTCATTACAAACTAGGGAATACAATGAGACAAACCAATGTTCACTATGCCACTTGCTATCTTACGTATGGAGGTCAAGAGCGCAGAAACACTAACATATTGAGGGTAGATGTTGAGGCTGGACAGATGCCTAATGGCAGATGTCTTTGTATTAAGTAATTCTACTCACTGGTGCCAACACAAATGAACAACCAGGAAAGTTTACTTATGACCAGCATAGTATGTGAATTAGAGTGTACCATTTTGGAAAGAAGTTGTCTCTCATAGTCTTTCTTGTGATAGCTACAGTGTTCAAGCACTCTTATTAAAGTAGGATGATGGCTAGATTTCAGAAGATCCTCGAAATTGGATAAGGAATATCAATTCCTAATCGAAATTGGATTAGGAATCTAAAATTAATCAACAACCACTTTTCTTATTCTTTGTTCTCTTTCTTTTTTCATTTGTTCTTTCCTATGTATTTACATTCAAAAATAACTTACTGTATACAATTTCTCTGAAATCTACACAGTTAACATCTCTTAAAAACATTTAAGCTCAATGAATTTGAATGATATTTTAAAGTTAGATGCTACAGCCAGCCATCTCTAATTTGGACTAAGTTAGTTCACCCTAAATTGCTTTTTAATTACTTATTTTTATTTTGTTCTTCTCTTACACATTATATTCCAAGCACAGCCTCTTCTCTGTCTACTCCTCCCAGTCCCTGCACCCTACCTCACCTCTCTCCCAAATCTCTCTTCCTTTGTTTCCTTTCAAAAAAGAGCAGACCTCCCAGGGATATCAACCAAATGGAGCCTAACGAATTAAAATAAGACTAGTCACATACCCTCATACCAAGACTGAGTGAAGCAACCAAGTGAAAGGAAAAATGTCTCAAAAGCAGGCAAAAGACTCAGAGATACCCTCACTCCCACTCTTAGGAGTCTTGCAAGGATTCCAAGCTAACCAATCATAGCATATATGTAGAGGGCTAGCTCAGAGTCATACAGGCTACATGATTTTAACTTCAATTTCTGTGAGCTCCTGTGAGCTTAGTTGATTCTGTAGACCATGTTCTCATGGTGTCCTCAAATCCACTGACTCCTACAATCCTTTGTCTTCTTCTGAGGGGAAGAATTACTTTTTAAATCTCATTTTGTAGCAATTATTAACTGCTAGAAAAGCATTTAAAGTTTGATCTGAAATCATTTAATTTCTGGTTAATATATACGGCTTTTCTTTATTCTGTTTTCTACCTATACCCTATCCACCTCTTCTGGGATGTCCTGGAAGGTGCAGCAGGCAGTTTCTGCCTCATGTTCACATTGTATTTCCTCAAGACAAATAAATGGTGTTCTTCAGACATCTCTTATTCTTTAGAGTTGTTTCATTCATGGTAGTCCTTGAATCTTTCCTAGAAACAATGTAATATCATCAAATACCCAATCTAGAGTTCACAATTTATTTGGCCTGTGTTCTTCAGGAGATCAGTTCCTGTTCTCACCTTCTTGTTTTCCTGACTATGAGTAGAGCTAAGTCATCTCAGCTTTGCCATCTGTCCTTAATAGCCTGCAATTCTAGAGCTGACTAAAAGACAAATCAAGAAGTGGGATAGGATTTCTGCTTGGGCAAAGAGAGAAAGCTTACTCTTTCTGCATATTCAGTCCACTCAATCTTTTTTGCCCAGAATGATAGGGATGAGGTCAGAAGAGCTGAGTCAAGATCAAATGCATGCTATTTATCTTCATTTATTTTCTAGTAGAGGCCAACAGTCATTAACTGAAGATCATGGCAGTATCAGTCATCAGCTCCCACAATGCTACAACAATAAAGAGACACATGGACTGTTATTTCCATGTAGTATGTGGCTAAATAGGCAGGGAACTAGAAGGTGATTGGAGAATAAAGTACTGGAATCGGTATGCAAAAGAGGGCTCAGTATGCTACCAGTGCAGCAACACAGAGCTCAACCTGTGTCCTGTCTCCAGTCATTATGCCTGAGTTACTCTGCAGATGTGGCTGCCTAGCAAGACCACATGAAAGATCTGCCAACACACGTTCACACTGACTGGCTTTCTTCTCCACAGGGGGAGAAAGGATAGCTCTGTATATGATATAGGGAAACCACAACAAGGAAATCCTTGGAACTATAAAATCAAATTAAATCATCAGTTTTGGCTGGGGATTTAAACATCTTAGCCGCTCTAATTTCTCTAGAGAAGCTAGGAGACTAAGCCAACTCCTGTCATGCACTCTTTTTCCTAGTTGTAGCAAGTTTTTGCCTCAGGTTTTTAATCTGGTTTAAGTTGGCCACTTGCAATAGACAGAGCTTTCTGGGTTTGAAGAAAAGAGAGGCTTTTTATGCACTAGGTAGGATGGATCCTGACTGACAGCCTCCAAAGCATGCTGGTAAAGCTACATTATGGTGGGATCTAAGGATCAGAATGAAGAAACACTTTGATATTCTTGAGAGTGAGCTATTTCATATTCTGGTGACTGTACATACCTGTTAACCCCCATTGCAGTGCCATTACATTGTTAGTAGATTTACTTTTTTTTTTGCTCAAATTAAGACAATGATCTTGAGATTCAGAGAAATAACTAGCTGAAAAATACACTGCTAGCAAAGATGGACTCATAGTAACTCATGGATGTAAGAGATATAGAAATAATTAGATTGTTTCCCAGAGTTAAATAAATAACATGTGTTTCTATCAATAAATATATGGCACATATCAATAATATTTATTATAACCCACTTTATTCTAACCAACCCATAGAGAGATGCTAACTACTTGTTATTTGATGAAAATTATTCTAATGACTAGTGATGCTGAGGGTTTCTTTGAGTGTTTATGCATTTTCATGTATACTTATTGATATTTTGCTGAAATTGCTTTTTAGATCCTTCTCCATGTTCTTGTTGGATTATTTTATTACTGATGCTTTGTAAGATATCTTTATATACAAATACACATCCTTTACCTCTATATAATTTACACTTGTTGGGATATATTTTCCTTTTGTTACTGGTTTTAAAACATCAGGGTCTTTAGATTCTGTTTTGCTAAAATCCAATTTGCTACAGTTAAATATGCATGTTTTTCTTTAAGAAGATTTTGTCAAACCCAGGTAATAAATATTTACCCTTATATTGTCTTCTAATATTTTTGTAGTTCTAACTCTGCCATATACATCTATACTCTCTAGTTGATATGACAGCTTATATATATATATATATATATATATTGTCAAATTGGCAGGTTCTAGAATTACTCTGAATGCAGATCCTGTGAGGATACTTATGAAGAATTTTTTGGAGTGAAAAAAAAAGAAAAGAAAAGAAAAGAAAAGAAAAGAAAAGAAAAGAAAAGAAAAGAAAAGATGCGAAGCTCCAGTCTAAATGTAGACAGCTCCATTTTACATGTTAGAACCCTGGAGCAAATAAAAGAGAAAAGCCAATCAGAGAACAAGCATTCCTCTAACTTTGATTTATTGTCACAAGTCAGCTCCTGCCACCATGTCTTCACCACTATGACAGACCCTATCCCATGGAATTGTAGATAGAAGAGAAGCCTTCCTCAAGTTGCTTCTGTCTGAGTATTTTGCACACCAAGGAGAAAAGTATTCAATATAGTTTGTTTTGTGTATGGTGGGAGAGAATGTGTCTCTATAGATAAGTAACTATTCCAAACCTGCATGCTAGCACCACAGATGTCACTCATCCATCTCTGTTCTCCATTCTCAAGATTGCTTCAGACATCTTCAGTTCCTTCAGTTTCCATGGGATTTACATCAGCTTGACATTTTCTAGATAATAAATAAATAAATAAATAAATAAATAAATAAATAAATAAATATAAATAAAAAGAAGGGTGTGTTGATATTTGAAGATTTCTATGTTGAATATGATCAGTTTCAGATTTGGAAACTTTTAAATTAATTTTAATTATGTTTGCTTTGTGGTGTTGAGATAGTTTCACTCTGCAGCACAGACTGGCCTGAAACTCAAAGTTTTCTTGCCTCAGTAAAATGTTCTCAGAGTGAGGAGAGCAGATGTGCATTATAACTTAAATTGGTAAGAGTTCTGAAATTCTAACCTATGATGTTTCCAATACCATGGTAAAGTTATCTTTGTTTTTTCCTCAATAATTCAGTTTTCAACATATAAATTTTTACATTCTTTCATTAAAAGTATGAAAAAATACACTATAAAATTTTTGATGATAATTGCAAGTGAAAAAGTTTTCTTCATTTTTGTTTCTTGCTTTTATCATTTTGAAATATCTATATTTCTTTTTACTTGGTTATTTTTTTATTTTAAGAAACAAATTTCTATCCAATATATTTTGATACTATTTTTTTCTCTCCCCCAACTTTTCTCAGCTCCTCCTAACTCCATGATATCTCTTTGTGTCTCCTTCTGTGTCTGTCTTTTTCTATGATCCTATCTGTCAAAAGAACAAATTCAATCAAAACAAACAAATTCATGACCAGAACTAGCTGGCAAACACTGCAAATTCTGGATTTTATTGGCTTTTTGTGTTCATTTCACTTTGGTTTTGGTATTTTTTGCTAACTATACTACTTTTAATCATTTGTAAATACTAATAAACGATAAGTGTGTGTACATATGCAAGTAACATAGGGATGGGTTTGAAATCACCACCACTAATTTGCATCTTTATCACAATTGTGTTGTCCTCGACATTGAAAACAATAATTTTAGATGACCTATTTTACAGGAAGATTTTATTTAGAAATTTACCTTTTTTAAGAAAATACATTTGGCTGCTTTAGAATTTTGACCCATTTTGGTCACAAAAGTAAAATCCTAAGATTTTAAATTGTTCTTCATCAATTTAGTTTGTTGTTGTTGTTTTGCTAATTCACAAATCTACATAATTTTCTAAACATCTAGAACTGGCAAGTAGAAAGTTCGGACCCAAAATGGATATGACCAACTCCAAGTTCAATCATTTAGTTTGGCTGTGTGAAAAATATAAATTTCTAGATAAGAAATAATTACCTGTATTCTTTTGGCTTATAAGCTTTAAGTTAAGTTCAGAGTTTACCTGTGTGTTATGACCAACTGCTTATTTTACTTTGTATCCTTACCTTTTCTCTGTAAGGTAAGGATTTTCTTCTTAAGCCTCAGATAATGAAGAATTACAGAAAGATTATACACAGAACGAACTATGGTGTGAGGTAACATAGAACATAAGAAACAGAATAACCAGGCTCTGCAACTGATATAAAGTGTATCAGGGAGCAATGTGTACTAAACCCATGGTTTTGTTCTCAAGGCCACCAACAATACAGTGAGTGTTTAACTTTACACATTGGGTCACTTGTTTTAGGAAATGGAGAATTAAGCCAAGAATGACAGCTGTTGTGTGATGAATATAACTTTCTTTTTTTTTTTTTCCTTTGACTCAAGTTTTAACATTATATCCAAAAGGCTTGGAGAGATGTACAATGTTGTTGCATGAAGCCAAAGATTGAAAATCTTTGAAAACTGAAACTGTGATGCAAATAGTCAGGCTACAAGCAGATTAAAATTGTATATAAAAGTCATTCAAATTACATTTGCTCATTATAATATCTCCCAAGGGATTGCTATCTTCAAATGTCCTCCTGTCATTCTCTTGTAAATAAGTAACAGTTTTCTCATGTTAAGCTGGTTGGTTCTGGGATTTGTTTTGGTCATGAGAATGGATCACAATTGTTGCTCAATCTCCAGGAATAATGTTAGAATATTTTTGTTTACAACTTTATGTATTGAAATGGGTCTTCTTGTAAATTAATCTCCACTCTTTAAACAAGCCTACATGGTTATATTTGTGATGTGCATTAACATCTGACTTGACTGATAACTTCACATGAACTTTCAGTCAAAAGGCCAGTGTCAATTATAAGGCAGGTAAATGCAAATTACTTGAGACAACCCCAGTAGATACCATGTAGAGCAGAAATTTCAGTCTGACAGACTATATTAAAAAATCTTTTTCCAACTGTAACTAATTTTTTAAAAAATATTTTTATTAGATATTTTCTTCATATACATTTCAAATGTTATCCCGTGCGTTCCCTATACCCTCCCTCTGCCCTGCTTCCATAACCACCCACTCCCGCTTCTTGGCCCTAGCATTCCCCTGTATTAGGGCATATACAGTTTGCAATACCAAGGGGCCTCTCTTCCCAGTGATGGCTGACTAGGTCATCTTCTACTACATATGCAGCTAGAGATACAAGCTCTGGGGATACTGGTTAGTTCATATTGTTGTTCTACCTATAGGGTTCTCTAGCTTCCCCATTGGGAGCCCTGTGTTCCATCTTCTAGATGACTGTGAGCATCTACTTCTTTATTTGCCAGGCACTGCCATAGCCTCATATGAGACAACTATAACAGGGTCCCTTCAGCAAAATCTTTCTGGCATATGCAATAGTGTCTGGGTTTGGTGGCTGATTATGGGATGGATCCCCAGGTTGGGTAGTCTCTGGATGGTCCATCCTTTCGTATTAGCTCCAAACCTTGTCTCTGTAACTCCTTTCATGGGTATTTTGTCCCCTATTCTAAGGAGGAATGAAGTATCCACCCATTGGTCTTCCTTCTTCTTGATTTTCTTCTGTTTTTTTTTTTTTTTTTTTTTTTTTTACAGCCCAACAGCAGAGTCAATTTATTTTAACCAATCAATTGATCTCTCTGAGTTCTCCTTGGTCCAGGTCTAGTCTAAAATACTGGAACAGAGCACCAAAGACTCTTGAACAGCACCTCTGATTTGACAGGCCTTGATGCTCTGCAGAACTGTTGTCTCTCTTCAATTTGACACCCAACAAACCTTTCTCTTGAGTCTTTTAGACACAGACAAGATAAAAAGAAAACCTTATAGTCCTGGCATAGGGAAGGGGATGTTTCCAGCCACAGCTCTGTTCCTGTGATGCAAAGAAAGCCTCTGCTCGCTGTGGTTCTTAGAAGTTCATGTACAACTCTGGTTATTTTGCTCCCTTTTCATTTTTATTTTTTTTTCTTTCCATTTTTTATTAGGTATTTAGCTCATTTACATTTCCAATGCTATACCAAAAGTCCCCCATACCCACCCACCCCCACTCCCCTACCCGCCCACTCCCCCTTTCTGGCCCTGGCGTTCCCCTGTTCTGGGGCATATAAAGATTTTCTTCTGTTTTGCAAATTGTATCTTGGGTGTTCTATGTTTCTGGGCTAATATCCACTTATCAGTGAGTGCATATCTAATGACTTCCTTTGTGATTGGGTTACCTCACTAAGGATGATATCCTCCAGATACATCCATTTGTCCAAGAATTTCATAAATTCATTATTTTTAATATCTGAGTAGTACTCCATTGTGTTAATGTACCACATTTTCTGTATCCATTCTTCTGTTGAGGAACATCTGGGTTCTTTAGCATCTGATAATTATAAATAAGGCTGCTATGAACATAGTGGAGCATGCCTTTTTATTACCAGTTGGAACTTCTTCTGGGTATATGCCCAGGAGAGGTATTAGTGGACCCATCACCCACCAAAGGAAGTGAAAAAGAAAGGATACAGAGTAAGTGGACCTGATTAGATTCTATAGGGAACATGGACACAACAATCAAAGAAAATGCAAAAAGATCTTAACTCAAAATATCCAGGAAATCCAGGACACAATGAGAAGACCAAACCTACTGCTAATAGTAGTAGATGAGAATGAAGATTTTTCCACTTAAAGGGCCAGCAAATATCTTCAAAAAAATTATAGAAGGAAACTTCCCATACCTAAAGAAAGAGATGCCCATGTACAAACAAGAAGCCTACAGAACTCCAAATAGACTAGACCAGAAAAGAAATCCCTCCCAACACATAATAATCAGAACAACAGATGCACTAAAGAAAGACAGAATATTAAAAGCAGTAAGGGGAAAAGGTCAAGTAACATATAAAGGCAGAACTATTAGAATTACTCCAGACTTCTCACCAGAGACTATGAAAGCCAGAAGATCCTGGACAGATGTTATACAGCCCCTAAGAGAACACAAATGCCAGCCCAGGGGACTATACCCAGCAAAACTCTCAATTACCATAGATGAAGAAACCAAAGTATTCCATTACAAAACCAAATTCACACAATATTTTTCCACAAATCCAGCCCTTCAAAGGATAGTAACGGGAAAACACCAATACAAGGATGGAAAATATGCCCGAGGAAAAGCAAGAAAGTAATTCTTCAACAAACCTAAAAGAAGACAACCACAAGAACAGAATCCCAACTCTAACAACAAAAATAACAGGAAGCAACAATTACTTTTCCTTAATATCTCTTAATATCAATGGACTCAATTCCTCAATAAAAAGACATAGACTAACAGACTGGCTACACAAACAGGAACCAATATTTTGCTGCTTACAGGAAACCCATCTCAGGGAAAAAGACAGACACTACCTCAGAGTGAAAGGCTGGAAAACAATTTTGCAAGCAAATGGTCTGAAGAAACAAGCTGGAGTAGCCATTCTAATATGGAATAAAATCGACTTCTAAACCAAAGTTGTCAAAAAAGAAGAGGCACTTTATACTCACCAAAGGTAAAAGTCTTCCAAGATGAACTCTCAGTTCTAAATATCTATGCTCCAAATGCAAGGGCAGCCACATTCCTTAAAGAAACCTCAGTAAAGCTCAAAACACACATTGTACCTCACACAATAATAGTGGGAGACTTCAACACCCCACTCTCATCAATGGACAGATTCTAGAAAGGTTCTTTGGAGTAATTCCCATCTGTGTTGTCTGAAAATCAGCAGTTCAGTTGACGGGTTAGCAGTTCTATCCACCTCAAACACTTCAAGGATAGACTAGCAGTCCAGTTCTGTAGAGTCAGGTTAGCAACAGCAGTGATATGACCTAGCAGAGACAGCCAGGTTGCAGCCTCTGCTTGAGGCAGTAGGAGGGACCTGGAAGGACACCAGGAGCTGTGCCTCTCTAAGAAAAAAAAAAAAAAAAAAAAAAAGATCAGCAAAGACACAAGACCCAGAAATTTTGCACAGCTAGCTGTAGGAGCAAGCCAAGCTCTGTCCTTGTCACTCTGTTGAGTCCTATTTATAACCTCCAAACATCACTTGTCCTGCACAGGTCTTGCCTCAGCACACATCTTGCCTCAGCATGTGTATCCAATCAGTTCAAGTCCTTGGAAGCAGCAATAAACTGCAGTAAACCACCACAAGTTTTTTGGTGAATTTCTTTCTATGGAGTCCCAACAAATGCATCCCAACTATGCAATGTAAGGCGGACCAATACATGCGTGTTGTTAGCAAAAAAAATCCTTCATTACATATTCCTTCATGTGCTTGCTTTAGCAGCACACCCTTTTTCCTGTGTCTGCTTCAGCCAAATGTCCCTTCCCAGGTCAGCCTTAACCTTTCACACCTGTTCCACTTTAACAAAATGTTCCTTCATGTGTTTGTCCCAGCCAAACACCATGAAAATGACTTTTAAAGAACCGTTAAGTTTCCACTTTGTCCAACAATGTTAGACTGATATTTATTCATACTTTAATGTAGTTGAACAAATTAAATCATGACCTTTATATGGTGTTATCACATACATTTGTCTTTGTTCCTATGTAAGTTAAAAAACAGGCATATCCAAATCAAAACAACCCTGAGATTCCACCTCACACCAGTCAGAATGGCTAAGATCAAAAATTCAGGTGACAGCAGATGCTGGCCTGGATGTGGAGAAAAAGGAACACTCCTCCATTGTTGGTGGGATTGCAGGCTTGTACAACCACTCTGGAAATCAGTCTGGCGGTTCCTCAGAAAATTGGACATAGTACTACCAGAGGATCCAGCAATACCTCTCCTGGGCATATATCCAGAAGATGCCCCAACTGGTAAGAAGGACACATGCTCCACTATGTTCATAGCAGCCTTATTTATAATAGCCAGAAGCTGGAAAGAACCCAGATGCCCCTCAACAGAGGAATGGATACAGAAAATGTGGTACATCTACACAATGGAGTACTACTCAGCTATTAAAAAGAATGAATTTATGAAATTCCTAGCCAAATGGATGGACCTGGAGGGCATCATCCTGAGTGAGGTAACACATTCACAAAGAAACTCACACAATATGTACTCACTGATAAGTGGATATTAGCCCCAAACCTAGGATACCCAAGATATAAGATATAATTTGCTAAACACAGGAAACTCAAGAAGAATGAAGACTGAAGTGTGGACACTATGCCGCTCCTTAGATTTGGGAACAAAACACCCATGGAAGGAGTTACAGAGACAAAGTTTGGAGCTGAGATGAAAGGATGGACCATGTAGAGACTGCCATATCCAGGGATCCACCCCATAATCAGCATCCAAACGCTGACACCATTGCATACACTAGCAAGATTTTATTGAAAGGACCCAGATGTAGCTGTCTCTTGTGAGACTATGCCGGGGCCTAGCAAACACAGAAGTGGATGCTCACAGTCAGCTAATGGATGGATCATAGGACTCCCAATGGAGGAGCTAGAGAAAGTAGCCAAGGAGCTAAAGGGATCTGCAACCCTATAGGTGGAACAACATTATGAACTAACCAGTACCCCGGAGCTCTTGACTCTAGCTGCATATATATCAAAAGATGGCCTAGTCGGCCATCACTGGAAAGAGAGGCCCATTGGACTTGCAAACTTTATATGCCCCAGTACAGGGGAACACCAGGGCCAAAAAGGGGGAGTGGGTGGGTAGGGGAGTGGGGGTGGGCGGGTATGGGGGACTTTTGGTATATCATTGGAAATGTAAATGAGCTAAATACGTAATAAAAAATGGAAAAAAAAAACAGGCATATCGCTTACCCATAACCTCCTTTATCTGTCTATACATAGGGACATATGCACATATTTCCATATATTTGTCTATGCAACAAATATTTTGTCTCTTCTAAGATTTAAGGATGTTGTATATTGTGCAAGATTTAATAATGAAATGAATGCTCTTATTATTTCATTATTATTTAGAGAATTAATTGAGTAGATTTTTTTATGGTGCATATAACTTGACAGATGTCAGCTAGAAAATATCTGCAGACTGTGAACTTTCAAGATGTAGGCCCAGGTCTTATAAACTGTAATACCCTCCATATCTCTTTTTTCAGTACTTAGATCCCACACAAGTGCTTAGCAAATATGTGCAGGAAACAATAGATTAAATTTAATAATTAAATAATAGAATTTAAAATGATTATAATAAAATGTAATCATAATTTATATTATTACTTTCTAAGTATTTATAATTAACCCTTGAGTCCAAGTTCAATAGCTATTGAGGACAGTACCATGAGCCCAATCAAAAGAAATAATTGACTAATACAAAGACTAGGACAGCAATATGGTAGATGAACTTCCAGTATGATTGAGATCCAAGCAAGCGCTTGAGCATCAGTCAAACCAACAAGTCTCATTGTGATGTTGTAAGTATACTAAAGGGATGCATGTACCAAATGAAAGATTATTCAATGGCCAAAACCATAATGATATGAACAACTAAATTAAGTGATAGTAAATGATTAGCCTAAATGTAAAGCGAATAACTATGACTGAATATCAGTGTACATGTGTGTAGGACCACACACTGGAGTGTGAGAAATGTACCAGTGGCCACATTAAAAAATGATTGTTTCTTCTCCTATAACTATCCACTGCCAATAACTTCTCAGTAAAGGACTGGATCAGGAAGCCATTTATTCTATCCACCCCAGAATTTAGGGTGGACTTAATGTCATGACAATAATCATGACTTCTATGAGTTCACCATTGGCATAGCTGTGTTACATCCCAAAGACAGAATTTCAGAACACTCTTTCCATCTCCCACTTTTACATCCCTTCGGACCCCTCCTTGGAGCTGTTTGCTGAGCCTTCCCATCCGTAGGGTAAGAGAAGTGTTCCGTTTAGGCCTGAAACTAGTGAGGTGGGTTATTAGAGCCAAAAAGGGCATAAGCAATGAGGAACAGGGAGACAGAAGGCAAAGGAAATGAATAATCCAAAGAAAGACAATATAAAATCCCATGTGGAAGCCTTCTCACAACTCCACTGAAAAGGAAAAGTAGAGGGATGGTAAAAGATATATAGTATGTAGCAGTGATCTGAAAAAGAAAGATCGCCAAAAGGCTCTCTCCAGTTGGTGTTGCTTTTAGGGGATGTTTAAGGGGACTGAAGATTTGGGAGTAAATGCATTTTTCAGAACAGTCAAGAAATGACTCTATGAAAGTTAGCAAGTAAAATGTTGGGGTTTGAATGATGGATATGCCCCACAGCCTCATGTATTTGAACACTTGGTCCTCAGTAACATTGCTATTGCGGAGGCTTATGCAGTATAGCCTTGCTGGAGGAAGTATATAAACTGGCACAAGCTTTGAGATTATATAGCCTCACCAGGCTTCCAATTTACACTCTTTGCTTTATTTATTTCCTTTTATTAAAAATAGATTGTTTTCATATATCCTAATTATGGTTTTCTCTGAATCTATTCCTCCCAGTTCCTTCCTACCTCCCCTTCCATTCAGATCTACTCAGTTTCTGTCTCTCATTAGAAAACAAAGAGGCTCCTAAGGGAAAAGAATAAAGTGTAATATACTATAATAGTGTAAAATAAAACAAGCACATTGGAATAGGGCTAAATAAATAAAAGCAAAAGAAAAGTCCAAGAAAATACACAAGGAACAGATACAGATGCAAAGAGCCTCTGGTTTTCACACTGAGAACTCTCATAAAGACTCAAAACTGGAAACCATAATATATATACAAAGAACCTGGAGAAGATCATATGCCCCAGAACAGGGTAAGGCCGGGGCCAGGAAGCAGGAGTGGGTGGGTTGGGGAGCAGGGCAGGGGGAGGAACTTTCAGGATAGCATATGAAATGTAAATGAAGAAAATATCTAATAAAAAAAGGAACCTGGATGGTAAAGGGAAAAAAATTAAAATTAAAATAAAATAATAAAAAAATGATGTATACTGCTGCTTGCTGCTGGAGACAGTGCTATCGTGGGGGTTGGTGAAGGGTCCCAAGATGGCTGAGTATAAATTTGCTCTGCAAACCATTGATCGGGTAGCTTTCAGCGAAAGTGTACTCAAAAGTCAACAGACAGTTGCAAACTCGCCAACATTCTGGAATGAGACCCTCCACATCAAGGAGATCAATCTGTCTGGAAACCACCAGTGATTCAAGAACTGTGCTCAGTTCCTGTGTGGATCATACTTAGGTTAGGATCCAGGTTTATGAGTAGCAGTTGGAGAAAATGAAGAACATAGTTCTCTTTGGCCAGGTGATGATTGGCAATTTGAATGAGAAATTGTCCATTTCCAGAAACCAAATGAGACAAGGAGTATCACCATACTGGCCGCACCAGCCCATCAAGAACCCGTGAAGCAGTCCAGGAGGGAGCCCTGGACAACATCAAATTAAAAATTTACATAGTGAAGAAAACTTTTTAAGAAATGATATTTTTTAAGTAAGTAAAAGAAATGGCTCTGGCATGACATTATAAGACAACAAACCTGAAAAGACATTTAGTTTCTTTTTTTTCTGTTGGCCATCTCTTGCCAGGCATGAAGCCTACCCTTAAGAGTAGTTTATTTCTCCAGTGAGACTCCCTTGAAGTAAACTAGATTTTCATTCGCAAATAATTATCAGTTCGAGACTGCTTCTGGGTTAAGAATTGGGGCACTGTACTGAATTCTAAGACTCAAGGTTTCTGCTTTGATAAGTCAATTAAAGCCAAGCAAAGCTCACCATAGCTCAAGAAAAGAGCATAAAGCCTGTGGGAGTAAATATAAATAATTTTAATATAATAAAAACTAAATATCCAGCTTTATGCCACCATTGCATTAGCATACCTTGTAGGCAGGACACTGATGTATATCAAAGGTTTTGTAGCTGAATGGCCTGCACATTTTGGTAATATACAGAGTATCTTCAGGTACTAAGAACAGTAGCCCATGGGCATAAAGTTTCTAGGTAGCCAAAAATTCTACTTCTAAATGTTCAAGAAATCTATAGCCTTCACCACAACCTAAGTTGTTTGGGGATTCCTATAGGATGCCTTTGACCAAAATCTAATTAGTTATAACCTATTTCTGGTACAGGATACCTCATTTGTCGACAATAGATGCCAGCTGGAGCTCTATATCCCTATTATACAGTGATTTAATTGAGACTACACATACCATACATACATACATACATACATACATACACACACACACACACACACACATAATATTACACAATTTTATTATCTGTATTAGATATGTTTATGTTGTTGCGGTATATGTTACTATCAAGGACACACACACACACATATATATAAAGAAGAGTTTCTTTGGGGGGGGGGGGTCTTGAATTACAAAAGACTAGAAGTCCATCATGGTAGGGAGACATGACAACAGACAAGCATGGTGGCCATAAGAGGAAACTGTGCAATCACATTTTTAGATGTAAAATAAGATTGTTGGGACTTGAAATCTGTACAGCTACTTTGGACATCAATGTGGTGGTAGCTTCTACCGTATTAGGTTTTCATACTGAATTAGGCTTCAAATGGCTCTTAACTTCAGCTTAATTTCTCTAAATTCCTTCCCTCATCCCCTTTTTCTCTCTCGCAAACTGCTTGATCCTCTAGTTCTAATCCCCTGCCTCCCTGGTCAAATTATAAATGTCTATTCTATTTCCCTTCCCCAGGGAGTTCTGAAAAAGAATTAGACTTCGAGAAAAGAATAATGTAAAAGACAATTTTTCTCTGATCAAGGCCCATGAGTTTACTAAGAGACTGTGCTTATAAGGGGGAAGGCCCACCCCACCCCACCCCCGGTCCATCCTTGGTGTTTTGAGCCAGATGTGTCTCCTGAATGTCTCAAAGGTCTCTCAGCAGGTAGCAGAGTCTCAGAGAAGAGCAGCAGTAGTTGTCATAACAATATAACCATCTAAGTAGGAAGGCTACACCCCAGGTGATCTCATATTCAGTGGCTGCAAAGTCTGAATCAGCCTGCTTCAAGGCTGGGGCAGGCCACATGCACCCACATCCATCCCTGTCCTTATCTTATACCAAGAGTTTGTATTTCTACAGATTTATCATTGAATTGAAAGCTAATATCCACATATAAGCAAATGTATACCATATTTGTCTTTCTGGGTCTTTGTTACCTCATTCCGAATGATTTTTTTTCTACTTCCATCCATTTACCTACATATTTCATAATTCCATTTTTTAATGATCTAGTGATATTCTACTGTATAAATTTGCCAAAATTTCTTTATCTATTAATATGTTGGGGATATCTATGTCTTTATTTAGTTTCTGGCTATTATAAATAGAGCATCAATGAAGATATTTAAGCAAGTGCCTCTGTGGTAGGATGAAGCATCCTTTGGGTATGTGCCCAAGAGTTGTATAGCAGGAACTTGAGGCAGGTTGTTTCCTGTCTTTCTGATGAACCTGCACACTGATTTCCATAGTTGCTGTACAAAGATGAAGTCCCACAAGCTCATTTTGCTTTAGGAAATGTGATTTTTCAGCTACTCTAGCCATCATATTTATCTGCTATCAAGCTCCTACCACAACAGACTCTTCTACAACTGTGCAAAAGAGTATAGACTTCAACAATGATAGATCCAAAGAAACTCTTCTTTCTATAGGTTGTTTTGATAGTGACATTTTATCATCAGCAACAGAAAAGTTTCTAATAAACATGTGAAATGTAAGAAGAGGAAAATAATGAGTGATAAAAGGTTAAGTGAGGACAGAGATAAGATAATAAAGGACAGGAAGAGACTGTGGGTAAATTATCAAAACTAAGGACATATGGGAAATATCAGTCTTTGATCAGTAAATTTCAAAATACAACTTTTGTTTTAAACTTCAAAATGAAAAATTATACTGTATCCATGCACTCAAAAATATAGGTTGTTAAATGAAAATTGTAGTTTAAGACAAGAGATAGCTCTCTATAAAGTCCTGGTTAAGGAATCTTCAGAGGACTTGAAAACAGAAAGGGATATTGCCATGTCCCTTGGTTATCCACCATAATACATGGTAAGACCCCATTGCTGAAGACACCAAACACTTTGGCTGCAGGAACAACAGAAATCAATCTCAACTAACTGAAAATCTTTCTGCCTGCTGTCTAGATTTTAGAGTGATAAAAAGTACCATGTAGGCAGTTACGATAGGAAAGACATCAGTGGTCATCCTCAGTGTTGGACCCTGATTGCTACAATACCATTCTCCCAGACAAGATGTGCAATTGTGTATTCTGTTATAGGGTAGATAACTACTTTCTGATTGAACTGATGACTCTTCTCAAGACAGAACTTTATGCCCAGTTCTCTGGCATAAATCAAAGGTTTCAGGCCGTAGAAGTCATGGGCCCAAAGGTAGAACCCACTATTGTTAGTTTGCTAATAGGTGTCAAATTGCCTCCTAAATATTTATGAATATATTTATTATACATATATTATATTCATGTGTATATAATTTGTATGCATATATATTGTTAATTGATCTCAACTTTGCTCATAGAAGCTGCTTTTGGCAGTGGATAGCCATGAATAGACAAACATATAAGTAGCCAAAGTGCTAAGAACAAGAGGTTGTCTGAATATTTTTACCTTTAGGCCTGGTGCAAAAGATTTCCTGTAGTCTGGAGCAAAACCAGTTTCTATCCATGTAAATATCAAGATATTAAATTCCATATGTTACATGCCAGATGCTTTCATCTGCCGCAGCTGTGCACAGTGAGCTGACAGTTTGTGTTTGTCAAGCAAAAGAAGTGTGATTCCATGCAAAGAGGAAGGCTATAGATGACGCTTGGGGGGAAGAAGGCAAAAGCATGAGGGAATTGATTCAGCAGTCTGACAACTTAAATCACTGAACAGTTTAAGCCTCGCTGAACAGTGAGGCTTAAAGTTGGAAGAAGCGGCAAAGGTTCCTTGGAAGTGGAAATTGCCTTTGATCTTTATTTTAAAAATCATATTAAAATGTGTGTGCATATGATGAGGAGAGGGTGGGATGATGGAGATTTCCATTGTTCTTATTTGTAAATGATCATGACAGAACAAAATGATTAGAATGAGGTGACGCTGAGGAGTACAGAGATGCCAGATAGGGATTCATGTATCTCAGGATAGCCTTGAAAACATTCTGTAGCCAAAGATGGTCCTGAACTTCTAATTCTCCTGACTCTACTTCTTGACGTTTTCTGAGTACTGGAACTTGAGACCTGTGCTACCAAAGCTTGATTAGTGAAGTTCTATGGATCAAAGAAACGCAGGACCTCATACAAAAAAAGCAACTTAGCTAAACATTCTCTTTAATGTTTTTCAGTTTGAATCGAATGATTCTAGATTCTGAAAATAGAACAAACCTATAATAATGCATAAATATCTTGATATTAGCCCAAAGAGTTGAAGGACAGCAATCATGGTTGTTAAATATCTGGGGAAGGCTGAGATTTGACAAAATAGTTGTCAGGTTATCAGAATATGCACTAAGTATCAGGAGCAGTGAATTATGCTTTAACACCTTTCACTAAATTACAAAAAAACATAGCTGTTTCTCTGTAGTGGTTTCTCTAAAACAGCTTAAATAATCCCATGTATGAGTTTGTATCATTGTTTTGTATCTTGTTATTTCAGGACTGAACATCTATCTGGACAGTAATTTGATGTCTTTCTGCCACAGTATCTTCATCTGTAATGAATGAGCAACATGTATCTCTCATGAATGGCATATAAAATTCAATTAAGGAATGTGTTAAAAGGAGCTTGCCCCAGTGATTGGTGTCTACCCAGTACACACCACCTGTTGCCCTATTCTAGGACTAAACCTATATTCAAAATGACATTTATAGACTTGAGTCCTAATGGAAAAACCAAGAAAAAAGAAGTATAAAGATTTAACATAAGGTCTTGAATTGAGTTGCTAACAAACTCTGTGGCACAAGGTTGCAGGGGTCTTATAGATTTGAATATGGATCTTTGAAAAGAGAAACACAAAGCAAAGGGGTATTTCCAAAATTTATGCCTCCTGGTTATAATCAGGTACCAACTTGCTTGTGCAGTCAACACAGTTTCAAAACATTGACTTTAAATAAATTAACTAATTAATATACTTTCTTATTAGTTCAGGCAAACTTAGAATGTATAATGTTAAGCAATGTACTACAATCTTGGAGAAAAATGAATGTTCTCCCTTATATGTGGATGCTATATTTAACCTATAACATATGTGCATAAAGGTAGACTTGATACAGGTAAATTGCAACATGCAGACAGGAGAATGTACAAAGGAAAATCTAGGTAATTAGGAGAGACTGCATGTATGCAATGGATGCTTGAGTCATGAAAAAGAATATAAAGCTAAAAGTTTTCTGCTTTAATCTAGATACTTCCCTTTCTTTGTGGCATATAAATGCATAAAAATAAACTTGATAGTAAAAGTACAAAAATCCAGTGTGAATAGAAAATACAAATATTGAAAACACAAAAAGTTCCATGACTTCAGAATGGCTACCCTAGTTGGAAGTTTGACTAATTTCACTGAGTGAACTTTTTTACCAGTCCTGTATAAAACAGTTTCAATTCATACAGATCTTTCACTTGCTTAATTAAAGATACATCAATATATTTTATATTATTTGTGGCTATTATGAAGCCTAATTTCTTTCTCAACTCATTTATCATTTGTATAAAGGAAGGCTACTGATTTATTTGAGTTCGTTTTATATCCAACCACTTTGCTGAAGGTGCTTATCAGCTGTAGGCGTTCTCTGGTAGAATTTTTAGGGTAACTTGTGTATTCTATCAAATCATCCTACATTGTGTTACTTTGACTTCTTCCTTTCTAATTTTTTTCTTTTTCATCTCCTTTTGTTGTCTAATTGCTCTAGCTAGAACTTTGAGTACTATATTGAGCAGATAGGGAGAGAGAGGGCAGCCTTGGCTTGTATCCAATTTTCGTGGAGATGCTTTAGGTTTCTCTCCATTTAATATGATGTTGGCTACTGACTTACTCTATATTGCTTTTATCATATATATATATACATATACATATACATATACATACATATATATATATATATATATATATATATATATATATATATATATATACCTTGTACTCATGAGTTTGGCCATGAAGGGGTTAAATGAAGAACTCCAGGTGGGAGGACTGGGATGAGGGGCAACATTTGGAGTGGAAATAAATAAAATGACTAAAAATAAATAAAGTTTCAATTAAAAAGAACTGTATATATCTTATTTCAAGATGGGTCCTGAGGGCCTAGAGGAACTGAAAGATGCTGAGTGAGAGCATGATGCTTCCAAATATTCTGTTTCACAGGACCCTTCCTAAAGAAATCCGTAACCACAGGAGACAAATGGCTCATGTAGTGCAGGATGGCTCACTCCAAGCACCTAGAATGTCCTTCTGTAAATAACTGTAAGAGCCAGCCCAAGGGCTCTTTGAGTTTTCAGTTAACACAAAGCCTTCTTGTTATTTCTTTTCTTTTCTTTTTTGTGGCTTCTATGTTCTGAAATTTACAGAACATCTCTCACCTTGCTCTACTTTTGCTGGTTATCATCTTTGCCAATTTCTTGGGAATATGGAACCAGTCAAGAGACAGGTGGTGATTTCACCATCCCCAATATCACATTTACGTTCACCATTTACCATTTACATTCACCTCCTTTATGTATATTAAGAGAGTGTATAAAGTATATCCTGTTCTAACTTTAATGAGTTAACTGTCCTCAGGGTTCTTAGCCAAGATCACAAATGCCAAATAGCTAGGAATCTATGTGTACACTTCCTTTCATCAAAAGTACTCAGGCATGTATCTTTTCACTTGGCAAAATTACCACTATTTTCCCATTTAAAAATGTTGGGAAATAGATATATATGAATATGATCACAATCGTATGTATAGTTCTCTATTATAGGGCTCTGTGATGAATCCCAGGTTGTCACACTTGGAGGCAATCCATCTTTCTCTGCTGATCATCAGCTCTGAAAAGTTCTTCTTAACTGCTCAGTGAGGCAGAGGTTGGCATGCATATATATATATATGCATTTAGAAGAAAAGATGCATATGTATATATATGTATGTATGTATATGTATGTGTGTGTGTTCATATATATCACACTTAATATGTAAAGAAAATCCATTATTCCATGATTACTATTTACTAATAAAATAATCTGGCCACTATTTTTTTCTTCCATCAACTACCCTTAATGAAAATCTTGTAAGAGTTAGCAGTTTCTCTGTTCTTGCTGTCTCTTGAACCCAACTTATTCATTTTTTACTGATACTCTTTCACTGGCACCATGTTTACCCAAGTGACCAGTGATTACCCTGCTGTGGGTTCCAGCAATTAAAGGTCCATAGTCATTAAACTTTATCAGTAAGATTGATAGAACTGACTTGCTTTCCCTGCAATAGTTCCTTCCTTGCCTGTGAGACCATTTCATTCATCTAGTTTTGCTCCTTCTTCTTTGGCTCTCCTGAAGCTGTCTTCGAAGTTTCCCTCCTATATCTTCAAGTTCAGATCATTGATTGCCTATGGCTCCAGTCTCGTAGTTTCTCTTTTCCTTTACTCACTCATTCCATCTCAAGCCTTTGAAATACCATCTTTCTGATGACTCCCAGATATTTTCTGGTATGATTTTACTTAGCACCACACTTATTCAGCTCTCAAGCCAACCTCTCAACACAGGTGCCTCACTGAGCAGTTAAGATGAACGCTTCAGAGCTGATAAGATCAGTAGAGAAATATGATTGCTTCCAAGTCTGACATCCTGGGGCTTATTGATGAGCCCTGTAATATGCAAGAAGAGAGCCATCTCTGTAAAATTGTTCGTGGATTTACACATACACACTATTTATACATACATACATGTGCACATGCGCACACACACACACAGAGTCGAAAAATAAGTAAGTAAATAAATAAATAGATAGTTAAATAAAATAGTGTAATAAGTATGAGACAAACTCTCCAGACCCAACGTCATGATATTGTTCCACCACCCTATCACTAAATCTCCTAGAGCCATAATTTCATACAAGGTCTCTTATGAAAATTCTTATCATTTTTTTCTTTAAAATTAGATTGCCAAAATAGATTGTAACATTGTGTGCTCTTCCCATTCTGTTGCCCATCTCCAATTCTTTCACTCCTTACCTTCTGTCTTATTCTTTCCCTTTTGCCACAATTTATCAATACTCTAGTCTCCTCTCCCTTCAAATTATACATAAAAATCATTATTTCTTATAACTTGCATCCTGTCTCATTGCTAAAGACTTCCATATCTTATCACCCAAACAATCCATCTGTTTTCTCATATTCTACACTTCAATATGTCCTCTGGCAGACAAAGTTGCCTTCATTTAAAATTTCCTCCTGAAAGACACAAGCTGTATATAATTTTCAACATACAGTTTTGAAATATTTGTGCATTATGGAGTGGCCAAATTGGGAAAATTAGCATATTCATAGCCTCATTACTCATCACAGCTTTGTGTGCCAAGCAAAGTTAAAATCTACTCAGAAATTTTCAAACGCATAATGCTTTCTCTATTAACTGAGGTCACTGGTTTTACTGTAGATATCTTGAACGTACTCATGTGTAAATTACATGCATGCCTTTTGCTGAGCAACTCAACACCACCTCATCCCTTTGGCCCCAACTGTTTATCATGTCACTCTCCACTTTGTGAGTTCCATTTCTTTGGTTTCCACAGATAAGTTTAGTGTGTGCGATGCTTATCATTCTCCCTGACTCATGGCATTTAACAGCACTGTCTGTGCTCTTCTGCATTGGTGAAAAACAAAATATCACCTTTTTGAAAAGATTTATTAATCATATATATATATATGTATATATATGTATGTGTATATATATATATATATATATACATACATATATCCTTGGTAAAAGTCCTCCCATTATCCTCTCTTAACCAACTTACTTCCACAAAATCCCTTCCTCCCTCCTAATTTCATATCTTTTATACATGTGCATACGTGTGTGTGTGTGTGTGTGTGTGTGAAGTGAGTGTAACCCACTGTGTTTTATTGGGAGTGCTTGCACAAGCATGCGTGAAGAGTTACTGATCTGAAATTATCCTTTTCACTACTACTTTTAACTGTCTATAATGAACCTTGTTGGGTGAATTATTTGTTAGCTACTACCTATTGTGGAATGGCAATGGGCTCTTTTTTTTAAATGGATAACTTCTTATTTAAATTCACATATTTGTCCCCTCAGAACTTACTACATTTTCTTCTCTCTATTCTTTCACTTTCTCACCCTCCTTCCATCCCATCCTGATCCTGACTCTTTCTGTCTTTCAACAGCATTGAACAGGTTTCTAAGAGATGGTAATAAAATATAACAAAATAAAATAAAATAAAAGATAAATTAAAAAATATCACATCAGAGTTAAACAAGAAAAAAAGAAGGAAATGAGACTGAGGGAAGGTAAAAGAATCAGAGACCCACTCTTCATGCATTCAAGGCTCCCATAAAAACACTAAATTGCCATAATATATACAGAGGACTGAGCACAGACCCATGCAGAGCTTTCACATACTGCTTTAGTTTCTGTGAATTCATATGAACTTTGTTCATGTTGGTTTAGAAAGCCTTGGGGTTTTTCTTTGTTTGTTTGTTTGTTTGTCTTTGTTTTTGTTTTTCTCTCCGTGTGTGCTTCCTCACTCTTGTCTCTCTTGCAATGTGTCTTCCATGGGGTGCCCTGAGCTCTGAGGCAAGGGATTTGATGGAAACACCTTATCTAAGGCTGAGTGTTCCAAGGTCTCTCACTCTCTACCTATATCTAGCTGTGAGTCTCTGTATTTGCCCAATGGGCCTGTTCTCATTCAGGACTTGTACAGTCACTGCTACTGTAAGCTCACAGGGGTGACAGTCATATCATAAGCAGAAGACAGCAATCCTATATATCTTTTCTGCCCTACTACATTTTCATGATGCCCCCTGAGCCTTTGAGTCTTGATACAGTTGTCCATTTTAGGACTAAGCGTTCAACAGTCACTAATTTTCAACTCTTTGGCCAATTACAAGTCTGCAGTAACTACAGCTAGCTTCAAACAGATTCTTACCTGACTAAAGCTGAGAGCAGCCTTTATCTATAAGTCACAGGTGCTAGGAAGGAAACTTGCAGTGTTGTATTGTAAGTAAACAAGATCATCCTTTTAATACTTACTTTCATATCCAGAAAATTTTTTCTTATAATGCAATACAGTACCCAATGGTATATTTATTTCATCCTTTCTTTTTTTTAAAGATTTATTTATTTATTATATGTAAAGTACACTGTAGCTGTCTTCGGACACTCCAGAAGAGGTTGTCAGATCTCATTATGGATGGTTGTGAGCCACCATGTGGTTGCTGGGATTTGAACTCCGGACCTTCGGAAGAGCAGTCGGGTGCTCTTACCCACTGAGCCATCTCACCAGCCCTTCATCCTTTCTTTACCTGTTCATCTACTCACTGACACTTGATCTGACTGGGTCCTTATCGCATCTGTTGAAAGTTAAATCCTCCCTCAGTGGAGTGTATCAAAGTACATTAGCCTATGGAGGAAGAAGTCAGGTCATAACATATCTTACTGGATACTGTCTAAAGTTTTTCTCAGGCAGAAAATAAAAGATACTTTCCAAATCATGGTTGGTATGGCCCTGGATATAGTCTCTGTGTATTTCCTTTTTGGCTTCTGTTCTATTCTAATGCTTTTCTTTCTGCTTTTCTCTTCCATAAAGATAGTCTCTTGACTCCTAATCATCCTCTTTCTGGTGTAGCTTCATGTTTGCTAGCCTATCTAGTTTTTCTGCTCACCCTGTTAATGGTTCCATGGCTGGTCTTCAAACTCACTGCTACCTTTAAGCTTCCCCCTTTCTGGCTACTCATTACACACATCTTCCAACAGTTGTATCCTGTTTGATTCTATGTTCCTTTACCTCTAGTGATGTCTTATATATTCTCATTTCCTTACTCTTTTTATTTTCTATATGATTTCTCTTTTTTTTTTTCCATTTTTTATTAGGTATTTAGCTCATTTACATTTCCAATGCTATACCAAAAGTCCCCCTTACCCACCCACCCCCACTCCCCTACCCACCCACTCCCCCCCTTTGGTCCTGGCATTCCCCTGTACCGGGGCACACAAAGTCTGCGTGTCCAATGGGCCTCTCTTTCCAGTGATGGCCGACTAGGCCATCTTTTGATACATATGCAGCTAGAGTCAAGAGCTCAGGGGTACTGGTTAGTTCATAATGTTGTTCCACCTATAGGGTTGAAGATCCCTTTAGCTCCTTGGGTACTTTCTCTAGCTCCTCCATTGGGAGCCCTGTGATCCATCCATTAGCTGACTGTGAGCATCCACTTCTGTGTTTGCTAGGCCCCGGCATAGTCTCACAAGAGACAGCTACATCTGGGTCCTTTCAGTAAAATCTTGCTAGTGTATGCAATGGTGTCAGCGTTTGGATGCTGATTATGGGGTGGATCCCTGGATATGGCAGTCTCTACATGGTCCATCCTTTCATCTCAGCTCCAAACTTTGTTTCTGTAACTCCATCCATGGGTGTTTTGTTCCCAGTTCTTAAAAGGGGCAAAGTGTCCACACTTTGGTCTTCATTCTTCTTGAGTTTCCTAAGCGATCTATAGACCCAATTTAAATCTCTATCAACACCCAAGTACATATTACCAAATTAGAAACAAATTCTCAGATTTCTTTTGAATGGGAATTAATGTGTCCAAGATTACCTGTATAAGGGAAATGAAAACCAAAGCCATGAGAACCACCTGTTGTAATGGCAACAACTAAGATTAAAAAACAAATGTTTATACAAGGATTTAAAGAAATCAGTACCCTTTGGAAACATCAGAAGTTGGTGCAGTACTATGGGAAAAATATAACTATTCTTCATGCTTGCTCTTTTCTGAAGGGAAATGGGGGAGAAGTGTATATGGGGCAGAAGGGAGATTATGGGAGGGGTGTTTGATGCAGTGGAAGGAAGGGAGACTGAGGTTGGAATATATTGTATGCAAAAATAATTAGTTTTGGAAAATAAAGAAGCAGAAAGGAAAAATGGAATTACCTTTTCCCCCAACAACACAATGATAGTAAAGAATAGTTTATGATACTAATAACCATGGAGATATTCAGAAAAATATACTTATCTATAAATATTTAAATAGCATGAATTAGTTATTGACAGCTTTTTTTTATTACAGATGTATCTCAATCAGAAAAGGACTTGACTAGCATGAACTAGGCCCTGGATTAACTCTCTAGAACTGTACATAGTTAAATAATCAACAAACATTTTAAACATATGTGCATATATACATATGCGTGTGAGTGGATAGATAGATAGATAGATAGATAGATAGATAGATATAGATGTATGCCATAAGTGTCCTAAAAATCAGTGTGATATAAAATTTTGCATTAAAATAATCACAAAATCATAAAAGGAGCATGACTACATTTTTACAGATTGGCTGTTTTTCTTCTATAAGTGGCAGGTAAATGATTCCCTATCACCTGGCTGGTAACAGAGAAGAGGTGGAAATAACTCTTTCCAGTATGCCAGGATTCTGCATAGACTGTGGCTTAGAGGTCTGTAGAAGATAGAGACAAACAACTATCCCCTTTACCTACTTGTCCATAACTAACATTTACAGAGAGTAGCCACTCCTCAGTATTTCTGAAAACTGGTTGTTGCTTTGCTTTGCTGTTTTTTTCAGGGGCCATGTTTTTTAATCCTACATGAAATTATCAGGTCTTCTTCTGCCACAATGTTTCCTTATAAAGAGAGATGGATACAAGAAGAATCCCATGCTTCAATTATTTTGTGTATTTGAAGAGCTAGATGGAGTATTTGAGGCCACCAGCAGTCTATCACTAGCTCCAGGGAAGAAGCTAGGACATTGCAGGAGTCCCACCCCAATGTGAGCTGATGGGATCTAAAATAAACCTGATTTGGCAGTTGATCACTAAACAGAGCCTTAAAAATTCATAAACTGGGGAGCAGCTTGCTCACTTTCTTCTATGGTGACAATGACATGAGGTATTGTTCCCAAATCCCTTGTCTCCTGAAACTGTATTGGGTCATCATGCCTATCCTTTATAGTCGTTTGCTGTCTGAACCCTGACAAGAGTCCTTATCTGATGGTTCCAGCCCTTGGAGACAAATGATATTAGTTGGATGCTTTGCAATGGTAGGGAAAGTCCATCTTTAGCTCTCAGAGGAAATACAACATGCTAGAAATCTGTGACAGTCACATCTTGGGTCTTGCCTCCAACATCTTGCCAAGCCCCCAAGCCACAAGCCTGCCCTTGGGGCTTCACTAAAGCTCCAGTGATACTGTAAGAACTACATCCCAGTCTACACTGTGGAGGCTGAGAGACTCAGTTGACTGTGTCTGGCAGGGCCGTTTTTCCTCTTACTTGTTATTATTCCACCCTAGTGGAAAATTCTTCCTCTTGCACTCAGGAAAAAAAAAACAAATTAAAGATCCCACGGGCTTCTCACATCATCACAGTGTTGTGCATCAGAGTGATGTGGGTTGTGGTGCATTTGCTTGGAGAGAGTTGGAAAGATTAAGGGGTGTGTATATGAATTACTCAAACCAAGGTGAAAATATTGATGGAAAAATTCAGCCACCTGATGACTCTGAAACCTATTTAAATATAGCATCCATGAACCCATGTTTCCAGGGAATTTAAAACAGTGTTTTCCATTGACCGCACACTCCAAATTCCAAAAGGTCACTTAAGTGTTCTTTTAGGGGCTTGACACAAGAAGTGGAAAAGAGAGAAATAACCAGAATAGCTCAGAATGTGTGTGTGTGTGTGTGTGTGTGTGTGTGTGTGTGTGTGTGTGTGTGTGTAAAATGCGTCAGCCTTAGAAGAAATATGAAATTTTTAGGACTTGCCAAATTATGGTTTATTTTACATTACTCTTTTGCATGGGACATCTTTCTGTCTTTCCTTTAGCATTTAAGATGCAAAGTTCTTAAAACTCAGTTCAAAAACTCCTTATCCATCACTCCTCTGAGGCTCAGATCAACACCACTAGACAAAATAGCTTCCTCACAATTGCTCACCTAATAGCCTTCATCTTTTTAGTATGCTTGAGTTACAGTGAAGGGGAGGTCCCAAAGCCTAACACTATTACTGAGGCTATGGAACGCTCACAAAAAGGGACCTATCATGACAGCCCTGCTGAAAGACCCAACAAGCAGCTGAAAGAGTCAGAAGCAGATATTTGCACCCAACCAATGAACAGAGCAACTGACCCCTGCTGTTGAATTAGGGAAGACTGAAAGAAGCTGAGGAGAAGGGTGATCCTACAGGTGAACCAGCTGTCTCACTTAATCTGGACCCCTGAGATCTCTCAAACACTTGGACCACCAAACAAATAGCATACACCACCTGATATGAGGCCCCCCAACACACATACAGTAGAGGACTTCCAGGTCTGTGTTCATTCAGAGACTAGAGACCCCAGGCAATTTAGATATCTGGTTGGGTGGAGGATGGGTGGTGGGGACTTCCTCATGGAAACAGGAGGTGGGGAGGAGAGATGGGATGTGGAATAGTCAGAGGGTGGAGGAGGGCAGGGGGAATAAAATCTGGAGTGATAAGTAGATAGATAGATGATAGATAGATAGATAGATAGATAGATAGATAGATAGATAGATAGATACATAGATAGATACATAGATAGATAGATAGATAGATAGATAGATAGATAGATAGATAGATAGATAGATAGATAGATACATAGATACATAGATACATAGATAGATACATAGATAGATACATAGATAGATACATAGATAGATACATAGATAGATAGATAGATAGATAGATAGATAGATAGATAGATAGATAGATAGATAGATAGATAGTAAAAGATTAAAAAATAACCCAACTTTTTCTAAATGGTGTTTTTCATTAATGAAAGAGGGAAAGGTTGCACAAGATTGGTCATTTTTCTGAGTGATTCAGAACCTTTAGCCCACATCATGAACCTTGGGTTCCTCATCTGTTCTGTGAGACCTTGAAGCTGTAGGTAAAATTTTCATGGTTCAAACATCAAATGTTCCCACATGCATATACATTTGGACACTCGGCCCAAAGCTGGTGGTGTTGGTTGGAGAAGTTGTGAAAATTGCATTATCTTTCCTGACTGGTAAAGATGGGCCTGTGGAAATCAAACTTTTAAAGGGAAGGTTGAACCATGTTTATAACTTTCCTCTATCTGTCTTTTCCCAGCCTCATGCTCCTACTAATTCATCATCAAAGCTTCTTCACAATTCAATGTATTTTATTTTAAATAAGCTGACACTATAAGCCAAAATTAATATTCCCCCATTTAGTTGAGATCTTTTGTTACAGTCCTGAGAAATGCCATGAATATAGAATCCACCTTGCTTATCTTTCTCTTTTAAAAATTTTTTTTTATTAGGTATTTTCTTCATTTACATTTCCAGTGTTATCCCAAAAGTCCCCGATACCCTACCCACCCACTCCCCTACCCACCCACTCCCACTTCTTGGCCCTGGCGTTCCCCTATACTTAGGCATATAAAGTTAGAATGACCAATGGGACTCTCTTTCCACTGATGGCCAACTAGGCCATCTTCTGATACATATGCAGCTAGAGACACAAGGTCCAAAGGGTACTGGTTAGTTCATATTGTTGTTGCACCTATAGGGTTGCAGATACCTCTAGTTCCTTGGGTACTTTCTCTAGCTCCTCCATTGGAGGCCCTGTGATCCATCCAATAGCTAACTGTGAGCATCCACTTCTGTGTTTGCTGGGCCCCGACATAGTCTCAGAAGAGACAGCTATATCAAGGTCCTTTCAGCAAAATCTTGCTAGTGTATGCAATGGTGTCAACATATGGAGGCTGATTATGGGATAGATCCCCAGATATGGCAGTCTCTAGATGGTCCAACCTTTTGTCTCAGCTCCAAACTTTGTCTCTGTAACTCCTATCATGGGTGTTTTGTTCCTAATTCTAAGAAGGGGCAAAGTGTCTACACTTTGGTCTTTGTTTCTCTTGAGTTTCATGAATTTCACCAATTGTACCTTATATCTTGGGTATTCTAAGTATCTGGGATGATATCCACTTATCAGTGAGTACATATCATATGAGTACTTTTGTGATTGGGTTACCTCATTCAGGATGATGCCCTCCAGGTCCATCCATTTCCCTAGGAAATTCATAAATTCATTCTTTTTAATAGCTGAGGAGTACTCCATGGTGTAAATGTACCACATTTTCTCTATCCATTCCTCTGCTGAGGGGCATCTGGGTTCTTTCCAGCTTCTGGCTATTATAAATAAGGCTGCTGTGACATAGTGGAGCATGTGTCCTTCTTACCAGTTGGAACATCTTCTGGATATATACCCAGGAGAGATATTGCAGGATCCTTCAGTAGTACTATGTCCAATTTTCTGAGAATCAACCAGACTGATTTCTAGAGCGGTTGTACAAACTTGCAATCCCACCAACAATGGAGGAGTGTTCCTCTTTCTCCACATCCTCGCCAGCATCTGCTGTCACCTGAATTTTTGATCTTACCATTCTGACTGGTGTGAGGTGGAACCACAGGGTTGTTTTGATTTGCATTTCCCTGATGATTAATGATGCTGAACATTTTTTCAGGTGTTTCTCAGCCATTCAGTATTCCTCAGGTGAGAATTCTTTGTTATGCTCTGCACCGCATTTTTTAATGGGGTTATTTGAATTTTTGGAGTCCATCTTCATGAGTTCTTTACATATATAGAATATTAGTCCCCTATCTGATTTAGGATAGGTAAAGATCCTTTCCCAATCTGTTGGTGACCTTTTTGTCTTATTGATGGTGTCTTTTGCCTTACAGAAGCTTTGCAATTTTATGAGGTCCCATTTGTTGATTCTCGATCTTACAGCACAAGCCATTGCTGTTCTAGTCAGGAATTTTTCCCCTGTGCCCATATCTTTGAGGCTTTTCCCTACTTTCTCCTCTATAAGTTTCAGTGTCTCTGGTTTTATGTGGAGTTCCTTGATCCACTTAGATTTGACCTTAGTACAAGGAGATAGGAATGGATGAATTTGCATTCTTCTACATGATAACCGCCAGTTGTGCCAGCACCATTTGTTGAAAATGCTGTCTTTCTTCCACTGGATGGTTTTAGCTCCCTTGTCAAAGATCAAGTGACCATAGATGTGTGGGTTCATTTCTGGGTCTTCAATTCTATTCCATTGGTCTACTTGTCTGTCACTATACCAGTACCATGCAGTTTTTATCACAATTGCTCTGTAGTACAGCTTTAGGTCAGGCATGGTGATTCCACCAGAGTTACTTTTATCCTTGAGAAGAGTTTTTGCTATCCTAGGTTTTTTTGTTATTCCAGATGAATTTGCAGATTGCACTTTCTAATTCATTGAAGAATTGAGTTGGAATTTTGATGGGGATTGCATTGAATCTGTAGATTGCTTTTGGCAAGACAGCCATTTTTAAGATATTGATCCTGCCAATCCATGAGCATGGGAGAGCTTCCCATCTTCTGAGATCTTCTTTAATTTCTTTCTTTAGAGACGAAGTTCTTATCATACAGATCTTTCATTTCCTTAGTTAGAGTCACGCCAAGGTATTTTATATTACTTATGACTATTGAGAAGGGTGTTTTTCCCTTATTTCTTTCTCAGCATGTTTATCCTTTATGTACAGAAAAGCCATTGACTTGTTTGAGTTAATTTTATATCCAGCTACTTCACTGAAGCTGTTTATCAGGTTTAGGAGTTCTCTGGTGGAATTTTTAGGGTCACTTACATATACTATCATATCATCTGCAAAAAGTGACATTTTGACTTCTTCCTTTCCAATTTGTATTCCCTTGATCTTCTGTTGATGTCAAATAGCTCTGGCTAGGATTTCAAGGACAATATTGAATAGGTAGGGAGAAAGTAGGCAGCCTTGTCTAGTTCCTGATTTTAGTGGGAATGCTTCCAGCTTCTCTCCATTTACTTTGATGTTGGCTGCTGCCCTGTTGTAGGTTGCTTTTATCATGTTTAGGTATGGGCCTTGAATACAAGTCTTTCCAAGACTTGTATCCTAAATGGGTGTTGGATTTTGTCAAATGCTTTCTCTGCATCTAACGAGATGATCATGTGGTTTTTTGTCTTTGGGTTTGCTTATATAGTGGATTACATTAATGGATTTCCGTATATTAAACCATCCCTGCATCCCTGGAATGAAACCTACTTGGTCAGGATGGATGATTGTTTTGATGTGTTCTTGGATTCGGTTGGCAAGAATTTTATTGAGTAGTTTTGCATCGATATTCATAAGGGAAATTGTTCTGAAGTTCTCTATCTTTGTTGGGTCTTTCTGTGGTTTAGGTATCAGAATTATTGTGGCTTCATAGAATGAATTGAGTAGAGTACCTTCTGCTTCTATGTTGTGGCATAGTTTGTGAAGAACTGGAATTAGATCTTCTTTGAAGGTCTGATAGAACTGTGCACTAAACCCATCTGGTCCTAGGCATTTTTTTTGGTGGGGAAACTATTAATGACTGCTTCTATTTCTTTATGGAATATAGGACTGTTTTGATCATTAACCTGATCCAGCTTTAACTTTAGTACCTGGTATCTGTCTAGAAATTTTTCCATTTCATCCAGGTTTTCCAGTTTTGTTGAGTATAGCCTTTTGTAGAAGGATCTGATGGTGTTTTGGATTTCTTCAGGATCTGTTGTTATGTCTCCCTTTTCATTTCTGATTTTGTTAATTAGGATGCTGTCCCTGGGCCCTCTAGTGAGTCTAGCTAAGGGTTTATCTATCTTGTTGATTTTCTCAAAGAACCAGCTCCTCATTTGGTTGATTCTTTGAATAGTTCTTCTTGTTTCCACTTGGTTGATTTCACCCCTGAGTTTGATTATTTCCTGCTGTCTACTCCTCTTGGGTGAATTTGCTTCCTTTTATTCTAGAACTTTTAGATGTATTATCAAGCTGCTTGTGTGTGCTCTCTCTAGTTTCTTTTTGGAGGCACTCAGAACTATGAGTTTTCCTCTTAGAAATGCTTTCATTGTATCCCATAAGTTTGGGTATGTTGTGTCTTCATTTTCATTACACTCTAAAAAGTCTTTAATTTCTTTCTTCTTCCTTCCTTGACCAAGGTATAATTGAGAAGAGTGTTGTTCAGTTTCCACGTGAATGTTGACTTTCTATTATTTATGTTGTTATTGAAGATCAGCTTTAGTCCATGGTGATCTGATAGGATGCATGGGACAATTTCAATATTTTTGTATCTGTTGAGGCCTGTTTTGTGACCAATTGTATGGTCAGTTTTGGAGAAGGTACCATGAGGTATTGAGAAGAAGGTATATCCTTATGTTTTGGGATAAAATGTTTTGTAGATATCTGTTATATCAATTTGTTTCATAACTTCTGATAGTTTCATTGTGTCCCTGTTTAGTTTCTGTTTCCATGATCTGACCATTGATGAAAGTGGTGTGTTGAAGTCTCCCACTATTATTGTGTGAGGTGTAATGTGTGCTTTGAGCTTTACTAAAGTTTCTTTAATGAATGTAGCTGCCCTTGCATTTGGAGCATAGATATTCAGAATTGAGAGTTCCTCTTGGAAGATTTTATCTTTGAGGAGTATGAAGTGCCCCTCCTTGTCTTTTTTGGTAACTTTAGGTTGGAAGTCGATTTTATTCGATATTAGAATGGCTACTCCAGCTTGTTTCTTTAGACCATTTGCTTGGAAAATTGTTTTCCAGCCTTTCACTCTGAGGTAGTGTCTGTCTTTTTCCCTGAGATGGGTTTCCTGTAAGCAGCAGAATGTTGGGTCCTGTTTGTGTAGCCAGTCTGTTAGTCTATGTCTTTTTATTGGGGAATTGAGTCCATTGATATTAAGAGATATTAAGGAAAAGTAATTGTTGCTTCCTTTTATTTTTGTTGTTAGAGTTGGCATTCTGTTCTTGTGGCTGTCTTCTTTTAGGTTTGTTGAAGGATTACTTTCTTGCTTTTTCTAGGGCGTGGTTTACATCCTTGTATTTTTTTTTCTGTTATTATCCTTTGAAGGGCTGGATTCATGGAAAGATAATGTGTGAATTTGGTTTTGTCGTGGAATACTTTGGTTTCTCCATCTATGGTAATTGAAAGTTTGGCTGGGTATATCCCGAGCTTTTGTCCCCGCCTTCAAGAACACACTCAGGACAACCGGAATCTTCTGTGGCAAAGCTTTTATTGCTTACTTATCAGGAGGGAAGACCCCGAACTGGGAAAATGGTGCTTCTTATATAGCCCGCAGCATGACGTTTCAGCACCTGATGTGGCGTGACAGCTCCTGATTGATTGCTCGCCCATCACCCCATTACTACCTGCAAGATGGGCAGTGACTAGGCGTGAGTTCACTCTTGCACTTGCGCATAAGGCTTGTTTACTAGTTAGGCGCAGTGGAAGCCAGCGCCATCTTATAATGGCAATTGCTCATGGCATGCACGCGTTTGCTCACGGCACGGCTCTCCACATGCGTATACTAGCCTGGGCTGGCATTTGTGTTCTCTTAGTGTCTGCATAGCATCTGTCCAGGATCTTCTGGCTTTCATAGTCTCTGGTGAAAAGTCTGGTGTAATTCTGATAGGCCTCCATTTATATGTTACTTGACCCTTTTCCTTACTGCTCTTAATATTCTATCTTTATTTAGTGCATTTGTTGTTCTGATTATTATGTGTCGGGAAGAATTTCTTTTTTGGTCCAGTCTATTTGGAGTTCTATAGGCTTCTTGTATATTCATGGGCATCTCTTTCTTTAGGTTTGGGAAGTTTTCTTCTATAATTTTGTTGAAGATATTTGCTGGTCCTTTAAGTTGAAAATCTTCATTTTCATTTACTCCTATTATCTGTAGGCATGGTCTTCTCATTGTGTCCTGGATTTCCTGGATGTTTTGAGTTAGGATCTTTTTGCATTGTTTTTGATTGTTGTGCCAATGTTCTCTATGGAATCTTCTGCACCTGAGATTCTCTCTTCCATCTCTTGTATTCTGTTGCTGATGCTCACATCTATGGTTCCAGATTTGTCCTAGGATTTCTATCTCCAGCGTTGCCTCACTTTGGGTTTTCTTTATTGTGTCCACTTCCCTTTTTAGGTCTAGTATGCTTTTGTTCACTTCCATCACCTGTTTGGATGTGTTTTCCTCTTTTTCTTTAAGGACTTGTAACTCTTTAGCAGTGTTCTCCTGTATTTCTTTAAGTGAGTTAATTATGTCCTTCTTGATGTCCTCTACCATCATCATGAAATATGCTTTTAAATATGGGTCTAGCTTTTCGGGTATGTTGGGGTGCCCAGGACTGGTCGAGGTGGGACTGCTGCGTTCTGATGATGGTGAGTGGTCTTGGTTTCTGTTAGTAAGATTCTTATGTTTGCCTTTCACCATCTGGTAATCTCTGGAGTTAGTTGTTATAGTTGTATCTGGATAGATCTTGTTCCTCAGGTGATTCTGTTAGCCTCTATCAGCAGACCTGTGAGACTAGCTCTCTGCTCTGAGTTTCAGTGGTCAGAGCACTCTCTGCAGGCAAGCTCTCCTCTTACAGGGAAGGTACACTGATATCTGGCGTTTGGACTTCCCTCCTGGCAGAAGATGAAGGCCTGAAACAGGACCTTTCCCAGAAGCTGTGTTGCTTCGTCCTGTCACAGAAGCTGTTAGCTTCTGTAGTCCACACTCTCACCTGCACAGACTAGTCTTGGAGGGATCCAGGAACCAAGATGGCTCCCCCAGGTGCTCCCGCAAAGCCCTCCTGGGGAGGGTGGACACTTCTCCTCTGGCAGGGAAGGTGCCTGGATGTCTGTAGCCCAAAACGGGGTCTGTCTCAGAAGCTGTCTTCTAGGGACCTTGGGGGTGTCCACCGACTCTGTGCCCAGGTGACCAAGAGCTGGCACCGACCAGAAGGGACTTGTGAACCTGGTCAGGCCGGGTTTCCTGCTTCTCTAATGCTGTCTCAGGCCCCGCTTGATTGGATTGGAACAGAAGTTGTGTTCCACTCACCAGTGGTCCTAAAATCGAGTGGAGAGTCCTCTAGGGGATCTACTTATCTTTCTCTTAATGGAAGTTTTTCTAAATATACTTTACATATTTACATTATATTAATATGGTTTTTCTCTAATAATCCTTTTTACATGAAAGCTGTTTGTTTTACTTTTTATTCTTTTATTCACTTTACATCCTGATTGCTGTCCTGACTTCCAGGTCTCCCACTCACACAGTCTCTGCCACATTCCCCTCTCCTCCTCTGAGAGGGTGGGGCACCCTGACTATCCACCCATTCTGGCACATCAAATCTCTGGAGGGCTAGGCCCATCTTCTCACACCTAGACCAGACAAGGATGCTCAGTTAGGGGATTGTATTCCACAGATAGACAGCAACTTTAATGATTGCCCCAGCTGACATGTTCCCAGGGATTCCTACCTGTTCTTCTCCATCCTTGGATTAAAATTCTATTATAATTTGCCTTTGGTGTTTTGAATCCCTGTAACATACTGAGTTTATGAGAGTTTTTGTTTTCTGAGTTAAATTTTCAGAACCCAAACCTCTTTTCCAATCTAGTCTTGTGTTACATTTTATGTCTGGGTTATCTTAAAGAGTAGATGAAATGAAACAGTAAGTATAACTGACACCACTAAAATAAAATTTAGAGTGTTATTGACAACTGCAGAATGCTGAAAGCAGGAGAAATAATCTCAACTGGTTACCTAGTAACCAATGCTAGCCCTGAAATAATACATACAAATAACATAAAAACTAAGCAGATCATATTTGTAAAAAGATAGGTATATAAAAAAATGCAAAAAATCAATAATGAGAAAAATACTATGAATTTAAAAGAGAGTAAGTTGAGGTCTATGGGAAAGTTTTGAGGGGAAGAAAAATTAAAGGAGAACTAATGTTATTACAATGTTGAAAAGAAAAGAAAGAGGACTTAGAGTTCAAGCCAAAGAAATATTTATTGTCTATTTTTTACCCTATTATATTTTTCCTAGAAAGTTCAGCATTGGGTTACCTCACTCAGGATGATATTTTCTAGTTCCATCTATTTGTCTAAGAATTGCATTAATTCATCTTTTTAATAACTGAGTAGTACTCCATTGTGTAAATGTAACATATTTTCTGTATCCATTCCTTTGTTGAAGGACATCTGGGTTCTTTCCAGCTTCTGGCTATTATAAATAAGGCTGTTATGAAGATAGTAGAGCATGTATCCTTATTACATGTTTGAAGCATTTTCTGGATATATGCCCAGGAGTGGTACAGCTGGGTCCTCAGTAAGTACTATGTCCAATTTTCTGAGCAACTGCCAAACTTATTTTCAGAGTGTTGTACTAGCTTGCAATCCCACCAGCAATGGAGGAATGTTCTACTAGCTCCACATCCTCTCCAGTATCTGCTGTCATCTGAGCTTTTTATATTAGCCATTCTGACAGGAATGAGGTAGAATTTCAGGGTTGTTTTGATTTCCACTTCCCTGATGACCAAGGATGTTGATTGAACATTTCTTTAGGTGCATCTCTGTCATTGATATTCCTCAGTTGAAAATTCTTTGTTTAGCTCTGTACCCCATTTTTAATAGAGTTATTGAATTTTCAGGTGTCTAACTTCTTGAGTTCTTTGTATATATTGAATATTAGCCAACAATTGGATATAGGATTGGTAAAGATCTTTTCCCAATCCGATGGTTGGGAAAAGATGGTTTTGTCCTATTGACAGTGTCCTTGGCCTTACAGAAGCTTTGTAATTTTATGAGGTCCCATTTGTCGATTCTTGATCTTAGAGCATAAGTCATTGGTGTTCTGTTCAGGAAAATATCCCCTGTGCCCATTTGTTTGAGGCTTTTCCCCACTTTCTCATCTATAAGTTTCAGTGTATATGGTTTTATGTGGAGGTCCTTGATCCATTTGCACTTGAGCTTTGTACAAGGAGATAAGAATGGTTCAATTTGCATTCTTCTACATGCTGACTGCCAGTTGAACCAGCACCACTTGTTTAAAATGCTGTCTTTTTTCCACTGGGTGGTTATAGCTCCTTTGTCAAAGATCAAGCGAACATATGTATGTGAGTTCATTTCTGGGTCTTCAATTTTATTCCATTTATCTTCCTGCCTTTCTCTGTACCAATATGATAAAGTTTTTATCAGTATTGCTCTGTAATACAGCTTAAGGTCAGGGATACAGATTCCCCCAGAAGTTCTTTTATTGTTGGGAATAGTTTTTCCTATCCTGGGTTTTTTGTTGTTACAAATGAATTTGCAAATTGCTCTTTCTAACTCTATGAACAATTCATTTGGGATTGTGATGGGGATTTCATTGAAACTGTAGACTCCTTTCTGTAAGATGGCCATTTTTACTATATTAATCTTGCCAATCCATGAGCATGGGAGATCTTTCCATCTTCTTAGATCTTCTTCAATTTCTTTCATTGGAGACTTGAAATTCTTATAATACAGATCTTTCACTTGCTTAATTAGAGTCACACCAAGGTGTTGTATATTATTTGTGACTATTCTGAAGGGTGTCCTTTCCCTAATTTCTTTCTCAACCTGTTTATCCTTTGAGTAGAGGAAGGCTACTTATTTGTTTGAGTTAATTTTATATCCAGATACTTTCTGAGGTTATTTATCAGCTTTAGGAATTCTTTGGTGGAATTTTTGAGGTCACTTAAGTATATGATCATATCATCTGCAAATAGTGACATTTTGACTTCTTCCTTTCCAATTTGTATCATCCTGAGTGAGGTAACCCAACCACAAAAGAATGCACATGGTATGTACTCACTAATAAGTAAATATTAGCCCAAAAGCTCCAAATACCCAAAATACAATTCATAGACCACATAAAGCTCAAGAAGAAAGACCAAAGTGTGGGTGCTTCGTTTCTTCTTAGAAGGGGAACAAAATATTTACAGGAGAAAATATGGAGATAAAGTGTAGAGCAGAGACTGAGGAAAGGCCATCCAGAGTCTGTGCCACCTGGGGATTCTTCCCATATACAGTGAACAAACCCAGACACTATTGTGGATGCCAAGAAGTATATGCTGAAAGGAGCCTGATATGGCTGTCTCCTGAGAGGCCCTACCAGAGCTTTACAATTGCAGAGACAGATGCTCTTAGCCAAGCATTAGAATGAGCATAGGGTACCCAACTGAGGAGTTAGAGAAAGGACTGAAGGAGTTGAAGGGGTTTGCAACCCCAGAGGAAGAACAACAATATCAACCTTCCAGACCTCACCCCATAGCTCCCAGGGACTAAGCCATCAACCAAGGAGTACACATGGCTCCAGTTGGATATCTAGCAGAGGATGACCTTGTCAGGTATCATTGTGAGAAGAGGTTCTTGGTCCTATGAAGGCTCAATAGATGCTCCAGTGTAGGGGTATCAAGGATAGGAAGGTGGAGTTGGTGGGTGGGTAGAGGAACACCCTCATAGAAGCAGGGGGAGGGAAGATGGGAAAGTGTTTTTCCGCAGGTTGCGGGGGGGAGCAGGAAAGGGAGTAACATTTGAAATGTAAATTAAGAAAATATCCAATAAAAAAAGAAAGTTTAGCATTGATAATCTCCCTTTTACTTTACTTTAATGTGAAAAGGTTTGTTGATTGATCATTTATTAATCTTGGACTTACATTGATTTATGATATTCCCTCCACTATGATTCTCTCACATTTAACAATTTTCCCTTTGACAATTACTACATATAATAACTAAAAATTATTTTCAGCCAGAGACAACACATCACCGTAATCCATCAAAAATTTTCTAGTCTAGTCTACTTATATAGTATTATTATTAAGTTCAAGAGAGTCATTCCTGGTTTGATAGTCTCTCTTTCAGCTTTCCCCATCATTTCAAGAATCTTAGTGAAGCCACCTTGTCATTCTGAATCTCCAGGATACCGGCTTCCTGGCTTATGGCTCCTCACCACATTTGTAATGATCACTAAAGTGGTCACAGTAATTATACTTTTGCCTTTTCAATGTCACAGAATATCCAGAGTAATAATCTTAAATCACTTAGTGGTACATGTCATTCTGTAGTTTAAAACTAGTTACTGAGCATTGTCTTCATTGTTTTCAAGTTAACTTCAAACAATTCTTTCAAAAATTTTTTTCATGTATTCATTTCAATAAATATTGAGTTTCATTAGGACATCATCATACATATATAAGTGTGAATGTGCACACGAGTGTCTGTGGTGTGTGTGTGTGTGTGTGTGTGTGTGTGTGTGTGTGTGTATCTTTGATAATGTTTACTCTTACATACTTGGGATCTAGGACCAAACACAATCTCTTAACATCTAAATTGAATATAAAAAGAAACATGAGATGAGCATAAGTAGCAAGACAATTAAGAAAAGGGTGGTGGGGCTGGAGAGATGGCTCAGTGGTTAAGAGCACTGACTGCTCTTCCAAAGGTCCTTAGTTCAATTTCCAGCAACCACATGGTGGCTCACAACCATCTGTAATGGGATCTGATGCACTCTTCTGGTGTGCCTGAAGACAGCTACAGTGTACTCATATAAATAGCAAAAAATAAAATCTTTTAAAAAGAAAAAAGTAGTGTGGTAGAAAGGAAATGTATCTCTTTGAATAGATAAATTCATAAAATACAGTAATTAAAACAGAGTAAATGGTTTTATGAATTTGAGTAAAAGTTGCTCTTATTTACAAAACATTATTTTAAGGGGTTGAGTTGATCATCTCAGAATAAAGCATTTTAGGAAGAGTATTGTAAATCACCTCTATCTGTCTGTCTGTCTGTCTATCTATTTATCTATCTCACAAAGAATATAAAATTAGATCTGACACAATTTACTTTATGAAGTAAAAGGATTTATTTAATAACCTCTTTAGGGGTTTTAAGTCCAGATTCAACAGCCCCATTTGCTGATGTCCTATCTGTGGCATCACACCATGCCAGGTGGATGCAAAGGAATTAAATTCATTTTGGAAAAGAAATAAGAGCTTGGGTTGATACTGTATCAATTTGTTTCCTTAAGAACTCATTCATCAAGACAAGTATTACATTCTTAGAGCAGTATCCCATCCCCAATGTCCTAAGAACCTTTTACCAGCCCCAACCATTAAATATCCATACCACCCACCAATGACACCACACTGGGACCCACATTCTAAACACTCAAACCTTTGGAAGAACAGAGAACATTTGCACTATAGCATGTTGGTTTAGACATTAACTTGAAGTTCACCTATCATGCTTCTCACCATCCCACCCAACTCATGTGCATACATAAAATATTTTCTTGTCTTCTCATCTTTTGGTAGGTATCTGGGCTGATTCTGTAATTTAACGATTGGACTAAGGCAGTATTAAGCATGCATGTGCAAGAATTTCTATAGCAAGCTGACATTGATATTTTTACGTATGTACCCTAAAGTGGAAAGTTTGGATCACAAGGGAATTATGTTTTCAATTTTTTTGATGAACCTTCACCCTGATTTCCATAGTGATTGCATTAACTTATACTCCCATCAATAGTATATAAGTGTTCCATTTTCTCTACATCCTTGCGGTTATTTGATTTTTTTTTGTCTTAGCCATTTTCACTGAGTCGAGTAGAACATAATTCAATTTTGAAACAGGTAAGGATAGTGTTTTATGTATTTATTAGCCATTTGTATTTTTATTTAAAAAGCAACTGTTTAGAACAATTGCCCATTTATTGATTCAGCCATTTTTTGTTTAGATAATCTAGTGCTTTATATATTATACATAGTATTTCTCTCTTAGACAAACAAATGATAGAAACTTTCTTTCAACAATAATATCAACCAACCAGAACCCCCAGAGCTCCCAGGGACTAAGCCATCAATCAAGGAGTACACGTGGCTCCAGCTGCATATGTAGCAGAGGAATGCTTTGTCAGGCATCAATGGGAGAAGAGGTCCTTGGTCCCACGAAGGCTCAATAGATGTCCCAATGTAGGGGAATCGAGGGCAGGGAGGCAGGAGTGAGTCGATAGGTGGAGGAACACCCTCATAGAAGTAGGGGGAGGGGAGAGGAAAAGGGGGTTTCTGTTAGGGAGGGAAACCAGGAAAGGGAATAACATTAGAAATGTAAATAAAGAAAATATTCAATAAAAAGGTCAAAAGGAATTTTTTTCCATTCCATAGCACCTCTCTTCACTTATGTTAACTGTTTCTTTTGCTATCAACTTCTGTTTTGATGGAACACTATCTCATCTTTATTATGGCTCTTATCACATGATCAGCTATAATCTTATTCAGAGAACCCTCACATATGACACATCCTGGATGCTTTTATACGTGTTTTCCTCTAGTAATTGCAGAATGATCTGTTTAAAGCAAAGGGACACATGTTCAAACTTGCCTTTAGTTATGTGTTGATCATCACAATACAGCCATTTCAATTTACTCTGTGTGTGTGTGTGTGTGTGTGTGTGTGTGTGTGTGTGCGTGTGCGTGTGCGTGTGTGTGTGTGTGTGTGTGTGTGTGTGTATGTGTGTATTCATCTGTGTGTACAAGCAGAGGACAGAGGTTTATTCCATGCATCTTTCCTCAATAGCTATCACTCATTCTTTTTTTTTTTTAATGATGGTACCTTGAGCTCAACAATTAGTGCCAATGCCTGGTCAACAAGTCTCAGTGTTCCTCTTGTCTTTATCACTTTGCCTCTGACTTCTCATATAGGTAGGTGTTCAGAAGCAAAACTCAAATCTTCAAGCTTAAGTGGCAAGCATTTTGCCAATGGAGACATCATTCCAGTCCCTTACATTTACATTCCTTTTGTTTTTCATGGACATGGGTTGCAAGACTACGTGTGTGATACGATGTTATATGTGACTGCTGAGCACTTGAGATTGACACACAAAGGGTACGTGAAAACCTGTTGTCCCCTTAGCTGTGTAATGTTCCATCTTTTGCAAATTATCTGTGAATCCTATTTCTTTCTACTTTCATTATTTGCCGTGTAGCTATAACGTTTGCCATCTTGCTTATTAAATCTCACTAACACTCCTCTAGAGATGCATAATCAAGTGACTTTGGTATGTGAAATAAAATACTGTAAATGTTACTGCTATGATTTTTCAGCTTCCAAGATGTTTCAAATCAGTCCTCAGATGACGGGGTATATAGAATGCTGTGGGATAAATAAAATCCATTTTTGGAAGCTTGTAAATGGTCCATTTAACCTTGTTCTTTAGTGGAAGAGAATACAATGTACACCTTTAGTTGATTCAGAAGAATCACTGTTGAAACAGTCTAACAGATTTTCCCACTGGGGAAGCACTTTTGGTTTTGTAGTGTACTAGTTTATACTGTATGTATTATGTGGGAGTATTTTTTCAGCCTCTGCACATCTTCAGGGACAAAAGGGAAAACTCAAACATTGAAATATTTTATTGTCTTTCACAAGTTTGTAACTTTACTATATGTTATTTATGTAAAGACAAGAACTACCCAGTCTTTGACATATAGTCATCAGCAACCTATATGATTCATTTGTGTGAGTAGTTGTTTGAGAATTTATACATTACTCCTAGTAAATAGCCCAATATTCTTTTTTTTTGACATTTTTTTTAATTAGGTATTTTCCTCATTTACATTTTCAATGCTATCCCAAAGGTCCCCCATACCCACCCCCCCCCCCAATTCCCTACTTACCCACTCCCCCTTTTTGGCCCTGGCGTTCCCCTGTACTGGGGCATATAAAGTTTGCAGGTCCAATGGACCTCTCTTTGCAGTGATGGCCGAATAGGCCATCTTTTGATACATATGCAGCTAGAGTCAAGAGCTCTGGGGTACTGGTTAGTTCATAATGTTGATCCACCTATAGGGTTGCAGATCCCTTTAGCTCCTTGGGTACTTTCTCTAGCTCCTCCATTGGGAGCCCTGTGATCCATCCATTAGCTGACTGTGAGCATCAACTTCTGTGTTTGCTAGGCCCCGGCATAGTCTCACAAGAGACAGCTACATCTGGGTCCTTTCGATAAAATCTTGCTAGTGTATGCAATGGTGTCAGCGTTTGGATGCTGATTATGGGGTGGATCCCTGGATATGGCAGTCTCTACATGGTCCATCCTTTCATCTCAGCTCCAAACTTTGTCTCTGTAACTTCTTCCAAGGGTGTTTTGTTCCCACTTCTAAGGAGGGGCATAGTGTCCACACTTCAGGCTCCATTCTTCTTGAGTTTCATGTGTTTAGCAAATTATATCTTATATCTTGGGTATCCTAGGTTTTGGGCTAATATCCACTTATCAGTGAGTACATATTGTGTGAGTTCCTTTGTGAATGTGTTACCTCACTCAGGATGATGCCCTCCAGGTCCATCCATTTGGCTAGGAATTTCATAAATTCATTCCTTTTAATAGCTGAGTAGTACTCCATTGTGTAGATGTACCACATTTTCTGTATCCATTCCTCTGTTGAGGGGCATCTGGGTTCTTTCCAGCTTCTGGCTATTATAAATAAGGCTGCTATGAACATAGTGGAGCATGTGACCTTCTTGCCAGTTGGGGCATCTTCTGGATATATGCCCAGGAGAGGTATTGCTGGATCCTCCGGTAGTACTATGTCCAATTTTCTGAGGAACCGCCAGACGGATTTCCAGAGTGGTTGTACAAGCCTGCACTCCCACCAACAATGGAGGAGTGTTCCTCTTTCTCCACATCCTCGCCAGCATCTGCTGTCACCTGAATTTTTGATCTTAGCCATTCTGACTGGTGTGAGGTGGAATCTCAGGGTTGTTTTGATTTGCATTTCCCTGATGATTAAGGATGTTGAACATTTTTTCAGGTGCTTCTCTGCCATTCGGTATTCCTCAGGTGAGAATTCTTTGTTCAGTTCTGAGCCCCATTTTTTAATGGGGTTATTTGGTTTTCTGAAGTCCACCTTCTTGAGTTCTTTATATATGTTGGATATTAGTCCCCTATCTGATTTAGGATAGGTAAAGATCCTTTCCCAATCTGTTGGTGGTCTTTTTGTCTTACTGACGGCGTCTTTTGCCTTGCAGAAACTTTGGAGTTTCATTACGTCCCATTTGTCAATTCTTGATCTTACAGCACAAGCCATTGCTGTTCTATTCAGGAATTTTTCCCCTGTGCCCATATCTTCAAGGCTTTTCCCCACTTTCTTCTCTATAAGTTTCAGTGTCTCTGGTTTTATGTGAAGTTCCTTGATCCACTTAGATTTGACCTTAGTACAAGGAGATAAGTATGGATCGATTCTCATTCTTCTACATGATAACAACCAGTTGTGCCAGCACCAATTGTTGAAAATGCTGTCTTTCTTCCACTGGATGGTTTTAGCTCCCTTGTCGAAGATCAAGTGACCATAGGTGTGTGGGTTCATTTCTGGGTCTTCAATTCTATTCCATTGGTCTACTTGTCAGTCTCTATACCAGTACCATGCAGTTTTTACCACAATTGCTCTGTAGTAAAGCTTTAGGTCAGGCATGGTGATTCCACCAGAGGTTCTTTTATCCTTGAGAAGAGTTTTTGCTATCCTAGGTTTTTTGTTATTCCAGATGAATTTGCAAATTGCTCCTTCTAATTCGTTGAAGAATTGAGTTGGAATTTTGATGGGGATTGCATTGAATCTGTAGATTGCTTTTGGCAAGATAGCCATTTTTACAATGTTGATCCTGCCAATCCATGAGCATGGGAGATCTTTCCATCTTCTGAGATCTTCTTTAATTTCTTTCTTCAGAGACTTGAAGTTTTTATCATACAGATCTTTCACTTCCTTAGTTAGAGTCACGCCGAGATATTTTATATTATTTGTGACTATTGAGAAGGGTGTTGTTTCCCTAATTTCTTTCTCAGCCTGTTTATTCTTTGTGTAGAGAAAGGCCATTGACTTGTTTGAGTTAATTTTATATCCAGCTACTTCACCGAAGCTGTTTATCAGGTTTAGGAGTTCTCTGGTGGAATTTTTAGGGTCACTTATATATACTATCATATCATCTGCAAAAAGTGATATTTTGACTTCCCCCTTTCCAACTTGTATCCCCTTGATCTCCTTTTGTTTTCGAATTGCTCTGGCTAATACTTCAAGTACTATGTTGAAAAGGTAGGGAGAAAGTGTAGCCCAATATTCTTACATCAAGTACTTCAGCAATGTACCTTTCCATCTAAAAATGTTCGGTGTAGACATGAGATAGAAGAAAGAAAAGGAAAGAGAGAAAATCATTAGATGAATATGAAATATTTTCACAACACAGCATAACAAAACAAACACATAAAATCAAAATGTTCAAAAGAGAAGGATATGTCCAAGATACAACATGATGGTAAACAATATAGATGGGTTGCCTAGCAAGCAGACATAACTGAATCTTTAGACATTTTTCTAAAGAGGAAAAATTTACATGACACTGAAATAGCAAAATTTTGATTTATTATTTTCCTTTCTTTGATTATTTTATGAAGATTGCTACTATCAAGAAAATAGAAAGCAAAAAGTATTGTCAAGGATGCAGAGAGGAAGGAATGGTCACACACTCTGGATGGAATGTAAATGAATGCATACTGTTTATACTGAGAAAACCAAGTGGAGGGAGAGGGGAGGGTAGAGGGTATAGGGGACTTTTGGGATAGCATTTGAAATGTAAATGAAGAAAATACCTAATTTTTTAAAAAATGGAAAAAAAAAAAGAAAAGAAAAGAAAACCAGGAAGGATTGCCCTCAAATAATCAGAAGTATAATACTAGAAACCAGCAACAAGACTACTGTGTATAGGCATTAAAGAATAAAAGAAATACTTATTTACCTTTTCTTAGCATAATAATACTTCATAATAACCAGAGATACAACAGCCTAGGTGTTCATTGGAAGATGATAAATAAAATCTCTGTCTCTCTCTCTCCCTTTCTCCCCCTCACATGCACACTGAGGAGAGTACTACTGTCCATGAAGAACAAAATCAGGTCATCTTCAGAAAAATGGGTGGAATTTTAAAACGCTGTGATAAAAGAAATAAATCAGATTTTTAAAGACCTGCATCACATTCCTTCTCACCAGTGTAAACTATAAACCAATAAGTAAATTGAATATAAAATGAGAAAAAAAAGGAAAGTTTTAGGAAATAGTAAAAACAGGAGCAGTAGAAGTGAAGTAAGACTAGAGATTGACATAATAAAAGCACCTTGTACGCACATGTAAAAGTAGCCCAGTTAAGCCCACTATTACAACACAGTACATTTTTCCTTAATTTATTTACTTATTCACTTTACATTCCACCCAGATCCCAACCCCCCATCTCCTCTCCTCCCAACCTCACCCTCACAATCCATCCCCCTACTCCCCTTCTACCTCTCTTCTGAGAAGGGAAGGCTCCCAATGGGTAGGAGGCATCCCAGTAAGAGGAAGGGCTCCAAGGAGAGGCAACAGAGTCAGAGTCAGTCTCCACGTCACTTGTTAGGGGACCCATATGGAGATCATGCTGCACATCTGCTATATCTGTCCAGCCTCTGAACATTCTTTGGTTGGTGTTTCAGTTTCTGTGAGTCCCCATGGGCCAAGGTTAGCTGACTATGTAGGTCTTCTTGTGGTGTACTTGGCCTCTCTGGTCACCTCAGTTCTTCCTCCCATTCTTTGTAAGACTTTGTGAGTTCTGCCTAAAGTTTAGCTGTGGGTCTCTACATCTTTTTCCATCAGCTGCTAGATGAAGCCTCTAAGAGGACAATTTTACTAGGCTCCTGCCTATAGTCATAACAGAGAATTATTAATAGTGTCAGGGGTTGGCTCTCTCACATGGAATGGGTCTCAAGTTGGGGCAGTCACTGGTTGGCCATCCTCTTAATCTCTGCTCCATCTTTTTTTCCTGGACATCTTGTAGGCAGGACACATTTGCCATCAAAGGTTTTGTGGGTGGGTTGTTGTGCGCTTCCTTCACTGGAACTCCTGCCTGGCTACAGGAAGTGGCCACATTAACCTCTATATCCTTTGATGCTAGGAGTCTCAGCTAGGGTCACCCCCATAGAGTCCTGTGAGCCTTCCCCCTCCCAGGTATCCAGCTCATCACAGAGATGCCTTGCATTGATTTCCCTTACTTCTCTTAGCCCACTCAATACCATCTTGTCCCCCCCAACCTGATTCCTACCACCAGAATCTTCTAAAAAGACATTGAATAAAGAGAACGTGTGTGTGTGTGTGTGTGTCTGTGTGTGTGCGCACGTGTGCGCAAAGGTATGTGTACAGTTGCTGATGCCTTTGTATGGGCAGGCCAGAAAACAACATGACAAAATTTAGCTTCTTTCTTTATCACTTTTTGACCTACCCCTTACAGACAGAGTCTGCCACTGGACCTGGATTTTAACATTTGGGATTTGGCTGGCAGCTATCAAGCCCCAGTATTCTGTCTTCACCTCCTATCACTAGTGTAAAATTTTTGTGCTGATAGTTAGACTTTTATGTAAATGGTAGAGATGCAAACTCATGTTCTTATGCTTGAAGCTCAAGCACTGTTGAACACTGAGCCAGTTTCCCAGATCAAGAGAAAAATTTTCTACCATGATAAAATGCCTTGTGTGTTCAACTTATCACACAAGACTATATGATCAACAATGGTCTCTTCACAAATATGTCATCAGCAGATATGTCATTAGAATATGCCACATGTCCAAGGACCTTCGTGAATTTCGAATGTTTAATTTTATAATATTTTTGTTCAGTCTGCATATATATCTCATAGTTTGGGCATATTCGGGTAATTGCCACTTACTTTTGTGTCTAAATAATAAAATTAAGATTCTTGCCCTCTCCCCTCCCAAATTACAATTGTCTTTTAGAAAGTGCTGACATAAAAATTCACAGTGCTCTTAAGGAGCTAAGCTAAGAGAGAATCTAAATGCAATTCAGTCAACAGAGCTAGAGAGGTGTGACTACCTATGTCATTTGCTGTCCAGATGGTTCCACACTAGCTCCAGATGCCAGACATGGAGCTGTGGAATTTGGTGCGTGTTCTTCTAGCTATCATCATTGTTTTGCTATGCTTGTTATGCATTTATCCTTTTCTTTTAATTACAGTGATATCTCCAAGAAAAGGAATACCAGGATCTATCAGCAGCTGCCAGAAACTAGAGAAAGACAGCAGACACAGATAATTCCTCCAGAAAGAGCCAAACCTGCTGATACCTGGAAATTTTTCATTTCCTTTATCTCATTCCTGCCTCAACAAACTGTACATAGTTTTTCACATCTTCTTACTCAGTATTTACTCTTTTTCACTGTAAAGATAAATACAGAAATTAGTTCGGGATGCCCTAGCCTAAATATACTCCTGCCTTGAAATTTCCCCTGCCAAACAAATGAATTCATGATCTTTAAATTTGAGTTAATTCAAGTTCTCAGCACATGTATAAAATGAAGTCAGATTCTTGGTCAACATATAAAACTGGTGTGTAGCCTAATTCTTAATAGAGTCTTTGTTTGCCTCTGAAATCTCACAAGTTAGTCTTCTACAGTTCTTGTTTCTCCAGGCATTCTTGTCTTCTAAAACCCCACAAGAACTCTGGTTCTGTTATGTTACAAAACTTCTAGCCACAAGTATCAAATGCTTTTACATTCCAGTCAAAAAAATAGTTACAATGTCCTGAGAATCACATGGTCAGGTTAATCACAAAAATGGCCCTACTTCTTAGCAATGATTTTCTTCCTTATGTAGTTTTCTTATTTAGTTTATCCTTTTGTGACAAAATACAAATCTACCATTCTCCTCACCATTCCAGTTGCAGAGAATTTCTTATTGTCTTTTTAACAGATCCTTTTAAAACTTGCAAAACTCCTGTTGATACTTCACAGAGTATAGTTGTATTCAGGCAAGATTGAGCTTTGTGACAGCCTGTTATAGGACTCTTTGCTGTGTTTTCAGATTCTCATTTAAAACTCTCTCTCATTTAAAACTAATTCCCAAGCTGCTGAAAATGCTTCTAGTTAATAGCCTAAGTTATCATGTCAGGAGTAGCTAGCAACCGAGGAAAGACCCTTCTGTTTTTACCCTGTATCTATCAAATAACATCAATGCATTCATTTCTAAGCATGCAGGGAACTTACCCTAGGCACCCATGAAATTAAATAGTGATATAACTCATAAGATGCCAGAAATTGTTTATTCATTAAACATGAAATTTTAATTCTTCACAATCTTTTTGTCAGAACCTATTGACATAAACTCATGGAGGTACTCCTTAGGCTAGGGATCCTATCTATCTAATCGAAACAATGTCTTCTGATAATTTTTAGGTCAAGTCTCCTCCCTTCATGATTCCTGATGGATACCTTGATGTCTTCCACAAGCACTCTTTTCTAGAGACTTACTAAACTCCATAAAGGTCCTTGAGCTATTTGGAGCATAGTTTGCAAAGTAAGAATGTCATAACATTCTTTCATTCTCCCAAACAAGGACAAAACTCTGCAGGAAGAAGTGGTGTCACGAGAGGTTAGTGCTGAAGCACAGACTACAACTTAGTCTCCTCATTTGTCATTTGAACTTTGTTTTCTTTTTTGTTCATCCCTTATTAGGCCATATCCAGGCACAATTAAACAAAGCACATTATATCATTCAGATAGCTCAAAGACAAATCTTACATAAATGTAAAGCATTACTAAAATAAAAAGGTCTATTTAGCGTTTAATGAAAGCAGCAAATATGTCAATGGTTCTTATTTTTGCAGACCATCCAATAGAGCTGCCCATTAAAAATAAGAGAACTAGGACTAGAAATTAGATATCATTTTAAGTTATTATTATTTAAGCTATGTTAGAAATGTTTCCTTCTAAGCAGTGCAATATAATTGACCCCATATCTTATAATAAGACCTGGTCTATCAGAATATGCAGAGATTGCAGTAGGAAGGCACATGGGGAAAATGCGTGCATGAGAATGGAGATACCTGAGAATGGAGACAATGTAAAAAGGTATAGGTGGCAATAAAGATGTAGTATGTTTTTGAAAGTATGGCAGAAATGAAAATTGTCCTATTGATGACAAAATGCAATTGGAACTTTTAATTTATTAATGTTTGTATAAACAACTAGCACATGTTATAAGATTACCTGTACAATCAGGGGAGTTTACTATAGCCTAATCTACTTTCATCTCTTTTCTATATGTGCCTTAAATCTAGAAATGGAACAGTTATTTATTTATATTTTTAGTTAGTAGAAATGAAATAACTATGCTAAAGACAAGGGATCATAGAAATAAGGTTGGAGAGATTTTTCTTGTGAGAATATATGCTGTATGTACTAATAACATAGTACATATAACCATGAACTATCAGCTCTTATGACGGAAAGCTGAGTCAAGGACTATGTGAGGTAGGGTGAAGCATGAAATTCACAGAATAAACCAGAGTTTACCTCCTGCTCAATAGATGAACAACCATTTAAGGTGAGACTGATTTTACTGCACAGATAGCTTTGGGATGTGAGAGTCTACCAGGACTATATGGGGGATGATTTTATCCGAAATGCCCAACAGTGGAGAAATGAAACCGGAAGAGACCATCTACTGTATCTACATAGACAGGGCTGGCAGTGGAGGGATGGGGTCACCAACTCACCTTTAAAATTTTTGACCCATAATTGTTTGTGTCTAAAAAACAAAAATGCAGGGCTGAAAAATGTAGCAGAGATTGAAGGAAAGGCCATCCAGTGACTGACCCAACTTGGGATCCATCACATGGGTGAACAGCAAGTTCTGAGAGTATTACTGATGTCATATTGTGCTTGCAGACAGGAGGCTGACATGGCTGTCCTCTGAGAGACTCTACCTGTAGCTGACTGAGACAGATGCAAATACTTACAGACAACCATTTCTCGACGCCATAGGAAGAACAGTATCAACTAACCCAGATCCCTCAGAGCTACCAGAGACTAAGCAACCAACCAAAGAGTATACATGGGCTGGAGCACGGCCCCTAGCACATATGCAACAGAGGACTATGCTGTCTGGTCTCAGGGAGAGAGAATGAGCCTAATCCAGTAGAGACTTCCTTGCCCAAGGAAGAGGGATGTGGGCAGGGATGTGAATAGATGAGGGGTGAGTGGAAGCACCTTCTCAGAGGCAAAGGGGAGAGGAGGGGAGAAGAATTCTTGGAGTGGGGGACTGTGAAGTGGGACAACATTTGGAATGTAAATAAATAAAATAATTTTTTAAAAAGGGGACAAAGAGGGAGGGAGAAAAACAGTAAACATGGAAGGAAAAGGAACTAGTGGGGCATGTTAACTGGTTGATAATGTGGAGATGAAACAGGTTAGAGTTCTTTTATTATTTTTTTCCACTAAATAATTTTTCCTCCATAAGTTTATAAACTCAGCCAAGTGCAATGACCGATTTTTACCTCAGTGGTCTGGAAGCTGATTATACTTTCCTCTGAATCAAAAAAAAAAATTTTTTTTTTCAAACTTTGCCCTAAAGCTACAAGCTTTACATATATACTCAAGTGACTTACAATCTAAACAAAAATTAGATGGGAAAAAAGTGGTAAAATATAGAAGGGGAGCTTCTATGCTCTATGAGAAACATTTCCAGACCTTATGATCCTGGGGCAGTTATACAGTTACCTCCAAAGGTGGACACTGAATCCTTTAAGGACAAGAATGCCGGCTCAGGCTTCATAACACAAAAGAGCACACCTTTCTCTCTACAATCTCGACATCTTCAAAGTTTTTTCTAGTTACCAAGATGAGACCCATGAAGTATTCAGAGATGAAAGCAAAACTTGCCAGATAATGAACAAAATGATTTGCTGAACAGATATACTCAGCACTACACCTGATTGTAAAAATAATCCATCCTGTGGATTGCTTCCCATCCTTGTTTCTATCACTTTCCAGCACAATATTGCCCAATATTAGAATCTTGTAGGAATGAAAATTACATTATTGTATAGAGCTATAAATTTTACTAGTCTTTTTGTGAAGTAACTTACCACTTCTCATGGACTCCTTTCAAAATACAATTTTGACACATATACCCTTTCTTAACATGAGCCCTGAATTCACTGAACCCCACAAACTCGTTTTCTCCTAGGATTTGGAGTCTCCTTTATGGTAAAACTAAAAGTATTTATATTAATATGGGGCTTCCTTGAGCAGGCCAGGTCCTGAGGAGAGAAAGCAAGTCCACAGGTCCCAATATCAGACACCCAGGACTGTTGAAAGTAACTGCAAGAGTCCATAAAGAGACTTTATAGCTTAGAAAGATTAGAAGCTTAGAAGCCCACCAAGATCATATTTCTATTGATATGGGGGAAAACCTGTGCTATGAAAGATATAACTGCTGTGAAAAGAATCTAAACATGAGTCCCGAGACCCACATTACAAAGAGGTAGACTATAACCAACTTAGCAGTGAGCATAGAGTCAAAGAAATGTTCCAGTCCTGGCTCCACTCCTTATTATAGTAGTATTATTATTGTAGGTGTCAGCTACAGAATACTTGTTTAAATAAAACTGAGTGTCTTTCTATCCAACACCTCAAAACAGATGCATCCATACCAAACAAATAACCATATGGAAGCTTTCCAAAATGTCTTTTTCTTTCTCACTTAATAGTGGTGATGTGGAATTCACACTACATTGCAATAAAAAGTTTTTAAATAACAGTGATATTTTAAAATCCTCCTGGATTGGATCCCAGCTTAATCCTTGGTGGCCCATTCTTGTTAGGTGTGGCCATTAAACCTTATATGCCTCTAAGGAAATAGCTAAAAAAATGGATGCTCTGATCTGATCCACACTTATTGGGACTGACAATAGAATTTGGTAAGATGTGGTCTGTACATCTACACTGGAAGCTGTGAAATATGAATAGCAATCAGATCATGTGACTAGTACACTGTTTGCTTTATACTAAGTACAGTTGTCTGTTTAGACTAAAATGCTATTAATTGCTGTTAATGAGGACCATACCCTTTCAACAGTGAACTAAGCCAGTCAGGAACCTCAAGAAGCATCTAATCATATTCAATTCTGCCACTGATTCATTTTCATCTTTTTTATTTCTCATTACTTGGTGTTATTTATTTTTCTCTGTATTTGTTTCTCTGCATTAGAATGTAACTACTAATAATAACTGGTCAAGTGGTGATAATAGGCTACTATTGGATCAGTGGACTTCAGAAAAGAAGAATAAGATGCAGATGCAGGAGAAGTAAGAAGAGGAAAAGGTGGAAGAAAAGGAGGAAGAGGAAGAAGAAGGGGGAGGAGGGAGGAGGAGGAGGGGGAGGAGAAAGGAGGAGAAGGAGAAAAGGAGAAGGAGAAGGAGAAGGAGAAGGAGAAGGAGAAGGAGAAGGAGAAGGAGAAGGAAAGAAGAAGAAGAAGAAGAAGAAGAAGAAGAAGAAGAAGAAGAAGAAGAAGAAGAAGAAGAAGAAGAAGAAGAAGAAGAAGGAAGAAGAAGAAGAAGAAAAGAAAGAAAGAAAAGTCCCAGCAATGACAAGAAGAAGAAGAAGAAGAAGAAATAAAGAAAAGAAAAAAATGAAAGGAGGAAGGAAAATGGAAGGAGGAATATAAGAGCCAGAAGATACAAGTATGATGAAAAGCAGTCTTCTGGAAATTGCATGACTATTATATTCATGAACTCAAAGCAACTATGGTTACCCACATAAGACTCATATAATACTGGACCTATGCGCATCACATTATGGATGAGGTAGACACTTATGAGTATCTCAACCCTTCCCAAGGTAGTAAGCATTTAATGGTTCTGGGGGAAACAGGAATCCTATTTCTCAGTAATGTAGACAGTGTCTTTGTTCAAGTAAATTATTTTTATGGCAACCCTAAATAAATGCAATGGATCCCCCAAAAAAAGACATAAGAGAAGTAGTAGAGAGCCTGAGGGGGGGGAGAGAATGCCAAAGAGTAATAAATAACATAATAAATTTAAAAGAATATTTGGATGGGATCTATGCTCAGACTGGTATTTCTGTAATATACAGAAGACAAAACTCAGAGACACACACAGGGAGACAACAATGGTTACTTCTCTAATTCCTCTGACACAATGAATGACAAAAAAACGTATGAAAGGAAGAAATTTATTTTGGCTCCTACTTCCATAATATAACACATCACAGCAAAGTGGTCATGGCAACAATATCATCAGATAACTGATCACATAGCATCTATGTAGTCAGCAAGAAGAGAGAGGTCAAAGCCAGTGCTCAACTTGCTTTCTAGTTTTTCTTTAGTCTTGGATGCTAGCCTATGAAATGGCATTCCCATATTTAAGGTAGTTGTTATTTTCTCAATTATTCCAGTCCAGAAAATCCATCACAGAAATGCCCAGACATTTGTCTTCTAGGTGACTCTCAATCTTGTCAGGTTGGCAACCAATATTAGGCACTACAAAAGGTATGGAAACCCAAAGACAGAGATGAGTATGTGTCTGTTAGTCAAGGAACACTGCAGATTGCTCCAGCCATCTCAGGTAATAAGTAGGTGTGGAGTTGAATCTACCTCCAATCTCAGCCAGAACTGATATTGTAAAGACCTTATTTTCAGAGTTCTAGACCTTTGCTTGGGACATAGTTAATTTCTGTAATCTTATCCTCATAGTTTTCTATTATATTTTATGTCACTTCCAGTCAATTAAAATAATATATATTCAATATAGGAAATGACATTACCAAATTTTAGTAGCAACCATCTTGGTGAGGAATTTCAAGTAGTCTAGGATAAGAGGGAACACTTTCTTATGGATCAAACTGATAAGAATCAAGTGTCCCTGACATACATAGGAATGAGACTTTAGAGGGTGAGTCTTCTGGTATAATTCACTTGTATACTATGGTCTTAATTTTCTTTTCAATAAAATAAAACCAACTTAAAATATTTTAAATTAAACTACTAGTATTTCTACAAAATGTTATGACAGGGAATAACTGAGTTTTCTTGAAGGTTGATGACTGATCTGACTGTTGATATTTGTCATGAATGTCAATGTGAAGGTCTAGGAAAGAAGACCAACACAAAGAAGAGAACTGCAGAAAAAAAAATACACAAATGTAGTTCTGGGGACAGCAGTACTCTGAAAATCAGAAAGGTGTGGTTCACACATGGAGGCTTGAACATCACTGTGAGGATATGGCCTCAAAAGCATTCAATCCTGTACCTAAGATGAGTGTAGAGTATAGTGTGATGAGAAAGGGGGATTGGGGAATGTCTCCTGACTTAGCTTGTTATTTGGGATGTTCTGGCAGCTTTCACTGATCCAGTTCCAGTTGTTAGATTCCCGGGAGCCTTCTGAATACGTCATTCTCATTAGTCAACCCCATTCTCCTCTGTTTGCTAATGTCAGACCAACTTATCTAACCACAAGCTGTCCTGACTCAGTCAGCCACTGTGTTCCCCTAACCCATTACTGAGGTCACTTTTCTGTTTCCAAGGATAGAATGCCAAATTTGAATTAGTTTAGCAAAGGGAAAGTATTTTATGTTGTTTAGTATAAATAAGGACCATTGAGTTGGATTATGCCTAGGTTTTAGAACCAGGGATAAAAGAAGAATAGGGGAGGTGGGTGCTCTCCTCTGATTTTAGAGAGAGCGCCTCGAAAATACCTCAAACAAAACTTCTATTTGAATGAACATTGTGCTCATTCTCTGAATCAGTCATCTGCTGGATGAGATTCTGATTTTGACGCACATCCTGAATAGAGTCCCTGCATTCAGTGACATCTCTTCTGGAGTGATTACATTTGAGAAAAGGAATATTAAGTTGTTTCAGAGGTAGAATGGGTAAATGGCTTGTCAAAGAGGGTAGAAGCTTTCACCTCTCTTGACTAGCATTCATTCATGTTGCTGGAAGGTACTGAGAATGCAACTGGCAGAGAAAAGCAAGCATCAGTGTCACCTAGTTATGAACTCTGTGACCTAAAATATTGACTAGTGTTGAAGATATACCGATGCAATGCTAGTGAAATAACAAACCACTTTTTAATTGGAGTTAAGTCCTACTCCCTGAGATGGAAGTTCTCCTGGCTAACATGGCCAAGAATCTAATACTCGAAATGTCATAAAACATAAGAGAAATCTGCTATTATTTTTCTGTTAACTAAATGTAATAAGAAAATGATACATATGTTTTGTCTATAGCTCAATACATAATAGGATTAATGCATATATGAATGCATAGACTGTGACAGCATACTCAAGAACAGTGTAAGTTCAAGCCAGACAAAATTCAAAGACAGGGAAGGGGGAGGTGCACAGAGCACCACCACTAGCCAAGATGAAATTTGCAATTGATATTTGCTAAGAAAGGGAAAATCAGTTTTCCCTAATGGAGTGTCACTGAATACATCAACCAGACTCCAGGGAAGACTCCATGCTCAAACCAACACATAGAGCACTCCATGTTTTGGGATAATGCCTTTTTACTTAGGTTGATTTGGTTTGGATATTTCTTTTGTTGCTACTCATTTGTTTTAATTTTGTTTTATCTTTGTATAATAATGAATAATAATAATAATAAACAGTACAATTTCTCCTTTATTGAAAGAACATAAAATTGGATGTAATGGGAGGTTCATCAAAAGATCTGGAAGGAGTTTGGAGAGGGGAAAGGATACAATCAAAGTATATTGTGTGGAAAAGGCAAGAAAAGAGAGAAAAATAAATTTTTAAAAGAGGAAAGCTCAACACAGACACTGAACAATTGTTATGAACTGGGAAAACATCTTAATCTGAAACTCTACTTTGTCCCTTTCTTCTTCCACCCACACTGATCTTTCTTTTCCATCCTTTCTTTGCTCTCACACTGCAAACTGCTTCCCATAAAGAAGGTCTGCTTTGTGGTCAAACCTAAACATAGATACATATGTGGAAATCAAAGAAGGAAAAGGGAAACCTGGAATGAACAAAACAGACATCAGACATCCATGAACGGTTTAATAACTCAGACTTTTTGGACAGAGCCCACTGCTGAGAGACAAAAACCTAACTTAACTAAAGCATAGTGAGCATACATAGCTTATTTCATGACACACAATCCTCGAAGAGAAAAACATAGCCAACACTGTTGCTGAATGTAAGCATTAGTGTTACTTGGAAGTAGACAACACTGAAAGAGAAATGGAAGTCTCTGTGAGATCACAAACATGGTAGACTAACTCTTTAGTGATCAGAAAACACTTCAGAAAAAAAAACTTGAATTGGTACACAGTTTCATTTGATATCAGAAAATTAAAATATATTTGAATAAAACATAGGAATGGTAAAATAATGAATCACTTTTTTTTTCCAATTTTCCCTCTTAAGATGTTTTCTCTTTGATTTTTAAAAAGTCTCTTGGTTAAAGTATGTTTAATTTATAAACTAATTCAGTCATCAAGAAAGGAAAAGAAAAGAAAAAGAAAAGAAATAAAGAGAACATGTCATTGTGAGTCTGGGAAAGTTTCCATCCTATCACAAGGTTGAACACTCAGAAGAATTTCTTAGTTCCAGTAGGGAAACCTAGAGTGATGGATTTGTAAGCACATCTTCCTACACAGCAAATGAGTAAAGCCAAGGGATGCCTTCTCTGTAGGGCAACACAAAGTCAAACTTCAGACCAGAATTTCATGTCAGGTGGGTGTGTTTTCATATTTTTAGCTGTAAGACTCAGTGTCACCAAAAAAAAAAAAAAAAAAAAAAAAAAAAGTCAAACAGCCAAGCCTTTCAGTTTTCTAGAAGACACATCAGTGTACAGGTCTGAGTGAGGAATATGTTCCTTTGGCCATCAGCCCAGATCCCTCCATGGCTCTGCCAGAAGTGGGTACATGTGGGAGAACATGGCTGATTGTGGCAAACCTCAGCTCCCATCATGTCTGGCTCTGGCAACCAGCAAAGGTTAAAATAATTCTAATAAAGTCTTAATGAACAACTCAAAGCCTAAGTTAGTTATGCCTAGGTCAATGACATTTAAAGCAAAAATCTGGCACTGACATATTTTGTTAGAACCATTTGCCATCATGGTTCACATCAACTCTTTCTTCATCTATGAAATAAGTGTACCCATATCTTCAAGGCTTTTCCCCACTTTCTCCTCTATAAGTTTCAGTGTCTCTGGTTTTATGTGAAGTTCCTTGATCCACTTAGATTTGACCTTAGTACAAGGAGATAAGTATGGATCGATTCGCATTCTTCTACATGATAACAACCAGTTGTGCCAGCACCACTTGTTGAAAATGCTGTCTTTCTTCCTCTGGATGGTTTTAGCTCCCTTGTCGAAGATCAAGTGACCATAGGTGTGTGGGTTCATTTCTGGGTCTTCAATTCTATTCCATTGGTCTATTTGTCTGTCTCTATACCAGTACCATGCAGTTTTTATCACAATTGCTCTGTAGTAAAGCTTTAGGTCTGGCATGGTGATTCCGCCAGAAGTTCTTTTATCCTTGAGAAGACTTTTTGCTATCCTAGGTTTTTTGTTATTCCAGACAAATTTGCAAATTGCTCCTTCCAATTCGTTGAAGAATTGAGTTGGAATTTTGATGGGGATTGCATTGAATCTGTAGATTGCTTTTGGCAAGATAGCCATTTTTACAATGTTGATCCTGCCAATCCATGAGCATGGGAGATCTTTCCATCTTCTGAGATCTTCTTTAATTTCTTTCTTCAGAGATTTGAAGTTTTTATCATACAGATCTTTCACCTCCTTAGTTAGAGTCACGCCAAGATATTTTATATTATTTGTGACTATTGAGAACGGTGTTGTTTCCCTAATTTCTTTCTCAGCCTGTTTATTCTTTGTATAGAGAAAGGCCATTGACTTGTTTGAGTTTATTTTATATCCAGCTACTTCACCGAAGCTGTTTATCAGGTTTAGAAGTTCTCTGGTAGAATTTTTAGGGTCACTTATATATACTATCATATCATCTGCAAAAAGTGATATTTTGACTTCCTCTTTTCCAATTTGTATCCCCTTGATCTCCTTTTGTTGTCCAATTGCTCTGGCTAATACTTCAAGTACTATGTTGAAAAGGTAGGGAGAAAGTGGGCAGCCTTGTGGGGAAAAATTCCTGAACAGAACAGCAATGGCTTGTGCTGTAAGATCGATAATCGACAAATGGGACCTAATGAAACTCCAAAGTTTCTGCAAGGCAAAAGACACCGTCAATAAGACAAAAAGACCACCAACAGATTGGGAAAGGATCTTTACCTATCCTAAATCAGATAGGGGACTAATATCCAACATATATAAAGAACTCAAGAAGGTGGACTTCAGAAAATCAAATAACCCCATTAAAAAATGGGGCTCAGAACTGAACAAAGAATTCTCACCTGAGGAATACCGAATGGCAGAGAAGCACCTGAAAAAATGTTCAACATCCTTAATCATCAGGGAAATGCAAATCAAAACAACCCTGAGATTCCACCTCACACCAGTCAGAATGGCTAAGATCAAAAATTCAGGTGACAGCAGATGCTGGCGAGGATGTGGAGAAAGAGGAACACTCCTCCATTGTTGGTGGGAGTGCAGGCTTGTACAACCACTCTGGAAATCCGTCTGGCGGTTCCTCAGAAAACTGGACATAGTACTACCGGAGGATCCAGCAATACCTCTCCTGGGCATATATCCAGAAGATGCCCCAACAGGTAAGAAGGACACATGCTCCACTATGTTCATAGCAGTATTATTTATAATAACCAGAAGCTGGAAAGAACCTAGATGCCCCTCAACAGAGGAATGGATACAGAAAATGTGGTACATCTACACAATGGAGTACTACTCAGCTACTAAAAAGAATGAATTTATGAAATTCCTAGCCAAATGGATGGACCTGGAGGGCATCATCCTGAGTGAGGTAACACATTCACAAAGAAACTCACACAATATGTATTCACTGATAAGTGGATATTAGCCCCAAACCTAGGATACCCAAGATATAAGATATAATTTGCTAAACACATGAAACTCAAGGAGAATGAAGACTGAAGTGTGGACACTATGCCCCTCCTTAGATTTGGGAACAAAACACCCATGGAAGGAGTTACAGAGACGGAGTTTGGAGCTGAGATGAAAGGATGGACCATGTAGAGACTGCCATAGCCAGGGATCCACCCCATAATCAGCATCCAAACGCTGACACCATTGCATACACTAGCAAGATTTTATTGAAAGGACGCAGATGTAGCTGTCTCTTGTGAGACTATGCCGGGGCCCAGCAAACACAGAAGTGGATGCTCACAGTCAGCTAATGGATGGATCATAGGGCTCCCAATGGAGGAGCTAGAGAAAGTAGCCAAGGAGCTAAAGGGATCTGCAACCCTATAGGTGGAACAACATTATGAGCTAACCAGTACCCCGGAGCTCTTGACTCTAGCTGCATATATATCAAAAGATGGCCTAGTCGGCCATCACTGGAAAGAGAGGCCCATTGGACTTGCAAACTTTATATGCCCCAGTACAGGGGAATACCAGGGCCAAAAAGGGGGAGTGGGTGGGCAGGGGAGTGGGGGTGGGTGGATATGGGGGACTTTTGGTATAGCATTGGAAATGTAAATGAGTTAAATACCTAATAAAAAATGGAAAAAAAAAGAAAAAAAAAAAAAGAAATAAGTGTAGAAGACTACAGTGAATTTTCATACTAAGTACGATAATGACATGACAATGCACCAAGAACTATTATGAACATTCATTTCGTATTATCCTAAAATAACAGTCCTGTTTTATAAATGAGAAGACTGAGACTTTACAGAAGGTAAATAAGTTTTCTGCCATCAGTGGAAACATAATGGTGAGTACTGGATTCAAATTCAGGTTCTTCCTATCTTCAAGTTCTTCATCAGTTAGTAACATTGGATGACGTGTAATTGCTTACAATAAGATAGCTAATGAACGGTGTTTTACATAAACCTTTAAGACTAGAAAAATTCTGATGAGAGGCATCCAAGCCAGTCAAGGCAAACTAGATGTCCAGGCATGACATTTATAGATGGATTTGAAATCAACAGGACTTGTCATTTGAACTACAACGAATAATCAAGGAATAAAAAAAATCAAGAATTGTGTGTTTAGGGAAGTTCCAAGTAGTAGAGAAAGCTTGGATTTACACCAAGGAGTCAAAGTCAGTAAAGAAGGGCTTTGGGAGGGAGGAAAGCTCACTTCAGCAGCACTGTGAAGCTAGGTTGACAGCAATAAACACGGGAGCCTGGGATGCTGGTAAGGGTCAGGGCAGATATGCAAACTCTGTCTCTTTTGGTAAAAGTGGTCGCATTTCTTTTGGGGAGTTAAAGACTATCATGTAGCTTACAACAGTTTTGTCTTTCATTTGCTTGTTTGCACCTTGATTGTTCAAGTAAACTTTTGTGGGTTCATGCAAAGCTATTTGAGCATAGTACCTGGAAAAGAAAAAGAAAATTAAAACAATAAATAAAACCCTGAAGAGAGTGTGTGTGTGTGAGTGTGTGTGTGTATGTGTGCATTCACAGCTGATTAAAACCACATTTGACAAAGTGCAAGGAAGAAAATATCCCAATCCTTGAAACAGTGTGTCAGAAGAGACATGACCAATGAGGTGCCTTTATCTGCATTGCGATATACTGGGTTGATTCAGAAAGTGGCCTGCTGGAGTTTGTCCTAACTTCGCAGCAGGGCGGGGGTCGGGGGAAATATACATACATACATACATACATACATACATACATACATACACACACACACACACACACACATCTATGTGTGTGTGTGTAATATATATATATATATTACATATATATATATTACATATATATATATATATATATATATATATATATGATCAGCAGTCATCATTCAAATTCTCTCCTACTCAGGGAAACTCTTTATAACCTTCTGCTTTCCCAGGATGACTTCCTTGTTCCCCAAATCCTCTAAAGAGGGCGAAATTGGACCATGTAGAGACTGCCATAGCCAGGGATCCACCCCATAATCAGCATCCAAACGCTGACACCATTGCATACACTAGCAAGATTTTATTGAAAGGACGCAGATGTAGCTGTCTCTTGTGAGACTATGCCGGGGCCCAGCAAACACAGAAGTGGATGCTCACAGTCAGCTAATGGATGGATCATAGGGCTCCCAATGGAGGAGCTAGAGAAAGTAGCCAAGGAGCTAAAGGGATCTGCAACCCTATAGGTGGAACAACATTATGAGCTAACCAGTACCCCGGAGCTCTTGACTCTAGCTGCATATATATCAAAAGATGGCCTAGTCGGCCATCACTGGAAAGAGAGGCCCATTGGACTTGCAAACTTTATATGCCCCAGTACAGGGGAATACCAGGGCCAAAAAGGGGGAGTGGGTGGGCAGGGGAGTGGGGGTGGGTGGATATGGGGGACTTTTGGTATAGCATTGGAAATGTAAATGAGTTAAATACCTAATAAAAAATGGAAAAAAAAAGAAAAAAAAAAAGAAATAAGTGTAGAAGACTACAGTGAATTTTCATACTAAGTACGATAATGACATGACAATGCACCAAGAACTATTATGAACATTCATTTCGTATTATCCTAAAATAACAGTCCTGTTTTATAAATGAGAAGACTGAGACTTTACAGAAGGTAAATAAGTTTTCTGCCATCAGTGGAAACATAATGGTGAGTACTGGATTCAAATTCAGGTTCTTCCTATCTTCAAGTTCTTCATCAGTTAGTAACATTGGATGACGTGTAATTGCTTACAATAAGATAGCTAATGAACGGTGTTTTACATAAACCTTTAAGACTAGAAAAATTCTGATGAGAGGCATCCAAGCCAGTCAAGGCAAACTAGATGTCCAGGCATGACATTTATAGATGGATTTGAAATCAACAGGACTTGTCATTTGAACTACAACGAATAATCAAGGAATAAAAAAAATCAAGAATTGTGTGTTTAGGGAAGTTCCAAGTAGTAGAGAAAGCTTGGATTTACACCAAGGAGTCAAAGTCAGTAAAGAAGGGCTTTGGGAGGGAGGAAAGCTCACTTCAGCAGCACTGTGAAGCTAGGTTGACAGCAATAAACACGGGAGCCTGGGATGCTGGTAAGGGTCAGGGCAGATATGCAAACTCTGTCTCTTTTGGTAAAAGTGGTCGCATTTCTTTTGGGGAGTTAAAGACTATCATGTAGCTTACAACAGTTTTGTCTTTCATTTGCTTGTTTGCACCTTGATTGTTCAAGTAAACTTTTGTGGGTTCATGCAAAGCTATTTGAGCATAGTACCTGGAAAAGAAAAAGAAAATTAAAACAATAAATAAAACCCTGAAGAGAGTGTGTGTGTGTGAGTGTGTGTGTGTATGTGTGCATTCACAGCTGATTAAAACCACATTTGACAAAGTGCAAGGAAGAAAATATCCCAATCCTTGAAACAGTGTGTCAGAAGAGACATGACCAATGAGGTGCCTTTATCTGCATTGCGATATACTGGGTTGATTCAGAAAGTGGCCTGCTGGAGTTTGTCCTA